>NC_092210.1:7451336-7456684 GCF_043381705.1 Parasteatoda tepidariorum
ACCAGTGTTTTAGAGAACAAATAATGACTTTGTCCAAGAAAAAACACATTATAGCTGAGCTAAATGAAGAGTGCTATGTTTAATGAAGAAGCTATGTTTAATGTCAAAATCAAAATCTTGGCTGATTTCAATGTGCTGTTGGATGTTGTCCGCCATTGCTTCTGTGGTTAACGTCACGTTGTAATCCAACTGCAGTTGAGTTGGACGGCAATTGTAGTTCAAGATGAGCGTTCAATGACGTATACTATCAAACTCACAAATGGACCAATCAGAGGTTAACGCTGATTTACAGCTGACGGCGTCCTGTTCTAAGAAACCAGGCCTTTTAGGCGTCTAGTTTGTAAATAATTTAAAGGAAGCAAGACTATTGGTAGAGAAAAGGGACTCGTGTGTAAAGAAAAAAAAATGTAAAACTTTTTCCAATAATATAATTTTTTCCCTGGACACTTTTTCATTAAGCTTTTAAACAGTTTTCTTAAAGTAGTTCTCATAAAACTTAATAGCCATCACTAGCAACTAATCTCTTAAGTTGTTTTTGATAACCTAGCAACGAATCACTAAAAATGGTGAAAATACTTATAAAATCGATCCGTATTCGATTACTTAATGTGTATTTTGTTTTATCATCTGCCGGAAAAATTTTCCGATATCCAATGTTGAGGATCAACCACACATTTTTAAAACTCGAATCGGAAAGAAATATTTGTGCATTTTTAATTAATAATTTCTATTTTTAATCATTGTTTAAGGTGATTTGGATATTACCTAAGCTTTTAGGTGATTTTGAAGTTGTACTCCTTTGTCAAGTAATGTCATCCCCTTTAAATGTTATGTAGTATTTGAAGGTCACTTTAAACATTTTAAAGAAATTTTGTTCCTTTAGACTGAAAAGGGAGTTTTATTTGAAATAAGTTTAAAGTACCTTAATATTTTTTAACAAGGAAAGTGAAAGTGCTGGAAATTTTTACCAGTTAATCACAATTTTTTTTAAAATTCATATTTCCTAAATTACGCTAAATCTGACTCACATCACTCTAATTTTGGAGAGATTAATATTACTTTAAAAAAACAGCTGTTCTATTTTAATAATTCAGTGACATGTTTATAATTTAACTATGGAATTTTCACCAACATGATAACAAAATAATTCATTGTATGTGAAAAATCACTCAACAAAAATAATTCCACATGGATATGAACTATTTTTATGTACGACTACAGTCTCAGGAATTCCACTTCAAATTACGGAAAAAAGTACTAGTACCTAGAAGTGCAGTATCCGTAAAATTTATTTTACCGTAAAATTTTACACCGTAATTTTTAGAGGAATACATGTTCGTTTAATTTCAGTGATTCACTGATTTTGCAGTAAATATTATTGTAAAAATTACCCGATATCTTATTTTTCTTTCTATAAATCAAAGAGCTTGGATACTTTTTGCCGGATTTTCATTCACTATGTTGCACAAAGATCAATAAGGATACGAGATGTTAATGTATATGGTACATATTGGTACACTATGCTTTTCAAGTGGTTCATAGTAAATTTGCACATGGTGCATAGCGTGGTACGGGATACTCACCTAATGAATTAATTAGGGTTAACCTCTAATTAAGCTCAGAAAAATAAGACATAAAAACATCTTACCAACGAAATAAATGCGCATTTTTTTCTCAAAGAATTCGATTGTTGCCGCCACGTTTACAAATGTAGCTTTTTATTGAAAAAACAGGAAATAAAAAAAAGATAATTTCCGAATATGCGAGGAAATGAAGATTCTCTTCTATGCTTTGTTTCCGCAAGCTGCCATGCGAAGAAATTTATAATCCACAATCAATTCTAATTTTTGTCTAGACTCACGTTTTAGCTTTTAATATTTTTTCAACCTGAGGGTTCTTAAAAATGCCTCTCATTCAGAAAGCAGTTCTAGAGCTTCACTTTAACATCGATTCATCTACTGAAATCTGAGAAAGGGATGTAGCGAAAATAAATATGACTGAAATAAAAAATTTACCATGAACTCAATAATTTTAAAAATCCATCTTCGTAGAACCACTAAGTTTTCCTCTTGTTCCCCTCCCCACCACATTTTAATGATCCAAAATCCAAATCTATTGAAAAAAAACTTTGTTAATTCAGACAAAATACGGTCTCTCTCTCTCTCTCTCTCTCTGTTGCTCTAATTGATAGCTAACACTAATAAATTAGCATACTTGATATCACCTTATACTATTCAGATCTACACTCAGTTCGGGAAATTCCGATAATTTGAAAAGAAGTTATTTAAGGTGATATATTTTATTTTGTGGTCACTTTATTTGAATCCAAAGAGGGAATAGTTGCAGATTCGGAGCGCGAACGTGACATTGTAGCTACTGTGCAAGTTGCCAGCAAAGTTGGATAACCGTCATTGCTTACAATGCCGAAGATTGATCAACTTTTTTAGAAATGATTAAACATTTATCGCATCGCTTAGGCATTGTAGGCAATTCCAAAAGCCGAAACGGCATTATGAGACCAATTGAGATTGGCTTATTTCATATTTTTAATTAATATGATTAATGATTTATTAATGTTTTTTGAATTTAACTTCTAATTGCAACAAATAAGTTCATATTTTATTTTGTTTTCTTTAAAAAAAAGTTCTATTTTAGGGATCGTCATGCATTATAAAAAAGGACATGATTAACCAGGATAATAATCCGTCAAGAATGGGAGAACCATTGTGTGTGGGTTCGGTCGTATTCTCTAAAATATTGTTTTTAGTTAGCGGGTATTATAAATAAAAACCAAACAAGTCAGTTAAAGTGAAGTTTTTGTTTCATAAAAAAAGCTTTATTGAATTAAGGTTTGTGGTACAGTGCGCAAAATAAAAAATGGTCTACTCTAAATAACTTTTGATCTACTGATCGGATCTTCACATTCTACGACTCAATCCTTATGATTTGAGGGGGGGACTTAAATATGTTAATTAGTTGATGCAAAATATATTTTAAGTTCGAAAATCAGAAGCAGAAACGTATTTTCTCTGAATGAACATACCTTTTTTTTTTAATAAATTCAGATTTCTGACCCATAAAATATAGAGATATGGTCCCCGTAGTTTAAGCAGGAGAGTGGTCCAAAGTTTAACTCCTTAACGTTAATTTTATTTTTTGCGTATTTCACCATATCTCGAGAACTTTTTAAGCAAATTTAAAAAATATTTGCACATATTTATAAAATTCGTTTGCCCAAATATAATTCCATGCAAAAAAACAAAGTTTTTCATGAACATTTATTATTTCATTTAAAAATAGTCGACAATATTTTGAATTGTAAAATAAACAATTTTTTACATCACTTTAAGGAACGTAATTTTTCTTGGCAAAAGGCAAAATTTTAGCGAAATCAGAGGAATAGTTCCTGAGGCACTGAATTTTAAAGAAGCTGAAGTTTTAAAATTTTCAGGAACTAGTCGTCCGATTTTGTATACAATTTGTATATTTCCAAATAAAAATGCATTTTTTAAAATCTGAATTACAATTACAATTCAAAACCTTACGGAAAACCTTATAATTCAAAATATTTTCGATCATTATTAAATAAAATATTAAAAAATATTATACATTTATTAAAAGCTACTTTTTTAATGGTATTTGTATGAACGAATTTTATAATTGTGTGAAAAAAATTTTCAATTCGCTTAAGATTTCGAGATATGGTGAAATATGCTGTTGTAGTTAATTTACGTCACACTAGAGCTGCACAATGGGCTGTTGGCGACGGTCTAGGAACAATCCCTGTGAATGATCTGAAGACATGCCATCACAATTTTGATTCTCCACAGAGGCGATGGCACCCCCGCTTCGGTATCCCGACGACCTGCAAGCGAAGTCGAGCACTTAGCGGCAGAACAGTTTAACGAGGACCGATACCGCACACTCTCGGTCCCTACGCTGACTAATCCAAGTGGTCACCCACCCGCACACTGACCGCAGTCAGTGATGCTTGACTTCGGTGATCTGCTCGGAACCGTGTCTTAACGATCAGTCCACTGCGAAATATGCAACAAAAAAAATAGAATTAAAGTTAAGGGTTCCAAACTTTTGACTACTCTTCTGAATTGTAAGGTATCAAATTTTTTACATCATTTTAAAGCATATAATTTTACATTATTAAATGCAAAATTTGTGTGAATTCGGTCAAATAGTTCCTGAGAAATCGAATTTCAAAAAAGTTTTATATCAAAAACTTGATTTCTCAGGAGCTATTCCACCAATTTCACTCAAATTTTATATTTTGCCATGCAAAATTACATTCTTTAAAATTATAAAATTGTATACCTTACAATACGTACTAATAAACAGGTACTAAAAGTAATTTTTTGCTTGGAATTATCTTTGGATAAATGAATTTTATAATTTTGCTCAAGAACTTTTCAATTCGTTTAAAAATTTCTTTAGATATGACAAAATACGCGAAAAGTAAAGTTAACATTAAGGGGTCCAAACTTTTGACCGCTCATCTGACAAAACTATTAGGTCTATATCTCCCAGATTGCGGCTACCCCCTATGTCCCGGGGATCAGAAATCCGAATTCATCGAAGAAAGGTATGTTTATTCAGAGAAAGTTCATTTTTGTGCCTGATTCTGTAACTTAAAAACTGCTCTAATTAATTAGCATTTTTAAGATCCCCCCCCTCGAACCAATAAAATTGAGTCCTAAAATGTGAAGATCCGATCATTAGATGAAAAGTTATTCAGGGTTGTCTATTTTTTATTTTTTTGGCTCTTTGTCTTTCTTTTTTGTAACAGAAATATACGCTATTTACTTCTACGTCACACTTAGCCTAAAGAGAATATATCATTGTAAACAATACTTTAGACGGTACCTAAGTAAAGAATGTAATATTATTCTCATGTTCCACACTTTGTCTAAAATCATAATGCATAGCATACAATACCAGCAGTGCTTATAACAAATATATTTTACTTCATTTTTAACATAAAAGGGTCATTCTTTTTAAACCAAATTCGGACCAAAAAAAATCTTCAAATTTAAAGTCTTCAAAATAATCTAAATTTTTTTTTGTATACTTCGTTAGTTACACTTATTAATATCTTATAGACAGCAGTGTAGTTTATTGACATTTGCTCGAGAAAAAAAATAGAAATTCATTAAATCTTGAATGCCAGGAAAATGACATATTAGCTAAGAAGTTTAAAAAACAGTCATTTTAAGTTAATAGTAAGTAACTCAACTTAAGCCTTTATGTTAGATAGACCATAAATTGCTTAAATTAATTCTTTTTATCCACTGTAGAAAGAATCAAAGAAAATTTTGTTGATATGGATAATGAAAGTC
>NC_092210.1:7456750-7462689 GCF_043381705.1 Parasteatoda tepidariorum
AAAAAAAATTTGGTAACACTTCAATGTCCTGGATTTCATAAGCCAGGAAAATGACAGCCAGGATAATGACAAATTCGCCATTTTATAGCATATAACTTTACTTTAATTTAATATTTTGGCCTAAGACGTTTACATTCTGCAGAAAACAACAGGATTTCTTGAAATAACTCAGATAAATCTATATAGTTTATGTTATTAATGATTTCAAGAAGCCAGGAAAATGACAACACAAAAACCTACTCACCTTAATAAAATTATTTGAAATAGATTTTGAACCAGAAAATTGGTTCTTTATTCATGCAACAAAACATGTTCAGATAGGAGGGTATCTAATTAATCTATTAATATAAGATATCGATTGCTGACTCTATCTATTTTTGGTTATAAACCACTACATAAAAGTAGCCAGAAAAATGACAGATTTATTAAACAAATTATTGACAGAAAAAAATTTTTTAAACGAAGTTTTTGTAAATAATACCCTCTGCGTATATTCTATAAATACTTACACCGGTTGAGATAAAAAAAATTAGATATTGAAAAATTTATGGAATACTAGTTATACTAGTTATTATTGGAAACATTGTTTGTGAGATGCCAGAAACATGAAATTTTGAAGTTCAATTATATTTTTTAACTATACAAAACGGTCAATGCTAGTGCAAAGTCATTTTTAAATGCTAACAATAATGCAATTTATAAATTTTTTTTAAAAAAAAATTTCTTTTAGTATAGTATTAGATTGTCATTTTCGTGAGAATCAACCATATATTAATAACAGTGATTGCGAAACACCTTGTATACATCCTAACATATGTAGTGTAAAATATTCGAGTGAATCACGGTTTCTTTTTTATTTATATATCAAATAATGAAAATGAAAAGAAAAAGTCCGAACTCTTGAAAATTCTGAACCATTAAGTAATTATTTATTACTCAGCACTCTCTTTTTATCAGCTATTAGTCAATTTATTTTTTCTATCCCAAATTTAGTTTCAGTTTCAGTAATCGAGAACTTGTGTTTTGTCGAAAATTGGCTCGTTAATTCAACTCTTTTTAAGATGGTAACTTCATTTAAGAAAAAAGAGTTCAAGTAGTACTGTAAGTTTAATAATCGAAATGTTTTTTTCAAGAAGTATAAGGGCACACTAATAATAAGCTTTTCGTGAAAACTCGGAAAATGTTTGTAAATAATGCATTTGAGCTTGATTCGATTGTCCAAATACTTCTTGCTAATTTTCTATATACGACATATGAATAAATCTAAGATCATCTGCATGATTGAAGAGAAATTCTATGCATAAAATTTAATTCGAAAAAGTAGTGTTCCCAATTGCACAAAACGACAACAATTGATCATAAAAAACTACCAGAAATAGCGAATTGGAAGAATTTTTATTTCATAATTAACAACCGCTTGATTCGGTTGTCCGAAAACTTCCTGCTAATTTTCTATACGCGACATATGAACAGGTATGAATTCATCAGAATGATTGAAACGAAATTCTATGCATAAGATCAAATTCACAAAAATGTTATTCCCAATTCGACATAAAGACAATAATTGAACAACAACGACCAGAAATAATGAATCAGGAAGGATTTTTTTTTTTTTTGCATAATTAGCAACTGTTTGATAAGGTTGTCCGAAAACTTCTTGATTTTCAATATGCGACATATGAACAGGTCTAAGAACATCAGAATGATTGAAAAGAAATTCAATGCATATGACTAAAAAGTAAATTTGAAAAAGTATTGTTCCTAATTGGACAAAAAGACAACAATTAGAGAAAAAAAACGACCCAAAATAGAGGAAGAATTTTTGTCAATTCTTTGTGAACTTGACTAAAGTAGCTCAATCTGTTCTTCTTCATCCATCATATTGTAAGGAATCATAACCTCAGATTTTCATCAATTTTGATCATCAATAAAATTCTTTTAATAGAAAAAACTTCACTTTTTTTTCGAAATAAAGCTCGTGTAGAAATGTTTTCGCCGAAAACATGAAAGTTTTCAGAAATACAGAATTTTAAACTGCCTAAAAACGTAGAAACGTTGTGGAGCAAATTGGTACTCATGTAATTTAATAAATCTGTACCGAAATTCAAATGGCTCATTTTCCTTTTATGTAAATGATTAATGTTCAAATGGTCTTGTATATAAACTTACCAAAATTCAAATGGTGCGTTTTCATTTTCTTTTCATATAAATGTATCTCAAAATTCAAATAACAAGCTCCATTTCCCGGCGTTTAAAATTTTCTTCAGACACGGAAAAATGTTCAAGAAACCAAAATTTCTTTCAAAGAATGATGTTCGGTTTATTCCAAGAAAATATTTTCAGTTTCCTTCTTGAAATTTTAGGAATTGAAAAAAATCGATAAGTCATTTTGTTCTGAAAGAAAAGCTTAAGAGGTAAAAAGTAAAAAACAACCTAAAACAAAATCTCCTGTATTAAACAATTAAAGGTTTTTGGAAAAAATAATATTAGATTCAATTTTTTTTCGTAACGATTTGTGAATTTGATGTCGGAAAAAAAACATGTCCAAAATTCGTTAAAACTTACAACGAATTGTAGTCTATTTTGGGTGCTGGATTTAAGCCAGTTCAAAATCAGGGAAATATACGATCTGCCATTTCCAACAAATAATTCGTGTCAATTTAAATATTTTATTCATACTTTAAAGATTTTTCATTTTTTTTAATAAACCCTCAATTGACTCTGACGCTCTTTAAATTTTGATAGGTGACCTAAATCTTGTTTTCAGCACTGAAGATTGTTGAGATTTACATCTCAGTTCTTTTTTCTTAATTTATCACTCGATACTTAACTCTTTATCAATATTAAAGGGATATTAATATAATTCATGTCCATTATTAAGATCGATTTATTTCTCAATAAAGAGACACGCTATTAAGATTACGTTTGCTTACTTCAAGGTAATTTATCTCCATTATCTTACCAGGAATTCCAGTTATCAATTATCGATGCTTTGGGATACATTTTTTTCTCACAAAGCCTAATCGATGTCATTGTACGATTACAGTGGATGCTGGTGAATATATATATATATATAAAAATATATATATATGGCCGGAGGAATTTATGAATTAATTTGTGTGTCGGTAGTCCACTTAACTAATAACGGACAAAATGGATACCTCTGAGATTCGATGAAGTTTTACGACACTCTTCTTTAATCAGAAAAATTATTAAAATATTTAACAATTATGTGTGCAGTAATACAAACAGTATTACTGCACACATAATTGTTATGTGTGCAGTAAACAAAAAAAAATCTACTCAGAATAACTATTGATCTTATATTCGGAACTTCACGTTCTAGGACTCAATCTTAAAGGTTCGAGGGGGGGGGGAGGGTGACTTCAAATATGCTAATTAATCAGTGCAGAAGATATTTTAAGTTACGAAATTAGGCATAAAAATGTATTTTATCTGAATAAACGTGCCTTCGTTTTGGTCATGAGAACGGTCTGAAGTTTGGACTCCTGAATATCAATTTTACTTTCTGCTTATTTCACCATTTTCGAGAACTTTTAAACGAGTTCAAAAATTGTTTCACGCAATTATAAAAATCGTTTATCCAAAGATAATTCTATATTCAAAATATAATTTTCAGTAAATCTTTATTACTTTTTATTAATATGTTTTATAACAGTCGAAATTTTAAAAATAAAACTTTTCAAAATTTGATTCAAATTTGACTTGATTGAAAATTGATTTCTCAGGAACTATTTAAGCGACTTGGCTCAATTTTTGTATTTTTCCATTGAAAATTACATTCTTTAAGAGGATGTATAAGATTGTATATTTACAGTTCAATTTTTGTTGGCTATTATTAAATAAAATATTAAAAAAATAATAAATATTTAATAAAAGTTAATTTTGGCATGGAATTATCTTTGTTCTTTAAATATTGCGAATTATGCAAAAAGTAAAATTAACATTAAATGGTTCAAACTTTGGACGGCTCTCCTGACCAAACCAGTGGGAGCTTATTTTACAGATTACCCTATATTTTGCGAGTCATAAATCCGAATCCGACGGGGAAAATGGCATGTTTATTCTGAGAAAGTACGTTTTTGAGTCTAATTTCGCATTTTAAAATATTGTCTGCCCCAATTAATTAGCATATTTGATATCATCCCCATGAACCTTTTAGCATTGAGTCCTAGAACGTGAAGATCCGATCATTTGATCAAAAGTTATTCAAGGAGGTCTGTTTTTTATTTTGCGCACCGTACCACCTATTTTAAAGTGATTTTTAAAAAGTACTTTCCACTACTATATACATATCAGTTTTCTTAACTATATAATAACCTTAGTTATTTTGCACGTGCAAGAATATAATCAACGCATACAATACATTAATCAATAAAGTGATTAAGTTTTATTTAAACTACACCTTTTTCTGTCCAATCTTCCCCATACATCTTTTTTTCTCTTGACTGATTCCCACACAGAAGTTGTTGAATACTTTAATCAATATACGGAAAGTAAATAATGACAAATAAAAATAATTTAAACATGTAATATTATTTATATTTTCTACATAAAGTACTCACACTCCTTTATACAGCAAATCTCTCAAGCCTTTGCAAGTCTTTATTATTTATTTCTCATTATATAATTTTTTTAATGAATAAACTCAAAGTTTCATTTCTCTTAATTCTTAAATAAAACAAATTGCAAAAGTGCTCGAGAAGAACTGCAACGATTATTACTAACCATGTGATTTAAATTAGATTTAACTGTAAGCGATGGTACGCGTGTGTGCCGAATCTGATTTGCAAATCTGAATCAACAAAAGCTCCGATTTACCTACGATAGCGTCCGATTCAGTTGTAAGTGTTGCACATAGACACACACTAGTTAAGAAATATTAGTGAAAGAAAATGATTTTTAATAGATGTATCTATACCAGTAATACCATTTACACTTTTATAGAAAATTAAATAAAAATCCATAAGTTTTTCAGCATATAAGTTAATCATTCCTGATTGTTCCGTGCGTGACTTTGCCCTGCTTATTGTTTCTCATACATTGCTTTGTTTTTTTTTAAGTGGTTATTTTTCACAAAAACAAAGAACATTTTCGCATAAAATTAATCATAACGAAATCAAAGAATATCTGGATATGAAAAATAATCAATTGTATTTTTTTTTAAAAAAAAACTCAACTTAGAATACAGATTGTGTGAAAAAATAAAAAAGATATAAACGAGAAATAATTTTTCTAGGTTATGAAACTTATTCAAATAGGAAACAATTTTTATCTTTCTTGTATTAAGTTATTAATAATTTCAAAAATTTGAATATAAATAATAAGGAATTAAATCTGGTAGCACCTAATCTCTCTCTGCTTTTATTTTTCTTTCATCATGAACTTATGCGATAACTTAATGAAATAGAGTTCCCGAGAGTGATGTTCAAGTGAGCTAAAGACAAATTACATGTTTGATACAAACTTTTTGTAACTCCTAAAAAAGTTTTGTTTCATATCAAAATTTAATACTATAAATATCTACTTCTTGTTAATCACATCTATCTCGTTAATCACATCTATAATAAATTGATTATTTTGTACTGATAACCGATTTACAGATATAATTTATTTTGTAATAAACAGCATTTCCGATGGCTCTTTCTATTTGAACCGGGATTCTGAAAGGGAATTAGTTGCTAAAATATCCTTAACTTAATCAAAAGTCATTCAAATGGGAAAATTTAGAGATTTGGATATGTTCCAAACATGAAGCCGTTGAGACGATAGGGGATTTTGGGGATTTTTTTTAATGAATATTTTTCGAAGAATTATTACCCATTAACTTCAGAAAATAATCTTTTAATTGGTATCTTGACTTTTTATGGTTCTTTGTGAGAAAAGTATTTCTACGTCTTAAAATTATAAATATATAT
>NC_092210.1:7463953-7532468 GCF_043381705.1 Parasteatoda tepidariorum
TGAGGGGGAAGAGAAACAGCAAAAGGTTTACGAAAGACAGTAGTATGGAATGAATTATCATTCCGAGTCACAAGCACATCTAAGAAAGGAAGTTTTTGATCAGACTCTAATTCAAAGGTGAACTGAATGCAAGAATCAATGCTGTTCATAACATTAAGGATTTGATCTAAATTACAATTATTATCCTCTAACAAAGCAAAACTGTCATCAACGTATCTTTTATAAAAGGGGAAAGTTAAGATTTTGAATAGTTTACTCTCAAAATAATGCATATAGATGTCACTAAGTATAGGGCTTAAAGGATTTCCCATGGCAAGACCATTGGTCATACGGTAAAATTTGTTGTCAAACGCGAAAGTATTTTGTTGCAAACAAACACGGGTAAGGTTAACATATTCAGCGACCTCATATTGGAAAAATGATATTCCGAAAGTCTAAGTTTTAGGCCCCCTCAACAGGAACATTAGTGAACAGTGATTTTACATCAAATGAGGCCGTCAAATAACCATTAGGTTTTAGATTTTTAACTTCTTTAACAAACTCAAGGGAATTTTTGGTAGTAAAAGAATTATTACCAAGGAGAGGGGCGAAGACAGAAACCAAAAATTTTGCGAGTTTGTAAGACGAGGTACCAATGTTGGAGACAATTGGTCTAAAAGGAGTGCCAACTTTATGTACCTTAGGTAAAGTATAAAATCTAGCGCAATGAGAAACAGAGGGAGTCAAAACAACCTTAAGTCTATTGGGAATTAACATAAAGGATTTAATAGTTGATTTTATAACATTTAATTCTTTAGTGCTCGGATCTTTGGGAATTTCTTTATAAGGACCTTCAAGAATAAGTTGTTTAGATTTCTCCAAATAGTCTGTTCTCCTGTTTGGAAATCTATGATAAAACCTCCCCCTCCCCCCTTTTTGTTCCTTGCTTCCTATTCGTCGTCTTCCATTCACCCTTCCCTCCTATTGGCCGTTGGTCTAAACCCTCTTGTGACGTCATCTTTCTATATATATTTACTCTGTTCTCTTATTGTTTTCTGTTGCACTGATGAAGGTTGCCCTTTGAGCATCCGAAACAGCTGTCTGCTTTTAATAATATTTTTGTGCTCTTTAACGTTGTCTACCTTATGTTCGTATTTTAGCACAAAGGTCGCCCACTTGTGTATTTATCTAGAATACAAGCTTAATAAAATTAAAAAGATCCTGAAACTAAACTTAAAAAGAATTATATTTTATCTGCAGACAAGCTTTTCTGATTGATGAGAACATTAAATAATCTCTTTCTCATAAGTAACTAAGCTCTTCGCGTATATATTAAGTTTCATTGAATAGCGATGAAATCTTTATTTATAAAATAAGTCCATACTGCGCAGTAAAATATCTTAATGAAGCCGAATTCCCATTAAAATCAAGAATTATATGATCTTGTGACGCCAATTCTAACAAAGAAGTCTGGATATTATAGATCACATGACATGAACGAATAATTATATGGTACACGTAAAAAAGTGCGCACTTATCTTTTGGAAATGGTACTGTAAACTTGTGTCCAGGAGCTCTGCTCCATGTATATAATTTGTAAATAGATTTTTCTTAACTGTTTTTCTCAATAAATGATTCATAAAGAGTATGGAATCAGATAATAACTGCTTTCAAAAAATGACTGCAAATTAATAATCAGAAGAACAACTGTTAGAAAATTAACTTTCATCTACTATGATTAAATAAAAGAATCGGTTCGAAAGTTATGCAAGAAATACGAGAGGATGTGTTACATATATATTACTGCAACGTCAATAAAGCACCTACCTACGCTACCTACCTAACGAAATTCAACTTTCGCATAGGTATACATATCAAATAACCAATCAGATTTAAGAATTTTGGTGGTGTGATCGGACGTTTAAAATTATCTCCGGAAACTTAGTTTGGTGCGATTTTAAAAACCTGCTTGGCAAGTTTTAAAAAAATCGCCACGGGGTGGACTATCCTAGGAACCATCCACAATAATATGCGTTTTATATATTGTCTTGACTTTTAACTGTACGATTTTAAATCTTGAAATGCTTGAGATTCTACATTTTTTTAATAAAGTGGGGAAGCTGGTTGCTGAAGGTGGCTAGTATTCAATAAAAGAGTTATTAAAACTTGTCGAAATTTTAACGTGGAAAGCGAGGTTAAAAGCATCGAAACGTGAAAAAGGTAAAAAGCAATTATTAGAAACACCTTTAAGTTATGACTAGAAATTTATAAAATTTTGTGCTTTTATTGCTTTGTTAGTGGTCTATGACATTTGATGATATTTTTTTTCCTCGCTTCAAATTCGAAACTGTCAAGATTTGCAACAGTCATTGTCCCAATTCTCGAACTTAATGGTTAGGCAATATTTATATAATCATTATGGTGATTTAAGAGTCATTGTACTCCTTATTTGTTTTTAAGCATTGCATGTTGATTAGACACTTAGAATAAAATTTTCTTTTCATTTTTTTATTATTTGCTGTGCTTACTGGTTAGTTTGCATTTTTAAATTCATCAGAACAGAGGTTTTCGAGATTCAACTCACCAAAAAAAAAAGATAAACTGTCCATCGAATTTTTTGGCATCAAAAATGATATTAATTGCGGCGAACATGTGATAATCATTTCACCACATCCACTGAATTTTCAAAAACTGGGTCTTCTTTGTTTTAAAGTTGCTCTGTCATAAAAACATAATCGTTCCGAAGAATTTCAAAAAAATAGAGAACAATATCTTGAGAAAAATGAAATACCTAATTAACGATCATAGTTTAAATGCTGCAGTGCTAGAGACAAATATGTAAGCTGACATACACAGAAGCATTGGCGATGTAATAAATTTGGCTGTAAAAATATCCTTCGCTAAAAATTATTTCAAAGATTATCCACACCCCAAATAGTGAATAATGACCCCTGAAAAAAATCAAAAAATATTTCTTAAATATCTAGTATAAAATTACAAAATTTTATAAAATATTTTTTAAAAAAAGTATTCCCTCAAAAACGACTATGGAACTTGCCCTCCTTGGCAACCAGATGTGATTAACCTTCTGTCACTGGCGTAACAATAAACAATTAGTAACAAACAAATAACTATCAAAATATTAAATCCGCGACGATATTCCAACATGTAATGAAAACTATCCGTATGATTTTTCTATTCTTGATCAAGTATAAATTTATTAAAATCAGCCAAATTCTAAATTGCAAAAGTTTAGGCACCAACAGTGATTAGATGCATTAAACGCATATAAATCATGTGTTTGTGTACTCACATTCAAAATCTAAACATTTAGCATAAGGAACCAAAGATGAATAATTATTAAAAACGTGCATATAACTTTAAATTCATTTTCGATTAAATAGGGCTGTCATACGCAGACCTCTTTTAAAATAGAGATTCATCTGCAGTAATGATAATCCTATGAGAAAATTCGTTTTTAACAGACAATGTTCGAACTGTTTGGTATAGAATGATCCAACATTGAAAGTGTCCTTCCCCGTAATTCAAACTATTTGAGTATGTGTCCAATTTTATTTCAATCGGATGAACAGCTTAGAAGATTATACGAGAGGCTGATTTACAATCCAACAGCCTTTAACGACTCGTTCTTATTTTTGGAGATTTTTCTCTTGGTTGTAGTCGGTCGCAATTGTAGTGCAAAGTTTTATTCCTTTTAATATTTGTTACCTGAACTAAAAAAAAGTTAGGAATCAAGTTTTTTTTTTTTTATTTGAAAAAAATGCCAAACAGGAGTGTAAGTCATTAAACGCCGCTGGATTGAAAAATCGCATACGGGCCATGCAAGCTAACAAACAGAAAAAATTCAGTTTTATATTAGATTAAATTTTTTTGATAGATGCATTTCGGATTATTAGGATTTTTGTTATTATTTAATCAACGCATATATTTGTAAATTATCCCAGAGATTTATCTAACTTTTTTATTTTTAACTTAGGGTTAAACCTTTTTGTTCTTATTTCATTCTTGTTTGTACTCATTTCATTTGCTAAGTCCTTCCTTTCTTGATAACTCATTTATTCTTTCGCCTTTATTTATCTAATAGCAGAGATCCTGGTGATAAACAACGCCCATCCTGACATCGGCAATAATTGCCAGTGATTTATCAAGATGTTTTATTTGTTCTTTAAGCTTATTCTCATGATATATCAATAATACCCTAATTTAACAATGAATAATGATAAGAAAATTTCTTACGTTAGCTTTATTTTATTTTTTAAGAAATCTTGGACAATTCAGGACACTTTCCAATCTTTTTCGATGCGTGATAATTTTCTTTTTTTTTGTATAATTTAATCTACATAGGCAGCACATTAAAAATTATGGACTTAAATAAATAACAAATTATTCTTACAATGATGCTATTGTCAGACTTTAAATTGTTGCATTTTCACAGTAAAATTTTAAGAAAATCAATTTATCATTAATAATTTTTTGTATGTGAAATAAAAGAAGAGAAATTCTGTAGTTTTTCTATAACTGATTCAATAACGTTAAAATATGGAAATTTTAAAATCGAACTTTATTATAAAAAATAAATAAATAATAAAAATTAATCGCTGTTGCTGTTTCTGAACATTTTCGCAGCGCACTTCTCATTTTAATTACGCAAAAACTATTGGATAAAAAATTATTAAATTTCGCACATTTCTTTAGAATAATGTTTAAAGGAACATTCTGTAATGAAAATTGAACTATAAGAGAAGTGTGACATTCTTGTAACAGCGTACTCTACTGTCTAGAGCAGAGGTTCCCAAAGGGTTCCACAGATGAGTAGGGCAATCGTAAAATTAGTTCTGCAAATTAGCTCTTTTTATAATCATAGTTGATTTTTGAATCATATGATTATATTTAGATCCGACCTATAATTCATAATTTAATGAATCCTTCCTTTAAGAAATTATTTAAAATAAAATGCCAATGAAATAGAAATGACATTTTAATATTTCTAATAATTATAAATAGAAAAAATTATGAAAGGAATAATCATTCATAAAATATTGCATTAATAATTCATATTGCACTTTTCAAATTAAAATAAAAGAACTAAATTCTGTAATAAAGAAACATGTTTCCTTAATAATCGTTTTCATCGTTGAAAGCAGTTCTTTTTAGTTTTCATGCCGAGATAAACCATAATTCTGCTTATTTTTATTTATTTTCAGATTATGTATATGCGCCGAAAACAAATTCATAACTAGACTAGATACAGCACAAGGACTGCAAATTTTACTGATGCACATAAAACCTACTGTACGATCATTTATGATATAACGATGAAAAATCTACATTCCTCAAATTAAATATTTTAAAAACAGTCTCTTTTATAGGTTAATGCTAACTATTATCTTAAGGTAATGTTTCCCAAAGTGTGGTACGCGTACCCCAGGGGTACGGGAACAGTTTAGCGGGGGTACGCTTTCTTATGCGAAAAATCTTGCAACAAACGAAAATTTCAAAAAATTTTATTTAAAAACAAAGCTAGGTATGAAAATTTAGGATTACGTATTTTTCTGTTGGCTATTTTTTGCAGAGTTAACAGTTAATAATTAGTGGTGTCAACAGCCAGTTGTGATTTTTAACTTTTGTGCAATTTTTTTATAGTAAAAAATTCATTATTTTTTTTATTAGTGGTACTCAGCATTACGAAAAATTTTGAAAGGGTACACAAAAGTCATAAGTTTGGGAAACACTACCTTAAGGGAAGTCGGTAGGGTTAATGTTAAAACTGACGTCAATAATGTTAAAAGTGACCTTTATAGATGTACTTTTTCTAAGAAACTACTAGTGTCATCACTTAGAATTTTTTTTTTTTTTTTGGGGGGGGGGGATATTTGAGATTGTATCAGTTGTAATCTATGATAATGTTTAGTGTTAACAGGAGTACTGTTTGAATTACGAAAGATTTTTGCTCAAATATGATTAAACTTTTTTCAAAAATCAAAATTTCCTAGTTCATAATTTTTTAAAAAATTTCTACTAAAGATACGTATTGACAGTTATCACAGTGTAAACATGTATATGCCAATACTCTGTGGGTAAAAAAAACTGAAGAAAGATCTTGTTTAGATGCTGAGAAAAGGTACACCGAAAAAGGTCAGTTTCAGCATTATTGGTATATGCCCTACTGACTTCCCTTAATAAAGTTGGGGTTTTACCGAAAGATAACTGATTATTTAGGGTTCTATACCCGAAAATAATTGTGAACCGCTGGTCTAGAGATCAGAAATGTGTGTTACTTCGTTCAAATATCGATTTTGTTTCGGAGTAATTAAATTAACTAGTGGGCTGCGCCCCCTGCTCGCTAACACTCGCCAACCCCCGAAAATTGCTACGCAATCTTCGCAAACCAAGCTCGCTTCGCTCGCTACTAACTTAGTTACATTGCAAATGCACAAAATTCTAAGAATTCAAAACAATCATTCAAATCCATATAACTACTTTTTTTTAAAAAAAANCCCGCACACTGACCGCAGCCAGTGATGCTTGACTTCGGTGATCTGCTGGGAACCGTGTCTTAACGATCAGTCCACTGCGGGACAAATAAATTCGTAATATATAAATTTATGACAAAAAGCGCTTTCGACAAAATACTGAAATAGAGATCTATCGACAAAGACTACTCACTTTTGTCTTGCTTATGCTCTCTCTGGTTATTTCAGTTTCCGCTTTTCGAAGTGCTATATGTTGAGCCACCTCATCTAGATTTGGCATGTGACATTTTTTAGCGGCAATCATTGGTCGATTTTCTAGCGTTGCCATTCGGGGAGTTGTAATGAGGCTTTTTTTGTCGCCGTGTAAGAGAAATATATCTATAGATTATTATCGTTTTTTAAATTTTGTGATGTAAAGGAAAAACTAACCGAAGTCAAATTAAATTTTTAAATTTTTTATCGCTTTATTATATTTAAATCCTTTTTACCGTCTCACTATTGGTTGGACAAAAAAAATGAGTGACTTAAGTTTTTTTTTAAGGCTTCGTAGTCATGTGTAATTATGCTTTTTTGCGAATAATATGCTTTTCATAACTGCTGTGAGTTTGCTTCAGTTACTAATAACTGTTAAGACAAGTTTAGCACCTATCTAAAGCTATCGATCTCTATATTTTTTCCTAAAATGGCTCAAAGCGTAAATATGGAGAAAAGCCACAGTTTTGTGGAAATGAAAAGCGTTTGTGGTCTAATTTTCTTAACACTCAAAAATTTACTACAATGCTGCATTATCTGGGCTCATAAAAATTAGCAAAAGCTGAGAATCAGGCAGTGAATTAGATAATTTTCATCTAAGTAGAAAAATGTCGCCAAATTGGCGATTTTTGAAAAAGTTTAATAACTTTCAAAATATTTAAGTTATTTGTCTGTTCTAAAGCCTAGATAATTCTTCACAGCAAAATGATATTTATAGTTTAAAATCATTGTTTTGCTTCATGTTTAAGACACTTAAAGTATGGTTCTTTTTGTATTTTCCTTGGCGACACAGCTTCGAAAAACCATGTTAAGCCAATACCTCCTAGAAGAGAGGCCTCTGCACAGCAAGAAATTTGATCCTTTAGTGGTCTAAACATAATGACATCTTTCGTATTATTGCCTACTGAGCAACTAAGTACCCCGAACGTCGTGACATATTTCTTATTTTTCCTCCAGTACGCAGTTCATGTTCGATAGGTCGGACTACTAAATTGATCAGTGCTGAAGCCTTCTATCTTCTATGGGTGTTACTTAAACAAACTGAAATCAATAGCAATCTGAAAATAATTTCAAGTTTCACAGGAAGTTCCGAGGCATGGAGAGATACAAATTATTTCTCGCGTCAAGGAAAAAAAAATGAAAGAGAGCAATTTATTTCTTAATTGATATATTTAGAGTAAAATTGTCTAAGCCTTAGACTCTTAAGGAATATGATTGTGGACTTTATTTCATAATTCATTGCTAAAGAAATAGCTACAAAATTTGAATGAAGTTAAATTTTCATGACAAATTAAAATTCATGTTTACAACCTTTTAGACTCGTAAATGCTTATAGTAATTGTAACTATGAAAATTGAGTATGAAATATCATTTAATACACAATCATAATACAGTATCATAAATTAACTAAAATACATGTTATAAAAATATAAATTTTTGCATATTTCTACAGTTTGAAATAAAATAAAATATTTTTATATAGCTAAGAGATAGACAAGATAGAGTAAAAAAAAATTCCCTGCTTTATCAGTCAAAAAAGTTGACAATCGTAGTTGAATAAGATTTTAAAATTAGATGCGAAAGTTTGCAAAATTGGCTAATAAAATTTTTATATTTCTGGTCGGCTTTAGCATATTTATCTTATTATAATACTACATTATTAGCCGATTTTATAGCTCAAAATTATTAGCCGTTTTTTCCGTTATTAAGCGGAAAAATGTAAAAAAATTAAGTTACATAAATGAGTATTTACTGCTAGTTCAAGGCTTTCCGTTTAACAAATTTGAAATTTGTTCGCAAAGAAGAAATATCAATCCACATCAATATCTATTTTTCTTCCTCATTCATGCTATGCACAGGTTGGAAAGCAGACTCTCTGATATGTTCAAAGTAATGTGTAATAGAAATTATAAAAGCTAAGATAGGAAACAAGACTAGGGGTTACCAAGCGAAAGCGAGCGTATTCTCAAAGTTATTAATCTAATTTATCTCTGTTATCAATTAAAATCCCCATCTCTTTTGTTGTGAAATCCAAATCAAAAGATAAAAATATTTTTTTCAAAATAAATCGGCACTGCCCTATTATTTTAGCATTCATTAGGCTATTCATGGATTTTACTCCTGCGGTATGATCACTTTATACGATGTACTTTTGATTATATACCGGTATGATTATATATGGAGAACAATTTTCACATTTTTGTTTCCCGTAAGTTCTGAATGAGCATTTTATTGAGATACTATTTCGTTACTCTTAGAATTCTCTAGGATTTTATTTCTTCTGCTAATTCTGAGAACTACGGCACAAGGACGATTTACAGTTACTATCATTCACTAATGAATCTTAATGAGGCTATTAAGTCAATATTTCTTGGAATTTAATTAGTTGCTGTGTAACACTAATAGCTGAGTTAAAAGTATTCTTGAAATTACAGAACTTATTTGGGTTAAGTTCTTTTATTTTACTTGTTGTGATTTTTAAATAAAAACTTTTTTTCTAGGTCAAGGTTTACAACTTAAGAACTATTTGATACAGTTTATTCCTTCAATTGCAAGTCTTTCTTTGCATGAAATTATATTTCCAAACAATCTTAAAATGCTTTTTTGAAAGTTTTTATAAAATGATCAGCAACAGTTAATAATATATGTACCACACAAAAACACACAGCAGGGATGAATCTCACACTCTTTTTTCAAACTTTCACACCACAATCAATAAGAGGACTTTCGGCACGGTGCCACTTGTTATATTTCATTTTTTAAAATCATCTACTACTTGCTTTGATTTTAAATTATCGAAACATTTTTCGTAATTATATTTGCTGTTTTTTATTAACTTGCATCAAATATAAAATAAATAAACAGTATTTTCATAATACTCAGTTATCAAAGCAGAAGCTCGAAGCAGGCACCTAAATGTTAGTGAAGGGTTAGTATTGCTAAAAGTTTTAATTTTTTAATAGTAAGAAAAATTATATGCACCAATACAATTCAAACTATAGTTATAATTCGTCTTTATTTTTTCTTCATTCAAAAAAAAACTGGTCCTCTTTAAGATGTTTTCTTAATGTAGTATGCATAAAATAAAAAACGTGCCACTCTGAATAACTTATAATGTAATGATCGGATCTTCACGCTTTATAACTCAATCTTAAGTTCGAGGGGGTGACCTCAAATATGCTAAATTAGTGCAGATGATATATTAAGTTACTAAACCAGACACAAAAACTTTGTCTGAATAAACATACCTTTTTTTCCGACAGACTAAGAGTTTTGGCCCCAGAATATGGGGGTAGCCGTAATCTGAAAAATACGGTCCCAATAGTTTGATCAGAAGAGCTTTTTAAAATTTGGACCCTTTATGTTAATTGTACTTTTTGCGTATTTCACCATGCGAAAAATAACATTTAGTAAACTTTTTATTATTTTGTTTAATTATAATCGAAAAACTTTTTAACTGTAAGATATACAGTTTTTACACCATTTTAAGGAAAATAATTTTACATAGAAAAATACAAAAATTGAAGGTAATCAGTCTAATAGTTCCTGAGAAATCGAGTTTCAAAAATAAATTTTTAAAATTTTTTCTTAGGAGATATTCGACCAATTGCACTCAAATTTTGTATTTTGTCATTTAAAATTGCATTCTTTGAAATGGTGTAAAAAACTGTATGTCTTACAATTAAAAAATTTTCGACCGTTATTAAATAAAATAATAAAAATTTATAAATTTTTTCTAAAAGTTATTTTTTGCATGAAATTATCTTTAGACAAATGAATTTTATAATCCAGTGCAAAAAATTTTCAATTCGCTTAAAAAATTCTCTAAACATGGTGAAATAAGGAAAAATAAAAAAACATTAAAGGGTCAAAACTTTTGACACCTCTACTAACGAAACTATTGGGACAATATTTTGGGAATCAAAAGTCCGTCGAAAAAAAGGTATGTTTATTCAGAGAAAATATATTTATTTCTGATTTCGTAACTTAAAATATCGTCTGCACTAATTAATTAGAAAATTTGAGGTCACCTTTTCGAACCATCAAGATTGAGCCCCAGAGCGTGAAACTCGATCATTAGATCGAAAATTATTCAGGATGATTCGTTTATTTTTTGTACTTTTTTTTTAAATTTCAAATACTTTTATTCAACATTGCAAATAAATATACATTGGAATAATCTAAAACAATTGGGTACTTAAATGAAGAAGATCACTGATACCCACACATGTGACCTATAGCCTCGCTGATTGTTTATAAGCAAAATAACGTGTTAAAGTTTAGCTAAGTTTTTCCAACTAAGTTAGAATGTTAAATAACATGAAGTTAATTAAATACAGCGCCGTATCAGACATCGAATTTGTTGAAATAGAATTCTTTTTCATCAGCGTCTTTTACTTGAATTAGATTTATTACTTGTTGGTGTATTTTATTGTAATCATGATATATTTTTGTTTTGAGTACCTGGCAACTTCGATGCATAATTAGTTTATGTTCTACATGGCTTCATGCCTGTCTGTGTGTTAAGTAAGAAATATATTGTGTAAGAATTGAAATCTTTGTGAAAGAATATATATTGTGAAAGAATNTTAAATCTTCGCCAAGACTGTGCTTAAAATTATAATTATTTAGAATCATTTACACTCAACAATGGCCGGGTTAGACTGGCAGGTAGGGTGTTTGGCCCATGTCCGAGAGGTCGGTAGATCAATATTTGCCAGCCGAAGACTCCCCGTGAATAGAATAGTGATTGGTACACGCTAAATCGGTTCAGGTTACAAAGTACTTCAAGTTCACATAACAAATAATTACCTCTAGGGGTACTGGGTCGGAGATTGATTGTGATCCTGTTCAGGTCAAAATTATGATCTGCGGATAGATAGTGTGTGAATGTGTTCTCCCTGTAAAACGGGATGTGACGTATGTATGTTGTCTCCGGGGATGTTTCCCAGACCGTCTCCAATAGCCCATTGTGCAGCTCTTGAGCGACGTAAATGAAAATACCGTACAGGAACATTAAATAACAAATTTACTTTCTTTGCATGCGCTCAAGCAACTGTTATTTCTAATGGAGGGTTACGGGTCACTGCACGCGATTCGCATATGTGATAGTACATAGATGCGATTCACACAGACACGAGCAATTCATCATACATGTAGTTGCGAAAAATTCCCACGTGCATCTAGAGCTGAGGTTGGCAATCTGCGGTTTTTCTGATGTAAAATTGCGGCTCTCCTGTTCCATACGAAAAAAATTAATAATTATCAAACAAAACCCTTCAAAATAAGAAAATATATTCATAAGTACCTAATTTCTCAGATATCATATACCACAATTTCAAATAATGAATTTTCTCACGAGAGTAGCTTTCACTTAATATAATAAGATCTTTTAAAATGTAAACTTAACAGCATTTGTAGTACATGCGATGGCACCTTTGAAATGCCTCTCATGGTCAGCCAAACAGATATGAAAATCTAATGTATAGACTATTTATTTCTGGATACATCTAAGTAAAAGCATAAATGTCAATGACAAACTGTCATAATAAGTTTAATATTTGACTGCTTGAATTTCGAAAAATTAATGCAGCTGCTATTTTGATAGAGATGGTATATGATGCTATCTTTATAACTTTAAATATGTAATAAATATATTTTCATCGCGAAATGTTTCATAAAGGAAAATTAGTTAATGATTTTAAAGTGAAATTTCCACAGTTATTCTTACAAAAATCGAAAATAACCGTGTGTTAGGTTAAATAAGACTGAAAATACCAAAATCCAGTTGTGAGATTTTTTTTTTTTTACTTAGCTCTAGCTTAAGCATTTATAAGGAAAAGAAGTTATGCCGTTCTTATTAGTGAACATATTGTAAGATATTTTTATACTAGCCGTTTTTGGCGACCAGCTCAGTCACTTTTCAAAATTATCGTGCACAATGTATAAACTTTAATGGTAATCAAGTCAAATGCGCAGCACAACAGTATTTAAATATTTTCATCCTTCAAACATAACTCCATAATTAGTTTCAAACAACATATTAACCAATTTTTTTCACCTTTCAGCTGTTGCCCCAGTGGAAGTATTTTGATTGTAATTTTAACTAAATACTTAACACAGAGAAAACTCTGGAAAAATTACTGTACTGTATGGTTATGACATTTCTGGTAAAAAAAAAAAGATTTTAAAAAAAAATCCTCCCATAATTCTGGTTAATAGTACTAAAATATACAGTATATTTATGTAATTCATCTTGTAATTTTCCCATTCATACGAAAACGATTTACCGGAAATTCTGGTTTTCAAAATTATACTTCTTATTACAACATATTTAGTAAAAAAACAATTAACTGAAAAATAATTTTAAGTGAGTAAATTAATTTTATGCCATGCTCTAAGGTATCACGATAAATTTTCAAATTTTACCACATTTACCAAACTTTATTACATATTATAAAGCGATATTTTATTTATTACATATTATATTTTATCTAAAATCATTACCAAAGTGCATTGGTAAAAATTACAGAGTTTCCTGGTGTTCCCATAGATCCAGAAACACATTTTTCCACCTGGTAGTATTGACCATACTTTATTCTCAGTGAAGAGATGTCTGCGATATTGTCAAAGCTATCTATGCATTAAATTTTCGTAATAATTCAAAATCTTTTCAGCAGCCATTAAATCACAAGGATCAAAATTGTGATGGCACGACTTCGGATAATCCTATTCCTCAGGCCATGGTAAATAGCACATGGCGCACGTCTAGTGCGAGGTAAATAAAGTATTACTCCCTCCTGACAATATTACGGAGTTTATGCTCCTTTAAATATTCTTATACATTCATTTATATATCTGAAATAAATATAAGTAGGTAGGTAGGTATTTTATTTACGTTGCACTTGAGCTGCACAATGGACTACCGACAACGGTCTGGGAAACAGCCCCGAGGATGATTCGAAGACATGCCAACACAATTTTGATCATCTACAGAGAAAATGGCTTCTCCGTTTTGGTAGGCTGACAACCTGCGCGCAAAGTCGAGCCCTTTACGGTTGAGCAATTTAACGAGGACCGATACCGCATACTTTCGGTCCCTATCCCAGAAATCATGTATACATGATACGTTGCAGTAAGGTTATAACCTTACTGCAACATTGTGTCGGAAATTTCTTTTTAATGTCACGAAAATGTTTGTACTAAAAACCTTTTTTCAATAAAGCAAAAATATTGTAGTTTCAAACCTTTCATCTTAAAAGGATTGAAAATTATTTTTAAATCTTTTTTAAAAAAGATTATCACTTAGGTAGCTGAGCATACAAGACGTTGCGAAACGAAACCTTATAATAACCTAGATTTATGATTTTTTTCACCTCAAGAATAGCTTCCTTCAAGGATTTTTTTTTCCACGCTTGAGAACCCTAAGACAACCTCGATTTATAGGTTTTTATACAAAAGGTTGCTTTCCAAAGTTTTGGATTAGTGCAATGTGTGTAGAATAGAGCAGATTGTCACAGATCTCGTTTAAAAGGTTAGAAGGCTTACACGTAAACTGCATAATTTTTTTTATTTTATGTTCACATTAAAAGGTTTCTGCTGAGTGAAAATAAACCTTAGATCGTTATCTGGGTATGTAGGCTGATCAAATTGCTCATCCACCATCTTTCTGACCGCAACCTGTGATGCTGGATTTCGAAGTTCCATTGGGGATCATGTCCTTACAATCAGTCAACTGAGGAACGAAATAAATATAGAGTGAATGAAATTGAAGTCTCCTGATTCGCAGAATTGTTATTCATGAATTGGGACTTTTGCATTGGAGTGAGTTGCAGTTCATTTACGTCACACTAGAGCTACACAATGGGCTATTGGTGACGGTCTGAGAAACATCCCCGAGGATGATCTGAAGATATGCCATCGCAATTTTGATCCTCTGCAGAGGGGATGGCACCCCCGCTTCGGTAGCCCAACGACCTGCACGCAAAGTCGACAACTTTACAGTAGAACAGTTAAGCGAGGACCAATACCGCACATCCTCGGTCCCTATCAGTCTAGCCCAAGTGGTCATCTACCCACACACTGATCGCAGCCAGTGATGCTTGATTTCGGTGATCTGAGACAGCTAGAGAAGGAATTTTCAGCATAAAAGGTCATGCTCACTGAATACAGTTCGCTCTCTTCCGATCACCGCAGAAAAAAGTGGGGAGTTCCACAGTGAACTGATCGTTTAGACACGGTTCCCTGCAGATCACCGAAGTCAAGCAACACTGGCTGCGGACAGTGTGCGGATGAGTGACCATTTGGATTAGTCTGCATAGGGATCGAGGGTGTGCGGTATTGGTCCTCGTTAAACTGTTCTACCGTAAAGTGCTCGATTTCGCGTACAGGTCGTCGAACTACCGAAGCGGGGGTGTCATCTCCTCTGTAGAGGATTAAAATTGCGATGGCAAGTCTTCGGATCATCCTAAAGGATGTTTCCCAGACAATCGCCAATAGCCCATTGTGCAGCTATAGTGCAACGTAAATGAACTACAACTACAACAACAAAAAATAGGGAACCTGATTAGTGAGTATTCCGCAAATCAGGTTTTTTAAAATCGAAAGTGCGGTAACTGTATTCAGTGAGAATGGCCCTGTGATGCAACTGCTTTTAAAAATGTAATGATCTAGACGGTTAAATTAAGTTTAACCGTAAGCTCAACTATTGTTATTTACAAAATGCAATCTTGAGAAATCACCTGACTATGAGAATGAGGAGTTAATGAGAATTATTTCAATTTTTAAAGAAATAAAATTGTTTACTGAAGTAAAATAGGCTCTGCAATATTTAAAACTTAGTTGCCGAAGTTTCTAAATTATGTGAACTTCTATTTAATGATAGAAAATATATTCTTAAGTACNTGTTATTTACAAAATGCAATCTTGAGAAATCACCTGACTATGAGAATGAGGAGTTAATGAGAATTATTTCAATTTTTAAAGAAATAAAATTGTTTACTGAAGTAAAATAGGCTCTGCAATATTTAAAACTTAGTTGCCGAAGTTTCTAAATTATGTGGACTTCTAGTTAATGATAGGTAATTTTTAGCATAATTATTTCTTGTCGAACATCACGAATTGCAAGAGATTTTCTGAAGTAATTTTAATAATGTAAATATACAGTCCTAAGCATCATATGTGTGGACCTTCTAGTAAACAAAATAAAAATTATTTTTCTGGTAGTAAGATAATCAATTATATTTTTCTATTTTAAGGTGTTATATGCATTTATAAAGTTGGTTATAAGACGTTTTATAAGTATTATGTTCGTTAACTTAGTCAATTTGTATTAGACTTAATTAATAATCTGTGTTATCAGATTATTATTTTTATTTGTTAGTTGAATACACGCGTGAAAAAAGATTTCTGATTAATATAGACAAATTTAATTTTTCAGATTCGGTGATTTTTGGATAAATTTTTAATTTAATGATTATTTTTTTATGAGTTAAAAATAAATTATTTATGGAACAAAATATTGTTATTTTTAATAAGTGGTTGGAAAAGAAAAACATTTTAGTAGTATATGAATTTCTTACTTAAAATGAACAAGGTTATGTTTAAATGAATTTTAATGAAATGAGTTAGCACTTTATATAGATTTTCGAAAAATTATCTCTTTTGATAACCAAGTTCCTTTTCTTTTTACTACTTTAAATAAATTTATACCACCTGAACGCAATTATGTTTTGGACAAAAGCATTATTTGGAGCAGCCTTATTTTTCAATTAACATAAATAAAGCGTCTTAAGACTACAGAGAAAGCTAGAAGTCTCTAATTTTTTCTTCAAAATTAATTAAAAAAACTTTAGAAAAGTTTCTTATTGTTATTAAAGTAAAGTACGAAACATTGTTCTGTCATTCCTATAACAGAAACCGACTGAAATAAATTGCAATATTTTTTATAAGGAACAAAGTTGTGAAAATTAACCAATAATTAAATTACTGTGAAGTTTAGCTCTCAAAATAGCTGTGGATACAAAACAAATATTAATCTTATTATTTTCTGATTCTGTAATACAATTCTCGTCATCTTTTACAGACATGGATTCTCCAGATTTAAGTGATTGGGTTGCAGTCAAAGCTGATATATTTTTGCCAGAAAGTGATTCAGACCGTCCTAAATTTATATGTGCCTGGAATGAAGAAGCCTCGAAAGTAGCCATTACACTTCATGAAGGATCTCGTAAAGCAAGTGATCAAAATAAGAAAAACAGAGTATGCTTACTCGCTTTAAAAGAGTTATACCACATACACAAACAATTTTGTTTAATTAGTGCTTCGTTGACAAATTATTTCCCTAAGGAAATTAGGTCGAAGAAGCCTAGCAATAAGCATGATATAATTTCTTCATCTGTTGAGTACTACCTCAGCAGTGCTGTTGATGCTGTTGGTAAAAAACTAGTAATTTCTACTATCTTTGGTGACGAGGACCCTCTTAGTGCCTATGAAGAGAACTGGAATGAATTTAAATTAGAAAATTTAGAGAATTCAGTAAATAAAACATACAAAGATTTAGAAGAAATTCTGACTTTGAGACAGCGGGCAGATTCCTTGCTCCAAATGAAAAGTATTTATGCCCTTGAGGATCAGGTGTGTCAAAATATATCCGATTGTCTTTCTGAGCTGTATAACTTTCATCTGCAGCCTTATTTGGAGCTCAGAGAAATGGCCCATATCCGTGTAAAGCAAGCTAAAGCTAAACTTTGTGAAGAAATTGGACCCACCATTAAAAAAAAAGCTGAAAAGGAGTTTGAAGAATGGACAGAGCAATCTTTAATTGCTACTGAAGCATTACAACAGTTATATCAAGAATTCTATCGTCGAACATTAAACCTTGTTTTAGGTGATAAAACTTTTCTAATTTATTAAAATATGTACTTTTAGTTGATATGGATGGTGTTTTCTACACTAGAGTGCAGTGCAAGCTCTTTAGTTATACTTCAGGATTCGAATATCATTATTAAATGATAAGATAATATATCATAAAATTAATTCCTCAGGTTTTTTTCTTCTTTCATTGAAAACTTTTGTAATGATAAAATAATTTGTGTTGCTTTATACCATAATTTAAATTTAGACCAGCAATTATATCTGTATCAAAAAACTTATGTATTTAAGAAAAAAAAATAGATCAGTGTAAGAAAAGGTATTCTGAAAATTTTTTTTTTAAGATGCTATATTAAGATTATTTCTGTTTATTTATATTTTGAGATTCAGAAAGAAGTTTACAACACTTATATAAAATGTGGTTTTGGAAATTGAATTCTAAACTGGAAATCAGTAGGTTTTTTGTCCCCAATATTTTAATTACTAATTTTTGTCAAATATAAATATGTTTTTATGAAGTGCACTAAATTTTCACTTTTTCTTAGTTTGTATTCTAAAAAATTTATTAGAAGTTATGATGAATTATTTACATTGTTATTTTAACTTTATTGTACACCAAGTATACTTACTATTCCTAAGATCATTTTTCAAATTGCAACTTTTTAACACACCAATACAATAAATTTTATAACCATTAAAATCAATAAAAGCTTTAAAAAAAACCTTATATTAAAATGTTTAAGTTGGTGATTTCTTTGAAATCAAATTCATTTGATTTTAATCAATATATATATATATATGTATATTTAAATAGCTGTTTTAAATCAATAAACTCAGAATTACTCTGTGTGCAAGAAATTTAAAATTGCAACTATTATGTTTAGCTTCAACCTGGGTTGCTAAAATAGTATATTATTTTGCTTAAAAATATATCCAAACACAATGAAATTTATTTTTAGTATCAACTATTTTTATAAAATGTTAGCAATTATTAAAGAGGTCATTCACATTGTTCATTCATTATTTCTGCATTATTTTTAAAGAAATTTGAGAAATTTTATTTCATTATTTTTAAGATTTAGGTACATAGTAAACATGTTAACGAGATAGCTATGTCCTGAATAAAATTTTAATTAGATTTTTTACATTGCAGTTGTTGTACAAAAAGTTGGCAGTAACTGAATTACGTTTAACTATAATTTATGTTATCTATTTTTAAAATATTCAATTGTAGAAAATTTTCCCTTTTTAAAACTCATTGATATATAACAATGTAATACAATTAGATGACTATAATAATGCAAATAGATTCATTTGTCTAATTAAATATGATCAAGTATAATTAATAAGCTTTTAAGTGTGTTACTTATTTTGATGGAAGTTTATCCTAGTTGCAACAAATAATAAATTTCAATTTTTAAAATGAATGTCTTTGGTTATGATGAATTAATAGTTAAACAGATTTTAATAAAAAATTATTATTTTAATCTAATATTCATTATTCATTCAAATATGAATAAATTTATTGAAAAAGGGAATATTGTTCATTTATTGTGCCAAAAATTGTATACAAAATTGACAAAATTTGCAAGATTAACTGTTCTGTAGGTAAAAAACTAGTAATGTTGATCGACAGTAGTTTTCAATTTTCACTGTGGCTGGTGCATTGCAAATGATTGAAATCTTTAAACTATTTCTGATCTAAAATATTTAGTTTGAAAATATGGAGGCCACATAGCAGAATATGTGCATGAGATCCTCCAAGAGCTGGCTCTATTCTAAATATTCACTGTGTTTCTTTCTTTTCTTCTTTTTCTTAAAAAGAAAAAACACCTTGTGTTATCGTTTTATCTAATTTGGCCTAAATTATGTAATTCAGCTCTTGCAGTTTTTATTATTGTAGTATTTTAAATTAAGAATTTTATTATTTCTTAAAATAAAAATTCTACTTTTGATATTTTTAAACAGAGTTGTTTTTCTTTAAAACTAATTTATTTTGATTAAAATATTTCAGGCCAGCGTGATCGCATGGTTATTGACAAAAAGAAATATGGCAGGGTTGCCTTTGGGCTACATGGTATGCCTCGTCTAATGAAACTGGAAGTTCAAGTTTGCCAAGAAGATTTGAAATTACAAAATGCCATGAAAGCTATTAAAGAGTATCAAAGAGATAAAATCAAAAGTCAGGTTTGTTCCTTTTTCTGTACATCTTTATTTACTTGTCCCTAGTCTTACAACATGTTGAAATTTTGTTTTTATTTTTAATATAAACATTTGTTTTAGCACCTGTACTTTTACTCACATTTAGCACTTTTTTTTGCCAAATACTTTAAATTTTTCTCTTGAAATATTTTTATATGTTTAAAATTCCCATTTTTCTGCAAAAAATTTGAATTAAACTTCCATTAAATTCATATATGTATATATTTTTTGGTGTATCATTTTTAATAAGTGCTTATTTTCAATTTTCGTTTTTTAAAAACCCTTAATGATGCTTTTTTCATGTTTTTTTTTGTTTTGTTTTTTAAGTGCTTAATTCTAATAAAATCTAATCTTCGAAAAATCTTAAAATCTAATTTTTGAAAAGGGAATGTCGATTTTCTCTGTATATTATGTAAAAGCGTGCTCTTCACATTGTTCTATTTAGTATTTTCGCAATTCATTCAACCATCATCTATTTCGGTGTACCGTCGGTCGTTAGAATATGAAAGCACCAATCATTTTACATGTTTGATGAAATACTCACAAGTTCGCATGCGCATCTACTAAACTAGGTTTGGTGAGATTATTGCACTATCATGTGCAACTCTACTGCATTTTGCAAGTTATTGTCTACTTCGGGCTTCATTTTCCACCCTCTGAAATCGAACCGAAAAATCTTTCTACCTTCTGAAATCAGAAAAATAAAATAATAATGATAAATAAAAATCTCTCTATTTATGGTGGCTAATATAATCAGGAAAAGAGTTTTTTTTGTCAGAAACTAGTTATTTTTATCATGATCATGTAAAGTCTTTGAAAATTATTTTGCATTTTGTTAATGTATATAGTACTTAAAAATATTTTTTAGTGCTTAAAAAGTACTTAAAAGGTGCTTATTTTTTGTTAAAAGATTTGGCTACGCACCCTGATGTATAATNATATATATATATATAATTTTCTAACATATTTTTAATATATATGTATCTATGTATACAGGATGATAATACTCATCCAGATGAGCAATATACATGACACTACAATAAAGGAAGAGACACTTTCAGTTTTTGACATTTTTTTAAATTTCTCAGGAAATATTTAAGGGATTATTTTGTAACTTTAGTGGACTTTAGTTCTTGTGATTTTTCATACTTAGCAATATGATTTAATGTTTTCAGAGGTTTAGGAGAACTTGAATAAATTATGAAAGAAGACAAGTCTTTTTGAATACCCTATGCCAAAAAAGTCTAGCAATAAGCTTGTTACTTGTATCGATTACTTTAGCTGTTATTTTTAATAACTGCATTAAGTGCTGGAATAGTTGCCTTTAATAGGCTTATTAACTTACAAAAGCTTTAATAAGCTTTTTAAACTTAAAGCGGAGAATGCTAAGCAAGCGTATTGAAAAACTCATCTTTGAACTTACAAAGAACTTTTATTTAGCAAGAAAAAAATATATAATGTAGTTTAAACATTGCATGACTTTTTAAAAAGAAAACACAATCCACGAGAGTATTTTACTCTACACAACAAAACACATCTAAAGTCGCTCCATACATTCTTATATATAAATCTAATCTGGATCTGTCTTATATATACAAACATATATTTAACATAGAATCAAAAAGATTTGCCTAAGGAGGGTGAAAGAAAAAGTAATAATACACTTTCTATTAATATGTAAATTTATCTTTAAATTTTTTTTAAATGTTAGATATAAATTTAAAAATAAAGAAATAAAAAGTCCAGAAAAGAATGAAACTTCCCTTTCTGAATCAATTTAGTCTTTCTCCCTCTTCCAGTGGTTTTTCAAACTTGTGATTTCTGACTCGCTTGTTTCTTGAAATTCTTTAGTCTTTCATAAAGTTCCATAAACCTAGAGTAAATGTTTATGGGAATATGGACATTTTTATAAAAAATTAATTTTTTCGCCTTACATTATTTTTGCTATAACTTTAGAAATATTCAATGTATTTAAACAAAAATTTTTGGAGCAATTTAGAACAAACTACAAAATAATTACTACTTAATTTAAAATATTAAATTTTTTTTTTTGAAAACTGTGCAAGATATGAGTATTTAAGATAGTTCTTTTATACTGCGCATGCAAAGAAAAAATTTTAAAAAGTTTTTTCATAATTTTGTTGTGAATTGTATTTGACCTTTTCCCCTTTCTATAAAAAATACTTTTTTCAACTTAATGTTCATCAGGAGTTTCTGTGTTCTTTCTCAATATTTTTGAGAAATGTCAATAGCCTTTCTGAATGATACATGCAGAAATATGCAAGTTTCAAAAACTAATGTATTATTAACATTATAAGAATATAATTTTTGACGGGACTGTTAAAACAAGATCATACATGCGGAAATGGTGAATCGATGTTCAATTGTGGTAGCTTTTTTGTTACATTTTAAGATAAGAATTAATTTTTTTTTTTAAAATTACAGTTGGCATATGTGAGTTATAACATTGGAGCGGTAAATGAATTACAGTGAATTGCCGTCGGTCCTTACTGTATGAAGGCACCAATCATTTTACATGTTTAATGAAATGCTTGCGGGTCCATGTGTCATGTGCAACTCTGCTGTATTTTGCAAGATATTTTCAATTTCAGGATTCAATTTCCGATATCGAACCGAAAAATCTTGATCTTTTGATGGTGGATAATATAATCAAGATAAAGAATTGTCAGAAACTAGTTATTTTATCATGATCATGTAAAATCTTAAAAAATTATTTTGCATTTTGTTAATGTATATGGTGCTTGAAAATATTTTTTGAGTGCTTAAAAAGTACTTAAAAGGTGCTTATTTTTTGTTGAAAGATTTTACTATGCACCCTGAAAGAGGCCAAGTCAGGACTTCCAAAAAAGCGAGTTCTTTCTAAATCATCTATCATTCATCAGGAGTTTCTGTGTTCCTTCTCAATATTTTTTAAAAATGTCAGTAGCATTTCTGAATGATACATGCAGAAATATGCAAGTTTCAAAAACTAATATATTATTAACATTATAAGAATAAAATTTTTGACGGGACTGTTGAAACAAGATGATACATGCGGAAATAGGGAATCAATGTTCGATTGCGGTAGTTTTTATTGTTGCATATTTTTAAGATAAGAATTGAACTCTTTTTAAATTACAGTTGGCGTATGTGAGTTATGGTGTTGGAGCGGTAAATGAATTACAGCGAATTGCTGAAGAGATCACCAATGCGCAAATAAGTGTCTTAGACTCTCACTTAGAGGTTTTAGAAGCTGAAGAACGTCTGTACAAAAGTCAACTAGCTGTCATCAATAAAGAGTATAAAGGTATGATTAGAAATCTCTCTTACAGACCTGCCAACTCTCCTGCTTTTAGTAGGAGTCTACTGCTTTTACCTAAAATCTTCGCCCTCCTGCTTTTTTCTATTTAGTGCACGATAGAGGGGGAAAAAAGCGATCATCCGCACTTAGGATACAACCCCCGTTTTTCCTTTGCCTCTTCACATTTTATGAAATCATGATTACGTCATCTGACGCGGTCAGAATCAAAAAATTGATTCAGATTTAGTGATGGTACCAAAACTAAGGAAATTGTTAATACTTTATGCACTGGTGACCAACAGATTTTTTATTCTGTTGTCAGAAATTTTGTTATATGTTGCAATTATATCTTTCAAAAATGTCCCTTCAAAAATGAAATTTTAACTAATGCTGAAGTAGTTAATTTAGAAAATATTTCCAATGCTTCTTTTTCTAGTATTAAGTTTTTAATTGATAATTATCCTGTGTTGGTAAAGGTTTTAGATCCAAAATGATACTCATTCATATCTTGATACTCTGGAATCACAATTCTGTGCTCTTCAATGTGATGCAAGTTCTCAAATGTCATTATCTACTGATAGGATAGACATGAAGTGGTCAAAAGTAGGTTCTCTAAAGGGAAATGCTTACTCTGTGTTAGCTAAGTTTATGCATGCTGTGTTAACTATTCCACACAGCAATGCAACACGTGAAAGAATATTTAGCCATGTTACCAAGATACAAACTCATTTTCGATCTTCATTAAATACGCAAAACTTAGGAAACTTGATGACAATTAAGGAAGATCAAAAAGAGTTATGCTTCCAAAGAGATTTTGATAATAATTTTTGAAATAGTGCTAAATCAGCAACATCTGCACGTTTAAAACAGTAGCAGATAAAAAAAAAAAGAGGATGAAATGTATAAAGTATTGTACTCATTATTGACATATTTTGTTAATTTTGAACCTCTTCCTAAATTTTAAAAAATCAAAAGATGTGTTTTAATATAATTCTAAAGAACCTTTTATTTTATAGTAAGAACACATATCCTTATTAGTCAGTGTCAGAATCTTATTGTGATCTATTATTGTAAATAATATATTTTGAAATAAACTTCTTGTAGGAAATTTGAATCAGGTTTGATTTTCAATATTGCGCTATGTCGTGATGCAGAAAGGGTCTCCTGCTTTTTTATTTTCTGAGGTTGGCAGGTCTGCTCTTATTTCTCATATTATGTTTTAAAAACGTTTTTTCATTATTATTGAAAATTTATTTCTAAATGTTTTTTACTGCGATATAATTATATAAATGAGCTATTTTTATATAGTGTTTGAATGCTATAGTACCTTTGATAATATTTTGAGGTCATTGGGGGTAACCCCTATGAACGACCAACCTCCATTAATGACCATTTTGCTGTGGAACAGAGATTGATTGCTCCCGAGAGGTTTCACTGTATTGCTATCAAAAGCACAAACTATATGTATACATATAATGAGTTTTACATTTTATTATTTTTAAGTTTTTTTTATAGGTTGCACTTACAATTTATTATTTTGTATTTAGATTCTTTAGAGAATGGCGTATTTTTTGATGCTGTGGAAAATCCAGATGAGTTAGAAGATGTTAATAGTGAGACACCAAGTCCAAATCCTAAAGTTTTCAAGTTGAAACAGAAGTTATATAAAATATATCGGAAGCGAGCTCAAATACGAAATAAAAGGGTAGGGTTTCAACAATATCTTCTATTTTTAATGTGTGTATCACTAATATTGGTTTTACCTTTTTGATTTTTATAAATATTGTAATGTTGAAATATTTAACAATAATCTAAAATTTTTATTTGGAGAAAAGTGAATATTCAGAACCCTGGAATTTGGCAAAAAACCATAATTTAGAATACCAGTTGAAAGCCAAAACATCTCATCTAATTCAAGGTTCCCACTCCACAATAAGAACAAGAAAAATACGGGAATTTAAAAATCACCTAAAATAAATAGGGAAAATATGAGTTATTCCTTGCAAACTGGGGAAATACAAGGAATTTTTATATATACGAGTGGCAACCCTGTAATTACTAAATTATATACTGTTTCTCTTTTGACAGCTGGTATAAGAAGAATATTTTCTGATTTTATATTAGTTCAGTTCAAACTGAATAGTTTCAGTTACATTTAAATATTTCAATTATAAGATATAGACATCTGATATTTTAAATTATTAGTTTCATGAAATTGTCATGATACTTGATTAAATTTATATTTTCCTTTTTAGCGAGTAACAAAAATGAATTTTATTTAATATCTCTGAATCTTAGTTTTGTTAGCTAATATTTTATTTCATAAAAATTTTGTTAATTACAAAAGAAAGATTAAATCATCAAGTGAACATATAATTATTTATTCATGAAATGGGAATGTATATTGTATATATTGGTTGATCATGATACGTTCATTCATACATAATTATTAATTAAATTTAATGAGCATTTCTGCTTGTTCATTAAAATCATAAATTATGAGAATTAGAAATCTCATATTTATATTTAATCTATATATATGTTTGCGTGTAAAATATACTTGAAAAAACTCATTATCTTCAGTCCAAATGTCTTATCATAGAGAAGAAGAAAAAACAATAAAGCCCACTTATCCCGGGGAAAAAAAAATTTCATGAGAAAACCCGCATAGACTGAGTTTTTTCTTTAAAACCCAGGTTTTTTGAAGAGGATAAAGACAGAATCACTATGATTGCTCGTCTGCTGCCCAGTGTCCAATTTTTAAGGCATTTGTTTAAATTTGTAATTAGAATTATTAATTAAATTTGTAATCAAAGTATTATGGGGTAATAATAAAAAGGGTATTTAACAGAAATCCCATCTTTTAACTGCCACTTTCTTTAAAAGTGATTAAAAATTAAAGATCTTGTTAAATCTAAGAGTAAGTTAAAATTTAAATGAAATCAAAAATATAACTGTTTGAAAAATTTGTTATTGGGAGACAAACACATGCTTATAGGGAAAAATTCAAATTGATGAATGATCTGAAGTTGAAAGATTCTAAATTATTCTTTGACAGTGATTCTAAATTTTCAGTGGGTAATTGCAGAATACTTGGATTTGTTAGATAAGTCTATAACCAACATCAGGTCAAACTATATTTTATAATAAAATTATTTTCACTTATTACTTTTTTGCAGAAAGCTATTTTAGCTGACTTTAAGAAGAAAAAAGCTGTAAAAGCTGCAGAATTGGAGAAGAATGAGAAAGCTGCAATTCTGGTATGTGTTAAATGTCTTTTATATCGGTTTTGTTTACCTTTGATTGTCAATCACTATTTCTTTATGTTTCTTTAATTTTTGTTTATTTTGTAAGGCTCGCAAAAGACAAGAAGGCAAAGCAAAGGAACTACCTAAGGACAAATTGGCTTCTGAAAGAAAAAAGACACTTCAAAGATTAAAAGAATACAAGAAAGTAATATATAAAATTTGTTTTGTTATTTATTTGCATGTGTTTGAAATTTTTTTTTTATATACATATAGATATACAGTGAACTTTCACGACTACGATATTCAATACAACAATAACTCCCTTTATTACGATAATATTACGTGGTCCTGTCAAACTTGCATATGAATTAATTGTCATGCGTCACAGGAAGCAAATTCAATAGGATCTAACAACATATTTATACAACAGGACCCTGTTACAGATAAAGATCTTTTTATCTGTAACAGGGATTGCTTATTTGCTTCATTTTTAATTTAAAACATTTTTTTTTTTAAAAGAAAAAATATTTAAAGGATTAAAAAATTAAAATGTCTGCCTAAAATTTCGGCTCATAATTGAAAAATTTATTTTTAGAGCGACGCATAAACGAAGGATGTTTATCATTATTTTTCTAATTTACAATATATTTATTTGGTCCCCAAAATATTGTTGTAGCAAGATTTTACTGTATATATATAATTGTTTGTGTATATAAAATTTAATCCAATTAGTTTATATCCAAATAAGGACCCAATCATTTAGGTCTTTGAATCAGCGTACTCATTAAACCTAGATTGGCAGAGATTATCAAAAATAAAAGCTGTTACAAGCAATAATGAATTAAAAAATGTTAAATTATGTTTTCTTGTCATTGGTATTCTTTTACACCGAAAGGAAAAAACTTTTCTGGAAACCCTTTAGCTTTGTTTGTGATTTAACTCTGGGTCTTTCTTTAATAATTTCTGAAAGTACAAAACTTAGAAATGCTAATGAAAGTACATGAGAAATAAGAAGTAGATTCTGTTAAGTAGTTTGTATTGCAACATTTTTTGTTAATTATTGCAATAGCCATTTGCTATATTTTATCTATTCATTTCCTTGTCTATTGCTCGGTTACTGAACCGCTCATGCAATTCATTTCAAGACAGAGAAGATACCTCATTTTTTTTACTCATAATTGTTTAGATAGATTGTTTTTTTTTTTAAAAATCCTTTCAAAAAATGAGTGGTCAAGTTTAATAAAATAAGTTTTAAAATTTTAAAGAAGTTTATTCAAAATTCCTTGTTAAATTTAATTTATATTCCAAAGAACTGTATGATTTTTTTTAACATTATGCCAACCATTTTTTTTTTTTTATTTGAAAAAATTTTTCCTTGATCTGAGATCTTTAACAAGTTCAACTGTTTTATTTATTTTTATTCTTAAATTTGACATATTTTTGCAACCTCTTTCTTTTCTTTTTGCATTTAATTTTAAATTAACCTATCAATGCCAGCTGCTTTCATGCCTGTCAATGCTTTTTAGGGATCACTTTAAAAGTGTATTTTAATGTCGCCACAATTTTTTTTGTTAATTTTGTGTTTCATTTTTAATTTGTTTCAGATTGTGCTTAAAAATAAATTGCTGCACAAAGTAAACATTTATATCATAATGTTGTTTATTTTTAAATTCGAGTCAAAAATAGTTTTGGTGTTGTCAAAAATACTTGTTTTCTACAAACTTGCTTTCTACAAATATTTTTAGTAATTATAAATGTAAAAGATAATCTTTTTTTTTTTGCATTTTGTTGAATATAAGAAACACTAAATTAATTAGTTAAAAAAAGTATATTTATACATTCTTAATTAAGATTTTTAGGCAAGTAAAGCAATCTTGCTAGATTAGCTGCTCTAATGCTCTAAAAATACTTAAATTTACAGTCTAAAACAGTGACTGCAGAAGTATCTCAAAAGTGAGTGGGGCTCTCCTCCCCTCTCTGTTTATATATATATATATATATAAACCAGGATACATATAATAAATGTATATATTATTGACCAGGTCCGAATTATCTGAACCTAACAAAAAAACGGTAATGTCTCAGGGTATAGAGTGTGCGTCTTTCAACGAGGTGAACTGAGTTCGAATTGCGCACCCGACTCGCACCGACCACAGTGCTGACGTAACATATACTCAGTGGTAGACAGATCATGGGTTAGAGTCCTCTTGCTAATGATCAGGCTAACAGTTGAAGGTTTTCGTGGTTTCTCTCTCCATGTAACACAAATGCGGATAGGTTCCATCAAAAAGTTTTTCATAAAGGCAAATTTATCCCAATACTTCTTTCAGGAGTTCCCTTGTCTTCTGTATTGGGTTAAAACTACAAGGCTACAAGGTTGAACATTGGTTGTCGTAAACCGAAAAATAGGGTTGGCTGTTCAATGACGGTTATAAAATAAAATTTAATTACACAAATATCAAGTGAAAAATTACAATGTTAGAAAGGGGCTGTGTCCCATCATGTATAAAATGTGAGGGGGCTAAAGTCTGCTCTGCCCCCCTCCCCCGGTTCTGCAGTTCTAGTCTAAAATGTGCTTTTTTTTACATTTTCTTTTTACATGTGTACCATAGTTGTGTAGCTTATAATTTTGGTTCTATATCTTAACAACTTCCTTTTTTTGTGTTTTAGAAAGCTCTGCTTCTAGAGACTAAAAATCCTGATTCTGAAGATGATGTGGAAAGTTTAATAGACTCATCATCCTCGTTGACTCCAAATGTTGCCCTGAAAAATGTTTCTCGCAAAAAAACAGTAAAATCAGCTGCTAGTGTGAATCCTTCCACTGAAGGAGGCAATAGTAATCAGAAAAAAGCCTTAGAATCTTCTACTTCAACTCCTTCGGCTACTAACTTAGAGTCTTCTTCTTCAAATCGTTCAGCTACAAACTTACGTCCTCCTGTACCACCTGATATAGCTCCTCCTTCTGTACCACCTCCTCCTCCTTCTGTACCACCTCCTCCTCCTCCACCACCACCTCCTCCTCCTCCTCCACCGCCTCTTTTAATACCACCCCCTCCTCCACCTCCACCACTCCCTCCAATTACTATTACTTCAGCTCAGCTTAAGCCAATTCCCTCTACCTCGTCGGAAAAACCTGCCAAACCACAAAGCCTTAATTTGGCAGATATTTCGCAAGATACTATTGCTGGTCAACTAAAAAGCTTAAAAAAACTTGAACTTTCGGATGTAAAAAAGACCACTACTCAGACTTTCAGTTTAAATGAAATCCTAGATATTCGAAGCAAATTAAAAGCTCCACCGCCAGGTATTTATTTTTTTATTTTTTCGATTTTTATTTCTTTAGATCTAAACATTCATCAAAGGTTCTCAAATTACAGTATCAGTAATTTATCTTTGGTTCATTTGTGGTTCATCCTTGTACTCACTGTACATTTTGAGGCTATTTTCATATGGTATTCTTATATTTTCTCTTCTAAGTATAATAGAAATTTAAACAGTCAATATCTTAGGTGATTGAATATTCGGGATCTTTTGGTGATTGAATATTCGGGATCTTTTGGTGATTGAATATCCAATCAATATCTTAGGTGATGAATATATGATATGCATTTCTCGTGTTCTGTAGATAGTCTATGGTATTTTAATGTAAAATTGTGAACTTTTTTTATTTATGACAATAATAATTAATATTATGCTATTAAAACTATCATGCATTCACTGAAGGCCATATATATATATGTAAGTTAAAAATATAGAGAAAATATGTAAAATAATAAAGATTAATGAAAAGAGAAGAAGAAAAATTTTTAAAATAAAATATTTTTAAGAAAGAAATCTAAAAAAAGAATAAAAAATTTATATTAAAAAGCCGGAAAACCTTAGAATGAAGAGATATAATCTCTTCATCACCTCCTCCTTATCAGCTCACACGATTATATCCGCAGAAAGGAGTGCTTTCTAATATATCAATTTAGTAAAACAAAATATATCAGTACAATAGTGTGAGGAGCCCTAAAATAAATTGAAACAAAATAGAACACACATATATATATATATATAATTAAGCTAATTGTTTATCTTAATTTTTTTCATGTTTTTTTCTTTTTGTATTTATATATTTTGATATATATGTAAATGTATGTATATACCTTGTGGCAGAAATTGTTCAGGCTTTCTGTGATAAAATTCTCTAGCACTATAATCTTTCTTCCAGATACTTTTAAAAATAACAAATATGCATGTTACTAATTTAAAACTTTTGGGATCAAATTAAATAATTTTTTTAATTGAATATGTAATATTTTTTTATTCTGTTATTATGAAAAATATTCTTTTACTTTGCTGGTAGAAATCACAGTAATATTTTTTCGCATTTTGTAAATCATCACATTAAAAAAATAAAATAAATTTTTTTTAAATCCGTAGCAGTAATTACCGAGAAAAAAAAAAGATCATAGGCAAAATCACGCGAGCAATCAAACTCTTCAAAATAGGGTTACTTAATGCATGTTTTATTTTGAGATTCAGTTGTTGTAATAATATTGTATAAAAATATTAGGTTTTATAAGGTTTGTAGAAGCCGCATAAAAAAATGGAACGTAAATTTCTGCAGAAAAGAGAATTAATTTTTTTACTTCATTATTCTCAAATAAGAATAGAAAAATCACAAGTATTTTTTTCCGCTCGATGAGCAAGAAAGGCATCTTTTGAACATAACTCTTAAGAAAAGATAAAATCTTTAAAAAATTTCTGCAGAAGAGAAAATCTTTCTGCAAAAACTTGGTAACGTTCTGCGACAATGTCGTCGTGTGGCCACAATTCTGCCACGGGGTGTGTATATATATGTATATGTATCTATATGTATATCTATACATATAACGTCATTGCCGAGTAGAAGGATTAAAACAGGTCTTAGGCCGGGAAGGAGGGTACAAAATTTATTTACTAATTATTAGTCAGAACAGTCATGAGAGTATGTAAAAGTGAACACGAAAAGTTGCGCTCCTTGGTTATATGTTAGGGAAAATCTTGCAAAGTAAAATCCGTAAAATGTCTCAATTTAGGGAAAGAGGGAAATCTTAGTAGTTGCTATTGGTTTATCAAATAGATTGAGCATTTTCCACAGAGTGCAAAGGGAAAAATGTCCTGCTTTTACATTAATGCATACTTGATCCAAATATAGATTTAAGAACAGGATGTCGCTTTTTAGAGTGTGAGAAAGTATTTCGCTTAGAATAATTAATTAGGATAACATAAAAATATTAATTGAAGCTTTTTATGTTACATATATATGTATATGTATGTATATTGTATGTATGCATGTACATATATTAATTAATGTAAGTTTAAAATACCAATTTCCAAATTTATTATATCTTAAAGGTACAAATATTAAAAAAAAATGAAATAAATTAGATTTTACTAATTGATCATTTAGTTAAAAAGGCTATTAAACACAAAACTGAATATCCAAAAAAACAATAATTTTTTGATATAAATGATCGATCATATGTTTCTGTAAGTTAATATTTAACTAAATATTAAAAATTGAAATTAATAATTGTTAATTTTATAATTTTTTATTTGTTTTACCCCTTAACTTAAAAGCCTAAGCTAACTCAGTACGAGATAATAGTTACATACATTATGTAATCATTTAATGCTGGAGACGATCTGAATTTATTCGAATCTAAGATCTAAGTCACCTTCTTATTTAAGTGAAATAATTTTTCAGTTAATATTTATAAATGTTAGAAATTTAATATAATAAATGCTGTATTTAGTTATTAGTTCCTAGAAATATTAATTAGTTGCTACCAATGAGTTTTATGCTTGTTTAAAAATCGTGATTGAAAGTTTCTGTTCCGAACAAAGTTTTCTAGTGCGATAGTTATTTATTTGATTTAAATGGGAATAATTTCATTTAATTTGCTTTCTTATTAATCATAAAAGGAATTAGAAAGGTCTTTTGACTGAGGTGATAAAACAAGTTAAAATACTAAAATTTCCTCTTTGTATTCTGTTAGTAATTATTATGGGGTCTCACAGTGGACTGATCATAAAGAGACGGTTCCCAGAACACCGAAGTCAAGCATCACTGGCTGCGATCAGTAAGCGAGTGGATAACCGCATTGATCAGCCCGTGAAGGGACCTAGGGTGTACAGTATCGGTCCTTGTTAAACTGTTCTACCGTAAAGTGCTCGACTTCGCATACAGATTGTTGGGCTAGTAAAACAAGGGCGCCATCCCCTCTGCTGAGGATCAAAATTTAGATGCTATGTCTTCAGATCATCCTCAGGGATGTTTCCAGGACCGTTGCCAATAGCTCATCATGTAGCTCTAGTGCAACATAAATAAAGTACCTGTTAAATATTATGAATTATTATATTAATGAATTTCTACAAACAATTATGCTTGTCAAAAATTGAAAATTAAAGGTTTCTATAAGAATCTAAAATAAGTTTTCTGCAAGTATTTTAGTGTTACAGTTATTTATTTGATTAAAAGAGGATTTATATTCAAATTTTTTTAAGTGATAAAAAAAATTGGCAATATCTTTTCCCCAAACTGTAAAACTAGTTAAAATACTAAAATTGACATTCTCATTTGTATTCAGTTATCAGTTCCTAATAATATTAAAGAATTGCTGCAAACAAGTATAACTCTTGTCTATAAATCACAAATTAAAAGTTTCTGTAAGAAATTAAAATAAGATTTTTATGATTATTCTAATCAGGGTTGGGTTTTTGACGTCAAAAAGTGGTTTTTGACATGACAAGGGTATAATACTGGTTTAAACCGTCAAAAACCCGTCAAAAATNCATTAAAAAGGGAATAAGTTAATTAAATATATTCATACCTTTTATAAGTGATAAAAATAAAATTATAAATGTTTTTTGATTGTACTGTAAAACTAGTTAAAATACTAAAATTTAAATTTACTTTTGTTATCAATTCCTAACATTATTAATGAATTGCTACAAAAATATTGTGCTTGTCTGAAAATCACAAATTAAAGGTTTCTGTAAGAAATTGAAACAATTTGGAGGTTTGCATGCAGTCTCTATCACAATAATTGGTTTATTTGAATAAAAATGAATTTTGTTATTTTTATTTGCATATTTTTGTAAGAGGAAAAATTAGAATTATTTACAAGTTTCGGCTGAACTGTAAAAGGAGGGACAATAAAGTTGACATTCTCATTTGCCATAGTTTTATACACTATTTATAGCTATTCAATCTCTCTTTAGGAAATATATTCTTGCTTTTCTGATAATGGTTTTAATTTTTACTTAACAATTTGATTTTATAATGGTCTAAGATACAAGTTTCCTTTTTTCTTTAAATATAGTAGATTTGTTAAATCCTGGCAGGCTAATTCTCTCACTAACTACCTTTGCCTTCAGTGAAAATGAAACTAAATTAGTTTTCAATATTGTCAGTTCTTATTATTTAAAATATAATGAAATCTTGTTATTATGTACTTACTTATCCTTTGTACTCCTTATCTTTCATTTGTGTTACTTGTCCTGTGAGACGCTCCTTAAGTTAGTCTCAAGTCCTCATTATTATATGCTCTAATAGTTTAAAATTAATTGTTTTGAGTCTAGTAAATGCAGTGGAATGACAATTAATTATCCCTTTTGAATAATAATAGTGAAAATTTTAAAATCATTGATCATTAACTGAAATTCTTATTTAAAAGTGTCTAGGTGATTTTAATTTGCAATAACACGATTTGTTATTATATATTTTGTTATTTTACAAGTATTCAAGATATCTGGACTGCTTTACCATGTTTTAATTGTTAATATTTAGTAATTTACCATTTTCTTGCATTAACAAAAGTGTAGTAATGCAATAAATGTTTAAACATAGATTGCTCTTTTAATCCTTTGAGATCTGAGAAATTTTGAATAAATAATTTTATTAAAAACCTTAGTTATTAGCAGCTGAAATTATCAAAAGTGCTTTTTAAATAAATGCATTTTTTATATATATATTATAGGCTTTTATTTACTTTTTGTTGTTTTCTCTTCTGTGCATTCATTGCAGCTTTTCACAAATTTTTAGCTTATTGCTTTTCTGATATAAAAACAGATTTATTCTGTTGTTGATCAATGTTCAATGATAAAATATGTATTTGGAACATTTCTGTATAATTGCGTCTAAGAGCAAATAATTTAAAGTAAAGATATATTATAAGCACTTGAAGTTTGTTGGCAAATAATTTTACTTTTCTAGTCATCCATATTGTTATTGTAAATAAGTGTGTTCAAACTCTGCATGTTGTCTGGCAAAATATAAAATGAACTATAATATATTTAGAGATTAAATGAACTATTTAAATTGAAAATTTATTTTGTTACCTTGTTAGTTTTTTCCTAACTCATTTGTATATAAATGTACGTTGTGTTAATTTTTTAAAATTATTGCATCAGTGGTGTCAAAAACTGTGGAATCGTGCCAATGTGAGTAGAAAATTACAATTTTATTTTGTATCTTTTTTCCAAGAAAAGGAAATAAAAATATGTTAAATACTCATTGTGTTTGTCTAAGTTTATCCTGACTCCTATATTTTACAACTATCTCCTGTTTACCCGTATATTCTCGAATTTCCTCGTATTTGTTGAAGAAATTTTAAGGAAAAATTTTTGGCAATAAAATATCTGCTGATGGCAAAAATACATCTCTTATTCCTCAGCAGATGGTATTCTCTGTGGTAGATGGATCATGGGTTAGAGTCCCCTATCGTCTTGCTAACCATGGGAGGTCCTCACCATGTAACGCAAATGCGGGTTAATTCCATCTAAAAGTTCTCCAGGAATGCAAAATTTCTCCCAATACTTGATCCAGGAGCTCCCTTGTCTTCTAGATTGGGTTCAAAATTACAAGGCTACGGAGTTGAACATTAGTAGTCGTAAACCCTAAATTGAGTCGGCTGTTCTACGACGGTTATAAAATATGTAATTGTACAAATAATGATTTAAAAAAATCTTCTTTAGATTAAGATTTTTATACATATTTTTTACTCCGCTAAATGTAAGTGCTTATATTATTTCCAATTTTGAATTTCTCTTTTTGACTTACATGATTATGCACGATGTTTCAAAACTTTACTTGTAGCCTTAAAAATGTCACTAAGAAAATCTCAGTTATTTTATTTCTCCAATGTTGGCAGGTATGAAATTGAAAATTTACAGTTTGTGCTATTACTTTTGATTTTCCAAAAATTTTACATATTTTAGTTCTATTACATATCTACATATTTTAATTCTATTTACAAAGCTGTTGGAAGCATGTAAGAAATACAGAAAAATACTATTTTTCTATAGTTTTTATTACTTTATTCTGTGTCTCTTATTTGTCTTATTTCCTTGCATCGTTTGTTAACAGCGTTTTTTTATTTATTAATTTTTTTAAAAAAAATTTCTGCTTACCCAATTCAATTTTGAAACAAATCTTTATAACTTACTTATTTGTTCCGTAATTGAATTTCAAGCAATCTTTTTTATGCTTTCATACATTCTGATTGTTAACCTAAATGTTACTAATTATATGGAAGGACGTTTTCGAGTTTATAAAAATTAATCTTATGGACTATCGATTGAACGTTTCATTTTGTCTTATAAGTAGTAAAGTAAATTGATAGAAACACTGATATAAATGATAAGCAACATTATAAGAAGTAAAATATTAAATTTAATTTGCAACGTTAATGAAAAGTGCACCATGGAAAATTTATAAATCTGTTTTCAGAGCCCTTATATTGATAGCCCTTTAAATGTGCATGATGTTCACTAACACCCAGATTTTGATGTCTTCTCTTTTCGATACTTTTTCTCTTTATGATATTTTTTTAAAAAAGAATTTTAAGGTACCTTTTGGATTTTGGAGCATTTTTAAATTTTTGGGATATTCTTTTTCTAATTTATAATCATTATCCCTAAGGCCCAGACTTCGATTATGTATTTTTAGAAATGTTTTTCTTTTTCAGGGCATTTTTTTTATTATTTTGGACTATATATTTTTTTGCATTTTAGAGTATTTTTTAAGTTTATGGGCTATTTTTTCCCCATTTTTGTTTATTCTTAGGCTTGAGTGGTGGCTCAGGGGATAAAGTGTTTGCCTCCCATTGATGGGAACTGGGTTTGAGTCCCACCGATGGCTGGTCGATTCGAATTCGCATCGACGTTTAATCGACGAAATTAAGGGCGTTTCACATCGACTACAGTGCCGACGTAAAATATTCTCTTTGGTAGATACATTATTGGTTGGAGTCCCTTGCCGTCAGGCTAACTGTGGGAGGTTTTCGTTGTTTTCTTCTCCATGTAATACAAATGCAGGTTAGTTCCATCAAAAAGTCCTCCGTGAAGGCGAATTTCTCCCAATACTTAATTGAGGAGTTTCCTTGTCTTTGGATTGGGTTCAAAATTACTAGGCTACAGAGTTGAACATAAGTAGTCGTAAACTTGAAATTGGATCGGCTGTTCAAAATATTTCTTTGGCTTTTTTCACTATTTTCAAGCATGCACCAATCACATCAGTACATGTTGAAAGAAGCTTCTCATGGTGAAGAAATTTACTTTCAGTCAAGAGATACTCATTTATATTTCAAAATATTTAATAATCCAATTTAGTTCTGGTATCTGGTAGTGTTGAAATGTTCAATGTTCTTTTTATTTTTATTTTAGCGTATAATATTTATTTAGAACATGCATTGTATTGTATTTTGACGCGAATAAAAGTAATTCTAAAGAGGAAAATATTATTTTAGTTTAATATTTTTAAGGGCATTTTCAGAGATTTTCTAGGTTATCAAAATCCAGGCTCTAAGCGTCACTAATTGTTGGCTTTTGAATATATAAAGCTATATTTTTATATATGTATATAAATATATTTTCCTTTTTTGTTATTTTAGCATATAATATTTATTTTTAGTTTTAAGCTTAGTATTTTGATTTTTATATATTTTGACGTAAATGAAAGTAATTCTAAAGAAAAAAACATTGTTTCAGTTAAATTAAGAAAAAGGAATAGGCTTTTCTTAAGGGTATTTTTAAGGATTCTTTAGGTCATCAAAATCTGTGCTCTAAGCATCACTAATTGTTGGCTTCTGAATATATAAAGCTGCATTTTTTTTATTTTATGCACACTTTGATAAACTCCCTGCACATGTGTTTATGTTCATAAAAGTGATTATTGTGTTTAGATTCTGATGATCCAAGAATGAAACCCCAGAGTGAAGCCATGGATATCAGCAGCATACTCTTGGCGACTGTGAAAAAAATACGCAACATCACAGAAGATTCTGATATGGAATCGGATAGCAACTCAGATTTTGATTGATATCTGCCTGTCGTGATAGTTTTGTCTCATTATAACCTATTAAGTTTGATTATTTTTGTTGTTTAATATTTATTATTTTTTTTAATGTTATTTACAAGAAACAATGTTAGTTAAATAGTTGAAATTTATAAATTTTTTCAAAGCTCAGATTTTGTATTATATTTTTTGTGGCAGGGTGATTAAGATTTAACTTAAGGAAGCAATATTCTGAGTCTATTGATTAATATTTACAATTTTTTTGTATCTGAGTTGAGCAATTAACAGTAAATACTTATTTCAGTTTCTGGGTGAAAATCTTGTCTGATGAGTTATTTTATTATTTATTTTTATTCAATTCCTATTGTTAGTTCACACTCTCCCTATATATCTTGTTCAAATTTTCAATCGTTATTAAAATACTTTTTATTTGCCCACTCAAGTTCAAAAAAATTTTTTTTTAACTTGTAGTCGATGACCCTTGATGTTAATACAGTTTTTTCAAATATTTATTCTTTAATTAAATTTAATTAATTTTAGTTTTATGTGGGAGAAAAATTTTAATTTTTTAATAAAAAGTAACTAAAATAAAAATTTTCTTTGTTGACCTAAGTAGGAATTGACTTTAAATTTTTTTTTATATATATATATATATTTTTTTTTTTAAACTGTTTTCAAAAGAGCATTTTTCAAGCTGCCAGAATTTCTAAAGGACACAATTTTCATTGAAACAAATATTAAATCAAAATTTGTTGTATTTTGAAAATTTAATAATAATTGTGTCAAGAAAACATAAAAATTGTGTCAATACAATACAAATTCAATAAAAATTATGTCAAAAAAAAATTCGTATGATAAGCTATTCTGTTAACTTTCATTCAAATATTTTTTTCGTAATTAATTTCAGACTCAGTCAAATAAGAAATAATGTTGTTTTAACCTGTATACAATGTTTGAATGCATTACTTGTGCTTTTCAGTTTTCTGAAAATTTAATAATATTTGTGTCAAAAAAGTTATAAAAATTTTATCAATACAATACAAATTCAATAAAAATTATGTAAAAAAAAAACTTTTTTTTTCCTTATGATAAGTTATGCTGTTAACTTTCATTCAAATATTTTTCTCTCAACTCCTTTCAGACTCACTCAAACAAGAAATAATGTTTTAACCCCTATACCAGGGATGGCGAACCAATGGCACACGGCGCAATATTTTGGGCACGCCACTGATCACACTTGTTATTACACTATGAAGCATATATAACAATTAAATTAAAATTCACAAAAAACACAAAATAATAAATAATTATTAATAAAAAAATTTACAATAAATGCTAACAAAAACTATTAATAACCATAAAAAACAAGCTAACAATAAATGACTAGCAAAAAAAAATTAACAGTCCTGCTTAAACTAACATCTTACAACCTAATGTAAGTTATCTGTCATCAAATCTGCAACAACAGAAGTCACACCGATGTTACTTTAAGTTGAATTGCGCGTATAACTTAGACGTTTTTTTTCCCCAATGTAAATAAAGAGTTTTGAGTTGATAGTATTTAGTATTATTATTTTCCCAATAATCACGAAGTCAAAATTGAGGCACGTCTATGACCTCGTTAAACAATTTTTTAGAAAAAATGGCATGTTGGTGTATAAAGGCTCGCCACCCCTGCCCTATACAATGTTTTAATGCATTACTTGTCAGTTTTCTAGATCAATGGGCTTTTACAGTATTTTGTTTTGAAGAAGAATTTATCTGAAATCCTAAAAACATATTTGAGTAAACGAACTATTTTTTTTTTCTTTCATGTTAAAAAATCTTTTGTTGATTATGTTAAACAATAATGATCATTAATTTATTTTTAATATGGTATTGAATAATTTTCAATATTGAAGTGTTCAAATAATCCTTAATCTATGCACATCAAGTCCTGAGATGGTTTTCATATTCTATCCTCACAACTAGGGTATGAAATAAAAGCAAGTTTTTAAATATAGTGTCGCCCCCTTCATTTCACCACCAAAAACAGAAACTTTTGATGAACAATGCTTGTAAAATTTGGTATATCCTGGAAATTTGATATACTTCTTAGTTTAGATTGGGTTTGAAAATGAAATTATTCAGTTTCAGGGTTGCCACTCTACAGGAAAAGCTTGGAAAATACAGGGAATTTCAAGTTTTTCTTTAGAAACTGGGAAAATACAGGGAATTTCGTTTCTTATTTTCGTCTTTTAAAAAATGGTAATCACTCAAAACACAATCTATGGAATATTTAAGGATGATATTTCAGCTATATTAAACTAGTTCATTTACTATAGCATTATTTGTTTTAAGTATGTTCAGCTGTTCGTTTTTTCCTTAAGTTTTGTCAGCAATTCTAACTAATATAGTTTAGCCCAATACAGCTCATACAAGAGAGCAGTAATTGTGTTTTTTTCTCTTAATATGTTGCGTATTGTATGTACAGGGAATTTTTTTCCAGATTTGAGTGGCAACCCTGCATCTGAACAACATTTAAAATTTTCCCCTTTATTGAAATGTTTTTAAAATATCGACTACTCTTCACTCAGTGAGGGGCCTTTGTCGTAACTCTCCATCTCTCCCGGTTGGTGGTGCCAGGCACTTTATTTCTCTCTGTTTTATTTATTATCTTTAATCTGTTTTATTTATTTATTATCTTTTCTCTCTGTTTTATTTTTTATCTTGGGGGTGTTCAGTCTAGTGCAAGTTTAACTTGAAATTTTTCCTTTTTTTTTCTGATTGTGTGTCTAATCCATTGCCATTTGCGTTCTCTGATTTCTAACTCTATTGGTTTTTGCTTACTGGTTTTGAGTAATTCATTGTTAGATATTTTGTGAAACTATATTTTATGTTGAGAATTCTTCTGATACAATTTGTTGATAAAAGCCTATAACTTATTTGTATTTGTTTTCTTGTTGAACTAGATTTAACGTTTGAGTTGGAATATTTTTATTTTTGTTTCAATTGAAGTAGTCTTGCATGCCCAAAATTTATTTGGAATTGCAAAAGTACTGCATGCTTCTATCAACTTGTTGGCGATATCTTTATCTGTATCTCCCCTGTCCTTTATTACATCTAAGAAAGAATGCATGAAATAAATGCATTGCTTAAGTATTAACAAAAACATATTATGAGAAGTATTACGCCAAATGCATGCTCATCAACATGCAAGGTTGCCACAGGCTCCTAAAATGCAACTATTTTCAGCCTGAGAACTTTTTTTTTGCCTGAAAAGGCTAAAATAAGTAACTATTTTCAGGAAAAGGAGACTATTGGGAGACTTTTCTCTACTCCTAGTAATGTTTTTTAGCATAAATTAGGTTGATAACTTGCGGCCTGCGGCAGCTTCTGAACACACTGATTTTTTTTTCTTAAAAAGTTACAAATTTTCAATTGTAAATTTGAGTCATCACTTTTTAATGCGCTCAGTTTGCACAGATTCCATTGTAAGTCTGTTTTGTTTCTTGATCGCCATTTCAACGGTTATTGTTACAGGATTCTGCATGATTTAAAAAAAAAAATCCCATTTTTAGTGTGATATTACGATGCACGAATTTCAAATTTGAGTGATCACTTTTCACAATATATATATATATATATATATATTTATTTCCCCTCTAAATCAATGATTGATGAAATGATAAATATTTAAAAAAAAGTATTTTTTGAATGAATTTTAGTAATTAAAAGCATTTAATTTTCTGCAGATATACTAATTTTTTTATGTAAAAATTTAGTGCAGAATACTAACGTTTATATAAAAATTATCATATTTGCCATCAACTTGACTAAATGGATCATGGTATACAACAATTAAGTCATTTAATAAAATTTTAGACATATTATTGAAATATTTTTGTTCTTTCTTAGGCAACTATTTTCATAATTTTTGGCAACTATTTTCATGCTTTAGGCTACTAAAAGCAACTACATTTTGTTCATTTTTTTCTGTGGCAACCCTGACATGGCACTTTATTTTGTATGAAATAATCAGTTTTAAATCATTTTCTAATGAATCAAAATTTGAAGGCTCTACTCCATCTATGCTTATTTGCATTAAATTGTTTGGTGCCTCGCAATAGAAAAAGCAGTTTCGCGATGGGATTTTAATTTGATTCATTTCACTAAATTCTCTCTTGATAAAATATTTACTTGCCTGGCTGGGCTTGTAAGGGTAAATATTACATGCACTCAGGCATGTTGAGCAATATAATTTTTGAACCACTTTTGATTAACTTCTTGTTTTAACTATTAGTCCGACAGCGTAGTCTGCTAGATTGGTATTTTACAAAGCTGCAACTGTAAAAGCATTGTTCTCATTCAAATGAATTATTTCCTTATCATGCTGTATATGTATATCTAATAATTTTGTTTAGAATTGTGTGTGAAATTCGCTTTGTTTTAGAGGAATGTTAAATTTTCAAACTTAATTTGAAACTAATCTCCCATGTAATTAGATCTGATTGTTTTAATTGTTTCTGATTTATTGTGATTTATAATTTATTAGTATTATTTTAAATAACTAAGCTTCATCTATTTATTGATTGTGCCTTAAATGTAAATATTGTAGTTATGAGTATATTTTGATAAGTACTGATTGCATTATTAAAAGTGACTGACAAATATTTATTGTGAAATTGATTATTTTTTATTGTCTGTGCTAGAGTTTCTATATCGAAAGTAGTTTTAAGAGTTGCAAACATTAGGTAACAGTCTGTGATTGGTTGAGAGCAAACATTTTCTGAAAAGAAGCAAAGTAAAATTATCCTAAAATGAAGTGCATCGATTACCTTTCATTACTGAAAGTATATAGATATGTAGTTTTTTTTCTTGATTTTAAAATTAATAGATTACATAAAGAATGAAAATTAAAAAAGCAATGTTTATTTTAAGAGCATTGATAGTTAAATGGCATTTTGATTAAGTACTTTATGTGCCAAGAAATATTTTTTTTTACAAAGAAGTTTTTTTTTGTAAAACATTTTGCAAACAAACTCAAAATAAAGTTTAATTTTAATATTTAAAAACTGAATCGATTAACTTTTGAGTATGCCCTTTGGTTGGTAAAAAATCAAATTAAATACAGCTAGGAGATAGTTAAAATATTTATTTAAAAAATTAAGAATTAGAGAAAAATTAAGTAAGCATCAAAAAGGGGGGAAGGTGATTTGCTTATTTTTTTCTGACAAGAGTAGAGCTTATGTAAGACGTTAAAATCACATTATTTTCAATTTTTTTTTTTAAATTAAAGATAGTTAACAAATAAATTAGGATTGCATTTGGAAAATTAGAAAAGAAAGTTAAAGCGGAGAAAGGAAATGTTGGGGAAAAATTTCTTATAGGAATTTCAGAGATTAAAAGTTTTAAACACACAAGAATTCCTAACAAACATTTTTTAAAATTTTTTTTATGTGAATTGAAACATAAAATTTGTTTTATACAAAATTACATGGTTCATATGAATTTAAGCCTAAAATTAGATTACTACTGCAAAAGTCGAATTTGCAGCAAGTAACAATGGAGGGAGAGGGTGTTGTGACATTTTTACGTAAGCATGGGGGGAATTTGTGATTTTTTTTGGGGGGGGCGACAAGAAGAAGGTCTAAAATTATCAAAAACATGTTAACTCAATATTTGAACAACCCCTAAACATGATTTTGATGTGGAATTGTAAAGAGAGTTGTGCTGGTTACTTCCCTAAGTGAGGTAACTGATTCTGCTAATCTCCTTATTATTTGGAAGCTTGAATCTGGATTATTTTTAAACAGCATAACTCTCTAAAAACCCATCTCTACCTAAGCAAAGATTTGCTCATAAAACTTGGAGCTTGATTTATTATATGTGTTATATTTTGATTCTATCCTGAATTACCTTTAATTTATTTCTGTAAATTCTGGTAATAAATGCATATTTGTATAAATTATTGATATTTAGTGTAGTAATGTAAATTAGTATTTTTTTTCTATTGAAGTTTCAGTGATACCCAATAAGCTAAAATATTTATTTTTGTATGGTCTAATAAAGTATGCTTTTCTATTCTATCATTTTTGTAATTCTTTATTCAGGAATTTTTCTTTTTTTTAAAAAAATAATCGATGAAGCATCGTTTATAAAACGGTGTTTCGTTTTATAAAACTATATCGAAAAACAGTTTTTTTTATGTATTTTCACCAGGTGTTAATAATTTTAAAAAAAAACACAATTCTAAATTCACGCTGTTTATTTTTAATCTTTCTTTATTTTTAAAATAATCTTACGTCTTTGCATACGTATTAAATTTTGTAATATTTAATGGGGATGCTTTGCAAGATGAAATTGAAGCTTTCAGTGAAGAACATGTGAAATAAAATATTGCAGAAATTTACTTTAGATCTATTTTAATTTATAACTGTCGTTGAACGGCCAACCCAATTTTTGGGTTTACGACTAAGCATGTTCAACTCCGTAGCCTTGTAATTTTGAGCCTAATCCAGAAGACAAGTGAACTCCTGGATCAAGTATTTTTGATGGAACTAACCCGCATTTGCGTTACATGAAGCGAAAACACACGAAAACCTCCCACGGTTATCCTGACGGCTTGGAGACTCCCACGATCCGTCTACCACTGAGGGTATTTTACGTCAGCACTGTGGTCGGTGCAAGCCGGATGCGGAGTTCGCATCGACCACCCATCGCTTAGATTCGAACCTGGTTCACCTCATTGGCAGGCGAACACTCTATTCCCTGATATCTATATCTATACCCCACTTATATCTATTTTTTCTTTAAAAAGAAGAAAAAAAATAGGACATAATTTATAAAACATAGTTTCCCCCCCCCCTATAGAAATGTTTTATTAATGCTGTTTTTCGAATGCTCTGTCTTCAGTTGAAATAATGCTTTTCGGTGAATAATATGTTATTTTCATAACTGTTGTGAGGTTGCAACAGTTGTTCATGACTGTTAGGTTAACTTTAACCTATCTTCTTTAGACAGTACTACGCTATTTCTGAAAATAGCGCAAAACGTCACTATGAAGAAAAGCCATAGTTTTGAGTAAATGATAAGTGTTTGTGATCTGATTTAAACGATAAGTGTTTGTGACAGAATTTATGATTTTTCAAATGTTTAATAACTTTTAGAATTAATGTAGTTTTCCAATTTTTAAATCTAAATATTAAAGAGTTGATTTGAGTATTCATATTAACATTATTTGTTTATAAAAATTAAAATGCCATTAGCAATTGCATATTTAACGTGTGATTTGTGAAAGTGTATATATTAAGTTAGCAATTTTTTAGTTTAGTAACATTCATAGAATTCGATTAGGATGCTTTGACAGTTTTTGATATAATTATAAAATAAGGTTTTACCCTGCTGATTTGCATAAAATGTTAAGAAGCTACAGTTATTTTAATTTTTTTAAAAAAATCATTAAATTTACTTCTTTGAAATTGTTATTTATTTTTCTCATTTTTAAAAATGGTATGTTAAATAGCGTGAAAGTAAGTCAATGCTATTGTTTAAACTAGTTTCCAATAATAAACTTTTTTTAAAATAATATTTCAATATTTGACAATTCTTTAAAAAAAAAATTTCTTCCACTTTGGTTGGTCAAAACCTATTTCTTCCCGGGCGATGTCTTTCAACCCTGATACATCACAACCCTGAATGTTTTAAAGAAGAAAAGGACAGTGTAGAAATGACTCACAATTCTTTCGGAGTTACAGTATTTATTAATTGCTTATAATATTTTATACAAAACAAAGAAATACATTTATTTACTTGCAACATATACATATATAATTAAAACATTATAAATACTTAAATATTTTTGAGATCAGTTTATAATACAATTTTACAAACACTGTAAGATTGGTGGTCTTTTACAGTTTTCACTATGCGTTAATTCCATCTCAAAATACATTTTTATGCTTCTATGATACACCAAGGTAACAAAACCTCTCTAAAATAAATACATATAAATTCGTTCAATTAAATAAAAATGCTTCCTTATCTGCACATGAAGTGCTTAGGGCGATATGATAAGCCACAGTTTTTCGAGAGTGACATTTCACATCAAACTTCCTTTGCATTGTATCCAGATATAGTCTGTCTGTGGAAAGAACTCCCCTCCTCATTCGTCTGAGGCATTGGTTTTGGTTTATGGTGACGAGGTTTAACTATTTAAAATAAGAGTGTTGGATTGATATTTAAGACGAGTCAGCTAGAGAAGGCAGACTTCCTTTTTTGAACTGCGCTATTTCTTGTTTCGATAACAGCAGACGGCCTTGGACTTAGTGGCTGGGAGAGTTCTTGCCATAGACGAACTATAGGTACTTCTCATGTTATCGAATTTCTGAACAATACGTTGGAGTATCTTATTGCCTGAATGGAAATTGAAGTGTTTTTGCCCCAAAAACGCTCCTTTGACCTATTTTAAAATGTGGCTTACCATTATATTGCTTCAAATCTTTTATATATTTCATAGCGTTCAGGTTTTTTGTTCGCTTTTTCACAAAGATTCATCTTTACATACTAGTTCTTTTTCTCTAATTTCAAATACTATTTAAGAAAATGATACATAACAATTTGCCAAATACATATTTTAATTAAATTACGTAATTGAAATAATAATTATTATTTCTCTATCTTCAATATAATATATTTTTAGAATATTTTAGTTGAACAAATTAAATGCTCTACATTTAATTTAATCTGTAAAATAAATTATATACAAATCAGCATTTACAATAAAATCGATGTATACTATTTTATGCACACAAAAAAAAAGGGTCTTGTCTATATAAAGTATTTTAGACATAATGATATAATTTGCTAAATGATTATATTATATGAGGAGATAACTTTCTATAAATACATAGCAAAATATATAGACAAAATATCTGTTATAATAAGTTTCAGTATAATTTTATTGAGATTAAAATTCAAAATCCTTTGTAAATATATAATAAAATACTAATAATTTTTTTTAAAAAAATATCTAATTTTGAACTATATCTTATAAAAAAATGTCAATAAAATCATAAAAAATAATTCTTTTAATTAAAGAATAAAGTATATTAATACATATAAATTTATTTTAATTGTATAATTATATTATGATATATTTAACTATATAGTACAAATACGTATCATGCTGTCGTTCTTGTTAAAGAAAGATAAAACCTTAAACATTATTTTCCTTTTTTACATGTCCTCTAATTTTCGATAGATTTATTTTATTTATTTATGTAAGGTAATGAGTTTTTGCCTTAAATCCTCTTTGAAAATTTAATAATATTGTACTTTCTGATGTAATACAGCCTTCAGATCCTCGTGTTCGTTCACTACTTCGTCGACATACAAAAAGCCCATTATAAACTTAACATTAGTGTAATCATAAGTCAATCTTAAAACTTCGCCAATTTAGTAGTGAAATAGTAATTTGGCTATAATATATCTGCTATACTGATTTGAAATACCCATGTTGACTAATATCGGTGGAAGGGATTGGTTGCCTGCAACTTTCAAATCAAGTTTTTTTTTTTAAATTTTTTACAAAAATAACAGTTTAATCTAATTAAAAGTATTTATGATTTCGTTTTCAGGATCAGGATTACATTTATTCAAACTTCGTTTAAAATACTGTGCAAATTTAGTTATTTATGTAAAGAAACATAGCTAATGGGTTGCTTGTTTAAAATCAAGAACAGTTTATCTTCCTCGCTAAACTATAGAGGATTTACTTCTTTTCATCAAAATTTATATTCAATGTTCATTTCTTTGGAAATATATATTTAGAATTTACAATATTATGGAAACATATTTAGAACATTCAATTTTCTGAAAATATATATTTAGAATTTTCAATATTATGGAAACATATATTTCGAGTCTTCAATTTTCTGAAATATATATTTAGAATTTTCAATTTTTTATAATATACATTTTATTATTATTATTATTTTGATTTAATAATATTGATATAAAATATGAATTTTGGATTAAAAAGAAATAGAATTTTATGTTTGAATACGTCAGTAGAGTTGAGCTTAGATTAACAATCCTGATCCTGTTCTCACTGAGGACGAAAAAATAATATGAAAAGGACTACAAATACTGGTCAAGTAGGATGAATAGGAATAAGTTCAACAAGTCTAAGGCACTTAAACGATCCTTTTTGTTGTTGAGTTGAGTTGCGCAAGTGCTTCCTTATTCTATGCTATGCTAATCGCTGTCATGTGATCTGTCTCCTGTTGTGTCAGTTGCCTAAAGACAACAAAAATATCGCTGTTTGGTACAACAATTGCAGGTATTTCGTACAAATTAGCTTCTGGAAAGCCCTCCGGGAGTGTGATGTCGAAGTTTTGAATCAGAGTGGACAGGCCGAGGAAGAGGGTGGACTTGACTAGGCCATCACCAAGGCACGTTCTCTTGCCTGTCCCGAAGGGGATGAAATAATCAGGTTTCGATACGTTTCCAGAGCTAGTAATAAACCTGGAGGAGAAAGAACATACCAATGAATGACGTAGCACTATATTTATGCAACATTAAATTGAATAGTTAATCAATCTCTATTAGTTATCGAAATCATAAGGATACAAACAAAAAAATCCTACTCTTCATGTTGTAATCCTACGATTAAAGTCTAGTTAATCTTTGCACCCACATTTTTTAATACAAAATGTCTAAAAAGTAGAATTTTTAAAGACTTGCAAAATGTTGCAGTTAAATATTTTATTATCTAAAAATATCTTTATGTTACTTATTTCATTGAAATAGTATATTTAAAAAGGGGCAATTCATATATTTTTAGTGATAAGTAGAATCACACTGGTCGATATTCAAAACCTGAAGACCGATCAAAATATTTAAAAGTGATGAATTAAATCCTTGAATGTGCCAAATGATTAAATTCCTACTCCAAAAAACTTTACAATGACTGTTTTTAATTTTATTTAATCTTAATCGTATTGCAAGTAAGTAACATCCTCGATCGATTAAGATAAAGCAACTACTCTTGATATTTGACTAAAATTATTGTTTTTCAAAAAAAATTTTAAATGCTTTTTTGTTCGAGGAATTTTTGCACACCTAAAATTGCTTTTTATTAAAAATGCATTTATTAAAAACCATAAAAAAATTTAACGATTTCTTTAATTTTTCATTTATTTATCTAAAAATGACTAAATATGAAAGGATCAGAATAATTTATAATTAAAGGGAAAATTTGTAATAATTGGAAAAATAATACGAACATACTTATTCATTGCATATATGGTGAGATTTAAATTAAAAATAATCGAATTTTCTCTTAGAAAAAGATAACAGATCTTTTAAATATATTTCATCTATCTTTTTATACATTTTATCACTTATGATTAGAAGATCTTACGATTTTCAAAAATAATATGTCTTGTCTAATAATCATAATTTAGAGATAAATTATTTGATAATTGTTCTTACCTTTCTGGTTTGAATTGTCTAGGTTCACTCCATAATTTAGGATCCATGTTCATGTCATATGTGTTGAACATAACCATTGTGTCTTTTGCAACATGGTATCCTGAATAAAAAAGAAATTGAAAGTATTTAGTATAAGATATCTAAATTCTGTTTAAGAAAGAACTAGTGAATATTGTAATTAAGATTTACAAACATCTAAAAAATAATTCTTTTTTAAGAAAAAAGAAGAGTCCATTGAAAACTTACCGTTAATATCGGTGTCTGTTGTTGCCACATGAGGTATAATTGGAGAAGCTATAACTCTCAAAAGTTCAAAGGTAGTTGCCTCCGTGTAGGGCATGTTCTTCCTGTCTTCCATGCTTGGAGCTCTCATATTACCAGTTACTCTGGTGACTTCTTCTCTAATGTTGGCTCTTACTTTTGGGTTGGAGGCTAGCAAATACAATCCCCACAGCCACAAATTACCCAAGACAGAGTGTCCACCAATCAGATCTTCTATGATTACTTCAACATCTTCGTACGTCAAAGATGATTCACTCTTTCCTTCGTTGTCTTTCAAATAGCTCAAATAAATGTCAACCAAATCCCTAGGCTTGTTGTGGTCGATGTTTACCTCGTGTTCCTTGACGACAACTTCTGTGACATTTGAGACGTTTTGAGCCAGGTCTTTCAGTTCTTGGAGACGAGAGCTGTTGAACACTTTGAGCCAGGGCATGAAGTCAATGGCAAAGCCTTTGAAGAGTTCGCGGAAGACCAGGTCGTAGATCTGAATGAGTTTCAAGAAGTTGGTGTCCTGATCGCTGAAGCGTTTGCTGCAGATGTACTGGTAGAAGATATTAGCCGTGGTGAAGAGGAGATAGGACCTAGCTGATAGTTTTTGATTCTGTACTTTAGATAGAGCTGACACGAGTTCCTGAAGCTCGTACATGATGATGTTGTTCATGCGGTTTCCATCAAGCGTTGCAACTCTGGGATGCATAAAAGGGAATGCCATCTCCCGTCGAGTTTTCTGTTTATCAGACCAGTCACATAATGCAATTGCTAGAAGGAGAAAGTAACGGGTTCAATATTGTGATGAAAGTAGTTCTTTTATAACACACTGTTAGACCATAATATCGTTCAATGGAAATGTGCTCAAAACCTTGACTTAAGTGGTCCCTTAGGGTTACATTACCATCCCAAATAGCAAAATAAGGTTTATTTTAACCAAGCATAAACCTTTTAATGTAAACCTAAAAAGGTTTTTTATGCGATTTACGTGTAAGCCTTTTAACCTTAAAACGAGATCTGTGGCAATCTGCTCTATTCTATGCACAGAACTCTGATCCAAAACCTTGGAAAATAGCCTCCTATATAAAAACCTTAAATCGAGGTTGACTTCGGGTTATCAAACGTGGAAAAATCCTTTAATAAAGCTCGTCTCTAGGGGAAAATAATCTTAAATCTAGGTAATTATAGGGTTTGTTTTCGCACAGTCTTGTATGCTCAGCTAAAATTCACCTTGTCATGAAATTTTAATGGGCAATGTAATTTGATGCTATCACTAGTGTAACGTCAGCTTAAACGTCTTTATGGACCTAAGAGACCATTTTTCCTAAGTGACAATACTTTTTAAAAAAGGGTTAAAAAAAACTTTTTTTTATCGTTTTTGGATTGAAAGTTTGAAACTGCAATATTTTTCCTTCATTGAAAAAAGTTTTTTGTACAAACATTTTCTTGACAATAAAAGGAAAATTCTGTCGCAAGGTTGTCGTAAGTTTACATGTCTTCTGGCCAAGATTCATTTTCTCATAGAATAATCGAGGAGAGAAAAGGTTCAACTTTACTGACTATTAATATTTTGGCAAAACTGCATTTGCTAATTTATGATTCTACTCTTTTGGTCGGGAAATATTTGTTAAATTTTGATACATTTCTTAAATTGCAGCCAACTAAAAGAATTTCATTGTTGAGATATTATTTCATGTAAACCTAGTTATTTACCGGCTGATATTGTTTGCATTATTTAAGATAATTTGTTTTCTTAAATAAAGAGTGTTACTAGTTATACTAATGATCAAGGAATATTCATAATGTCAACTTTTAGAGAGTTTTAAGTAAAAGTTTTTGACACATAAACGATTTCAGGATTTAAAGAAAAAAAAACTAATTTTAAATGAAAGAATATTTTTATTTTTAATGACTATATTATTTTATAATCGTCGTTGAACAGCAGACCCAATTTTATGGGTTTACGGCTACTAATGTTCAACTCCGTAGCCTTGTAATTTTGAACCCAATCCAGAAGAACACCTGGATCGAGTATTGGGAAAAATTTGCCTTCGTGTAGGACTTTTTGATGGAGCTAACCCGCTTTTGCGTTACATGTAGAGGAAGACCACGAGAACCTCCCACGGTTAGCCTGACGGCAAGGGGACTCGAACCCCTGATCCGTCTACCATTGAGGATATTTCGCGTTAGCACTGCGGTCGGTGCAAGCCGGATGCGGAATTCGTATCGACTGGGATTCGAACCCGGTTCGCCTCATTGGAAGGCGAACGCTCTATCCCCTGAGTCATAAATGACTCAGGGAAATAGCAATTAACTTCGTGGTTACAAATTTGATTTAATAATTATATATTTTATTATTTTCTAATTTTTTTTAACGATTTTTAAAACACGCTAAGTAGAAAAAGTATCATAAAACTGTAAAAATTACCATTTTACTAAATGACATATTTAAATAATATTTATAGGAATATTAATGAATTCTAAAAGTACATAACATGTACCGTGAACTTACACAAATTTCTGTCACCCCGAAAAATTGCATGGAATCTGAGAAAATCAGGACGATTGGCGAATTCTTGTCCTTTGGCGACAAGTACTTCTTTAATGAGAGACATGTTACTGATGACGACGCATCGACGGGAACCCAATGTCATTCCATAAATGTCACCAAATTGTTTTCGCCAACCTGAAAAAGCGTCCCATGGGTTCTTGAACCGACCCACAACATGAGACGAACCTAGAATAAAATTATTGATTTTAATAAAGTACGTTTACTTTAGTGTTACGTTTAAATTGTCGAAGGGAATTAAGAAGAGATTAGAAACCCATCCAAGTTTGATCAGGCAATGAAACTGTTTTTTTTATGTCCATCTTTTATCTCTAAAATTTCCACAGGTTTTTATGGATTTTTTTTCCTCTCAGAAATATTAATTTGTGCGCGGTCCTTCATGTTTTCTTGTTAAGATTTTATTTTTGGCAAGCATTCTAAAATATGTGCTGACTACTTTTTATTTTGAGATAGTTAATACTCATTCATCGGCAATCAAACGGGTTTTGGAGTTTTTAATCCCTTCTTCCATAGTGGTTCGTCAGATTTTTATAAGATTAGATTAATTTATGTTGTATTAAATATTTATTTTGGGTTACATTAACTATTTATTGCATTAAATTAATTAATTATTAAATTAGTAAACTAAATTATTTACATTGAATTATTTATTAAAATATTAATCAAGTAAATTTCTAATTTTTTATCTATTAATTATTAAATTGCTTATTTATGATAAATTATGATTAAATTATTAAGTACACAGTTTACATTTGTCAAATTAATTTGAGATTTAAGTAGTGAATTTGTGCATAGTTCTGCCTTCATTTTCGGTTAAGATTATAAAAATGTACACTAAGGGTAATGATTACAGAACGTCTTGTAATGTGGTTAATTTCTGTTATGTGATCAAATATTCTATGCTTAATATCCTTTTTTTTTTAATCTTTTAATACATATTCTTTTTATTTTCTTCAAAGTAATGAAATCAATTCTTATTTCTAAAGTATCTAGTATTTATTTTTCTTAAATAAAATACAAATGAGTTGCCTTACCTAACAGGGGCAAGCCCTTGGGACCCGGTAGAGTCTTTAGAGGCGTGCCCTTTTTAGGGCTCTTTCCAGCTCGGAGTCGGACTAGGAGGATGATCGAACCTAGAACCATGATGGCTGCACCCAAGAGCAGTGTCAGGGGAGACACAGAAATAAAGCTCATCTTGATGGGAAAAGAAAATAATCTTGAAGACGATCTGAAAATAAAATATTCATATTGTTATTGGATACCAAGCAAATAGTTTTGTCTAATGACGTGGTTGTGCAAGGAGTGTTCCATGGATGTTCTAATTCCATGAATAGTTAATTTCTAAGAAAACCTTTTATATTTAGCTGAAACAACTGAGATGCATTTAATTGGGTATTTGCACTTCAAGAAGAAGAAGAAGACCTCCCAAACCCACACATGTGATTTATGACGTCAGCTAATTTTTTTCAGTGAATTAGCGTATTAAAATTGAGCTAAGTTTTCCAACATTAGTTTGAATGTTAATTAACGATAAGTGAATCAAATACAGAGCCGTATCGCACATCGAATTAGTTGAAATATAATTCTTTCTCTTCCACTTCTTTTAGTTGGATTTATTATTTATTTAATGTATTTTTTGGTAACTCTGATATATTTTGTGTACCTACAAACTTCCATGCCTAATTAGTTTGTTTATGTTTCACATGGCTTCGTGCCTGTCTTCGTGTTAAGTCTCTGTGCAAATATATAGTGGAAGAATTTAAATCTTTGAAAAAAACTTTTTTGAAAGAATTTAGAATGTGTCTATTTAGAGAATTGATACTTGGCGGGCTTGGCCAACGCCTCCTATAACTGAAAGCCTCCACACGACTTTTTATAGGTAGTACGATCAAATCACTGTGACGGTAAACTAGTTTACGAAAGAGCCATTTCATAGAAAATCTATTAAAAATTGGAAAGTGGTTGAAAATACATGCCTAAAATTTTTTTTAATTTATGAATTCGATTGTTTTGTCTTATTAACTTGTCAACCACTACAGATTCAATTCTCAAATATATATGATAAATTTCTCTCAAGTAAGTTTAAAATAGAATTTGGGTGCATGCACACAACTGGTTCGCATTTTAAATAATCTGCCCAGACTACTTATAAAATCCCGTGTGGAGGCTTTAATCCCGTGTGGAGGAAATAGAATGGAGAGAACAGTTGCTAACATAAACAAACGCCACATTTCAACAACCAATCATGATCGAGATACCCACCCAACGTCACTTGCAGATATCCCATTATTAAAAAAAATCCCTTTATAATCAACAAACACAATATTTTATGAAGTCTTCATAGTTTGTTATAATTATGTCTATAGTAAAGCTACTTTAAAATCAATAATCCTATTTTAAAGTCTTTCTCTCATTAACGGAATAATTATAATTAACCGAAATAAGTCTTTTCCTTTGAAAGAGCCTCTTTGCAGTAATGCTAACTTCAAGAATTTGTTTTAATTATCAAATTTGTGAGTGAAATTAATCGTCTGAAATATCTCCATTACTTTATATGTTTAGCTTTAGTTTGTTAAAATAAAGAATGAAAAGTTAAAAATCACAAAATTTATTTTTAACTCCAAATTATGTTACAACTACTTTCGATGGCGGTAAAAGCGTATCTTCTCACGCAGCTTTGAAAAATCTTATTGACGAAATTTCCCCATTAAATTGTCTTTTCCTTTGAGTTAGTTTTATTGCCGTGATGCAAACATGCCGAATGTATTTGAATAAACAAATACCGCATTTCAACACTTTCTTTAGTGCTACGTTTTAATAATTAAAAATTAAATACTAAAATAATTTTTAGTGTCTAAAATTTAAATTGAATTCCAAAATGTTTTCCGTTCATTTATTAAAACATTAACAGCGATTGATCATTGCAGACGATTTATAAAGCGGTTGGTCCTCAAGTTTATTTTTTTTATTTTTTACGTAACGTAAAAATTCAATTAGATATTTATATGCAATCGAGTACATATAATCAATTTTTAATTAAATTATTATTAACTCCTAATTTGATTATACGCTTACAAAGATAGAAAGGAAACAAAAATGTTTTCGAGAATATAATTAATATAATTTTAACCAAAATATTTATTCTATAACAATAATATTAAGAATCTTTAATTTAAAGAAAAAGATAATTTTATAATTACTCTTTATAAATTTATTTTTTTTAAAAAGTGTTTTCGTAATAACGAAATGAACCATTCTAATATTATGCACTTTTAATTTTAAAAACATGTGATCTTTATAGATTAAAACATTTAAACCAAAAAATGTTTTTTTCTTTTTTTAATGTTATTTATGAAAAAGGATTTAAATAAAGTCATGAGTGGGAAGTGAACTAGAAGAAAAATTATCAGTAGAAAATAATTTCGAAGTAATTTTTCAGAAAAGAAAGGATTCAAAAACGTTGTTTGATCTTTTTTAAATTGTTATTAATAAGAAATGAACCAAAAAAAGTTATCAAGTGGAAAGGAAGTGGAAGAAAATTAATTTTAGGAAAATTATCAATGAAAAATTTTTTTAAAACATTGTTGGCTTTTTTTTCTTCTTAATATAGAAACGAATCTAATACTCTGCATTTTTAATTTTTTAAAAAAATATTAGCTCTATACATTAAAATCGTTATTAACTAAAAAAATCATTATTACTAAAAAAAAGTTATGAGTCGGAAATGAACTGAGAGAAAATTATCAGTAGGCAATTAACTTGAAGAAAGTATGAATTTTTTTTTTTAATAACGTTACTGCTTGGAAACAAATCATTAGGACATTTATAGTAGGAAATGATCTAAAAAATTATTATTTTTTGAAAATGAACTAATGCGAAAATTTTAAGTTTTCATAACTATTCAAAGTCCATAAAAACAAGTTCTTACATTATAGTATACTAGCAATAATACTGTAAAATATTTTCCGATGAAATTTTTCAAAAAATTATGGAACAATATAGATATTTAGTTTATTTTTCTTTCAAATATTATTTAGTACATATTAAAACCTATTTCAAAGCTGTTTTTTTTTCTTTTTTGATAAACATGCCCATTAAACTCGGAAGTATACATTTGTGTACCCCACTAAATACAGAGTACCTACCACCTGGAAAATTTTAAAATGGGTGCCTAATTTTTCTAAAGACTATCTAAAATTTAAGGAAATAAACTTCTACTCTTTTAGTTAATCTCCGTTAAATAATTTAACTTTTCAAACCGATAACATTTTCGGCAGATATGAATAATCAAAACATGTACAAAATTTAGCTAACACTTTAACACATTATCTAGAATTTGTTTTTAAGCAGTATTAAAAAGATTATATCATTTTTGAGAGGTTAAAAATAATTTTCTCAGTCAAAGATTGATAACAACATAAGAATTCAATTCTTTCATTATTATTATTTTGTTTACTCATACAAATAAAATTGTTTTAAAATGACAAAAGAATATGAATAAATGATGTGATGCCTTTTATGGATCAGAACATATATCAAGGCTGAAAGGGTTAAAATACTATCATTTGTACAGATAAAATCATTTTATTATATTAATATTAATCTTTAATAATTTTTCTATATATATATATAGATAGTTAGATATTAATTTAAAAGAATATAAAGTAAATGATGTCATACCTTTATTAGAAAGAAGAAACACACTAGCTAAAGAGTATATTTGCTACTATCTAGGCTGTGCTCCCCTTTTAAAAGGCTTGGAAAGCTACCTTACTCCCCTCTCCCATAAAATCTCATCCTTTTTATACTTGTTTTAATCCTTTCTGATTGGCTGTCGCAATAAAAAAAGGCATGTTCGCGCAAAACTGTCATTCATCTGAATGGCTAGATTTCATTGGCTGAAAGAATGTTATCTCTATTTTGATTGCATGAGATACGAAATAGGAGGTTACTTCAAAGAAATAAAGGATTCCTTATTTTTTTCTTCCTTCTTTCAGTTTTTGCTTTCGATTTTATAGCCCCCATTCCCCTCCTGATTTATAAGGTTTACTTAATGGATTTTTTTTTACCTCTATGTGGATATTTACGAGACCTATTGAGTTAATGTCATCTCAAGGATTTTATTAGATGGAAAATGAATAGTTTTTGTATAGAAAAATCATTGAGATTTTTACACGCAGGTCTTGAAAAGTTAGAGTATTTTTAAGTATACATATAAAAAAAAAAGGCCGATAGTTGACTTTAAAATGATTAAAAAATTCTGTTTTTATTTTAACTTGAACGCAATAAAAGAATTAGTTTCGTTTTTCAATTATTTTCCAACTTTAAAAACGGTAGGTATATCTCAAAAACTGTAAAAGATAACTCCATGTAATTTGGAATATGCATGTTTCGATAAATTATTTTAAATTGTCTTTAGAAAACTAAACACTTTGTGTTTAATTTAAAAATAATATTTTAAATATTATTTAAATGAAAATAAGTAAAAAAATAAGTAATTTTTAAATTATATTTTTTTACATTTTTCTTAAATGCTTATAGCAAAAAACGCTGGAAAAAATCAAATTTTTTTATAATTTGAATTAAAATAAATTAGAAAAATGCTGATATTATTAAAGTATAATATCTCAAATTTGAATTTTTTTAAAAAACATCACTTTTTTAAATTTTCTTTGAAAAATTGATTGCAGGAAGATAGTACAAGTTTTGTATGCTTATTAAATGTTACTGAAAAAAAGTTCAAACGAATGTCTTTCGTTTTTAAAGAGTTTTATAAGGAAAATTTGAAATCAAGATGCATGCTTTCTTATTTTATGATTCTTTACAATGTTTTTTTTTTTTAAATTTCATTTATAGAAATTAATTTTTTATATAATAATAGGAGTGTAAAATTGTTTTGCGAAACGAGTATCGGAATTTTGTCTTATTATTAACATAACATTAGTAGAATAAACTTTTATTGATAAAATTGAATGTAACAGGAACAGGATATTATGTATTAAGAGCTGTTATTGGAAAATTAAATGTTTTTAGTTATGAAAAGTTTTTTTTATGATTTTCCTATTTTATAACGTTTTTATAAGATTCGCTTCCAAGTTATCTCATACATAAAAACATCGTTCTTATTTTATAGTATTTTTATAGGTTTTGTTTCGAAGTTATCTCCAAGCATAAAATCATTGTTCCTATTTAATAATCCTTTTATAAGTTTCGCTTTTAAGTTATCTGATGCATAAAACTCATCGCTCCCGTTTTATAGTTTTTTTTATAAGGTTCGTTTCTAAGTTATCTCATACATAAAATCGTAGTTACTCTTTTATAATATTTTTATAAGTTTCGCTTCTAAGTTATCTTATGCATGCGAATCATTATTCCTGTTTTATAATATTTTTATAAGGTCCACTTCCAAGTTATCTTATGCATAAGGATCATCGTATCTATCCATCCCTTTTATTTTAATCGATGAAAATGTATTGAAAAATAATAGCCAAAGAAATAAAAAAAAATGTGTTGAGTTGTTGACGTATACCTGTTTAGGCAACGGGGGTGCGATTGTTCTTGTTTTCCAGTGGAGCCATCTATGGCCAAGAATTCGACTTCTGCCACACCATGCGTCACACCCGTTTATAGGACGGACCTTTCATACATCCAATCATTCATTCATCCATAGATCATAATTTTGACCTGAATCAGAGAACGATCGAACCAATCCAGTACCCCCAGAGGTATTGATTTGTTATGGGAACACGGAGGACGTTTTGCGACTCGACATATTTAACGACTGGGTTCGAACCCACGAACTCTCGGACGTGGGCATAGTGCCCTACCGACCAGGCTATCCCGGCCCAATCGGTTAAGTTACAATGCAAATATTTAATTTAAAAAAAACTAATTTTCAAAAGCTGTTTTGGTACCGAAAAAAACTTCTTTATTTAATAAAATTTAAAAAATATCTATATATTGAATGTTTTGATAGCAATGTCAACTTAGGAATCATTTCGTGTTTTAAAAACAGGTAAATTCATTTCTCACTTTTATTACGAATAATAAAAAGAGCAACATTTTATAACAACTAAATTACAGAAATTTTTGGTGGATATTTTAGAAAAATATTGGTACTTTATTTACGTTGCAGAATGGGCTATTGGCACGGTCTGGGAAACATCCCTGAGAATGATCCGAAGACATGCCATTGCAATTTTGATCCTCTGCAGAGGGGATGACACTCCCGGTTCGATAGTCCGACGACCTGCAAGTGAAGTCGAGCACTTTACGGTAGAACAGTTTAACGAGGACCGATACCGCACACCCTCGGTCCCTACGCAGGCTACCCACCCACTTGCGGTCAGTAATTGATCACCCAATCGCAGCCAGCGATGCTTGACTTCGGTGTTCTACTGGGAACCGTGTCTTTACAATCAGTCCACTGCGAGACTTAGAAAAATATTAAATTAAAACAAATATTGAAAAGTAACTTCGATTAAAAATTTGTATTATTATAAAATATGATCAAAATATTTCCTAATTTCACATGCATCAAATATTACTACTCACATTTGCAAAATCAGCATCTTTTAAGTTTTGAAATATCTTATAAAAAATATTTGACTTAGCGTTACTCTTAAAAATAAACATTGATCTATGGGAAATAAAACTTTAAATATTAGGGTATGAAAATTTTTTTCTATCCGTTTGATGAATTTTGGACTGAAATGAGGACAAAATTTTAAAATTTTTAGTGCATTGAGTTTCAGGCGGAAAACAATAAATTCACTCCAAAATGCAACTTGTGTATGAAATGTTCAAAAACGAGAGAATCAAAATATCTACAAATGAATTTCATTTCAACTGACGCGTTTTCTCACAGCTTAATAAAAAAAAATAATAGTAAAAAAAAAAAAAAAATAGGCGGCTTAAACGTAGTAGTGTGCAAAGGAGTGTAAGAATCTGGAGTAAACGCTTAGGTTAAATGCCAGTGAAAGGACCGTATAATCACAGAACGAGGCATATTAAACCTGTTAAAATAAAAGACGCAAACACAGTGAAAGGATGCATATTATTATTAAATTGTAAGTCTATGTTTTAAGTTTATTTTCTTCTTAAATTCCAGCTGTACAATTATGCAATTTGAGATCTTAATTTTTTTGCACTTTGATGCCATAAAATCACGAAATTGGTCTTATGTATCTTTTAATTAAAATGAAATTTGAAAATCAATTTTTATGATCCAGGTGATTTTAAAAAAAAATTTTGTACTGTGAAATTCGTAAAGTTTTATTTTATGAAATTTAAATTATGTAGAATGATTTGTATAAAAACATAAAACAATAAGGAAAATTCAACAAAAAGATAGTCAGCTTCGTTTTGGAATTTCTTTTCCTTAACCACTCAGTTAAATGCCAAGATAAAGTACTTGAATTTCAGGATATATAAAATGACTTTTCTAAAAATGAAAAAAAAAAGGCATACGATTTAAGAATTTCTTTTTTAATAACAGTCATTAAACAGTCGACCTTATTTTTTGTGTTTACGACTACCAATGTTCAACTACACAGCCCTGTAATTTTGAACCCAAACCAGAAGACAAAAAAGCTCTTGGATCAAGTATTGGATGGAATTCGCCTTCGTGAAGAACATTTTTATGGAACTAACCCTCATTTGCGTTACATGGTGAATAAAACCACTATAATCTCCCATGATTAGCTTGACAGCAAGGGGACTTACCATTTACCACTGAGGATATTTTACGTCAGCACTGTGGTCAGTGCAAGCTGGATGCGAAATTCGTATCGTTTATTTATTCTCATTCACTTTTTTTTTATGAATTTTTAAGATTGCCTTCTCTAAGTTTAGTTTAATTTTTCTCATTTAATTCTTGCGAATCTTTAAGATCGTATTTTTTAAACGCAGCTTATAGAATACTATCTTAAATTAATAAAATTTATCATTTACTTTCTTTCTTGAATCCTTAAGATCACATTCTCTAAATGAACTTTATTTATACCCATTCATTTTTTATGAATTTTTTTATAAGTTGCTAAATCTGTGTAAATTTTGGTATTACCAAAATCCGCCTATTTTCGTTGGTAAGAGAACGCTATGCAACCTGTTTGAACTGCAACTTTTTAGACCACAATTCAAAAAGATTTTAGTTTCTTTCATAGATGATTTCTTTCATAGGAGAACCTGGTTCAAGGGAAACATAAAATTACAGCCCTTTAGTTCCATTTCTTCATGAAACTGATTAATAATTGATTATCGATGATTACTGACTCATAAGTAATTTTGTGCATCACATGCGAGACAAAACCTGGACTTAGCGATTTTCTAATTAAATATTTTTTTCTCTCATTCTATTTCAATGAATTTTTAAAACAGCTTTCTCTAAATGTAGTTTATTTATTCTCATTCATTTTTTATGAATCTTTAAGATCGTATTCTCTAAATTTAGTTTATTTATTCTCATTCATTTTTTCTGACTCTATCAGATCAAATTCTTTAAATGGACTTTATTTATACTCATTTCATTTTTTGTGAATCTTTTCATAAGTTACTAAATCTGTGTAAATTTTGGTATTACTAAAATCCGCCTTATTTTATTGGTAAGAGGACGCTACAAAACCTGTTAGAACTGTAACTTTTTAGACCACAATTCAGAAAAGGTTTTAGTTTCTTTCATAGAAATGAACCTGATTCAAGGGAAGCGTAGCTGTTGCATAGTATAAAATTTACAGCCCTTTAGTTCCATTCTTTTATGAAGCTGATTTTTTTTTTCGATCACGCATACCCTTTCTGTATACAATTCTATTTTACAAGCTACACAATATTCACTATATTTGGGGTCTCGTTGAAGGAAAGGGGCGAACTTACTTTTCTAGTAAGAATTTTTTTCTTACTTAGATTACTTGATTTTTTTCCCTTTGTGAGCAAGTATTCATTGGTAAGCAGAGGCCAGATAAGGGACGCGTTATGGGGAAAGGGTGCAGATGAAGTATGTTTGATAGAATAGAAAACCTTTAAAGAATTTTTTTCTTCTCATTTTTACTACTACAGTGTATTATTGGGTGATAAAGGGGAAACAAGTCTTTTCTTTTCATATCTTTCAAAAAAATTTTTTAGTTTCTTTATTATTATTATTCTTCTCGGAATTTGTGATGAGAATAAGCCCTTCGCTAAAACCTTAGGACTTTGAACTTTTTCGAAATTTTGAATGTTTTGTAATTTGTTTAGATGAAACAAGATGTTTTTATTTCTAACCAAAATTGCAATTAGTTTTAACTATAAAAAGAAAAAAGAAACTTCCACAGTTAAAAAATTTAAAAAAAGAATAAAATGAAATGGAAGTGAATTTTTCTTATAGAAAATTTATCAAAACAATAAGCCTCACAATGGGCTAATCATAAGACACGGTTCCCAGTAGATCATCGAAATCAAGCATCACTCGGTGTGGTTAGTAAGCGAGTGGGGGATCATTTTGATCAGCCTGCGAAGGCACCGAGGGTGTGAAACATCAGTCCTCATTAAACTGTATTCTACCGTAGAATGCTTTATTTCGCGTGAGGTCATCGAGCTATCAAAGCGGGGAGCCATCCCCTCAGTAGAGGATCAAAATTGTGATGGCACGTCTTTGTATCATCCTCGGGCATGTTTCCCTACTAGTTCTCAATAGCCCATTGCACAGCTCTAGTGCGACGTAAATAAAAATATCAAATACCTCTGCATTTCTATGTGGAAAAAGAAATATATTTATTTTATAATTCGATAAAAAATTTAGTTAAATCATTTTTAAACTATTTGAAACACACTATCAAAAAAAGCAAAAAAGATTTAAATGAAAAAAAATATTCTGTGTTCTTTAATTTTTTAAAATTTAAAATTTTGTTGAATGTATACATTAAATATTATTTGAAACACTTGTATTTTGTTTCCTTTTTTGTTCAAAGTTAAAAAGCTTCAAATAAAAAATTAGAATAATTATTATGAAAATGCACTATTAATGCACTGAAAGTAAAAAGATATATGTATGCACTAATATATGCGCTAAAATTAGAAAACACACGTTATAATTTTTTTTAAAATTATTTTTTTCAGTCCCGTTCTGTAACACGAATTAATTTATAGTGTGGTTAATATAGCTAACCATAAATTAAAATTTTTGGCACTCAATTATAATAAAAAGCAATGTTTCAAAAAATGATCAAAAGCAATCTTTAAAATTAAGTGAACAACTTAGCAGTGAACTTTAAAAACAAACGTTTTATTTTTGTTGTTGTATCAAAAGCTATTTTTTTTGTGAATAAAATATCGTATAAAGTAGCAAGTTCCTTGAAAAAATTATATGGACATATTAATTAAACTATAATTTTTTAAAAATAATCTCCAATTTTTGAATCTTTCAAATAAGATTTAGAACAGCTCAATACATCGACAAGTGTGTTTTTTTACGCCGTCACAAAAAATTTATATTGCAAAAAAAAAAATATTTCATAAATGTCTCTAATATAGAATATGTGAATGAAAAGCTTCTTTGAGGTAACCTTTCAAATTCAAGACAACATTTTACATCACTCCAACAAATGAAAATTGGTGGCATAAAAATAACACAAGTTCCCGTTTTGAATCATCTTCATTGCTATTAAACAACGAGATTTAATGACTCGATATTTTAACCAAAAATTTACACGTCTATCAAAAATAATCAGTTGATTGATACTTTTGTTATCTAGACAAAAACTATCCAGAAATTCATTAATGACCATTTGTTCATTAATTAAAACAAAAAATCCTTTTCTAAATTTAAATTATTGAAATAAGTTAATGTTGTCTTAGAACTAATTTGCAAAAACAGAAATAGTCAAATACAATTTTAAACCATGTACTTACTCTTATGCTCAAAGTGTCTGCTTCGACGAAAAACAATTTTGTGGTACCTTTCACACAAAACTTGATTTTTTAAGGCTTTTTTCCAGTTCTTGTGAAATTCAGAAACTTACCTCATATGGTAAGTAGATAAGACTTTGCATTATGCTCTTGTTGTTAGATAACTTGCTATATAATCTACCTTTAACAATACTTTGCATTGTATCCTGAGACTTGTGCTTATCTATTGCTAAAAGCATTTAGATGGGTCTACCATTATAGTCTCACTTTGAGCAACCTACATTACTTTTTCCTTTTATCAAAATAAAAGCTTGAGCAATAACGGTGTTTAGAAACAGAAATAGAAGTTGAAACTCCGTAAAAGCTTAGATGATACCAAAATGGATTGTTATCAATGGCTTTCTATCTTTGCTCGAAAAGTATTTTTTTTAAAAATAGCAACTATTAGTGCTATTTTTAGTAAACATAAAAAGATCAATACACATTTAAACAAAACAATTAAGAAAGTATTTTATGAATGAAATAACACTTATAAATCGTAATTGAATATACTATTTCACAAATTGAACTTAGTTTATTTAAACGTAAACATACTTTCGTCATTTTGTGTATATTTAAATAAATGTACGTTTATTGAAACACATACAGTTGCTTCTTGTTGTTATGTGGGAGTATGAAAAAAAAACGTAACAAAGAAAAGGAGAAAGTTTAATTTTTTTTTCAAAAATTGACTTGAAATTTTTATTACAAGAACTGTTAACAGGAAACCCGAACCTCGTTCTTGAAACCCGATCACTAGTTTGAGAATATTAGAGTTAAGTTTGCTCTGGGGAAAAATAGTTAAAAATACATACATTACGCATGTAAAATACGTACGTAATCATTTTATTAGACTATATATCTATTCATAACACGTAATTCATAATGCATTGACCACTCTATAGAATGAATAAAGTATTTTTTTATTAAAAAAAAAGTTCATATCTTATTTATTCACCGTACCACTGCAAATTCATCAATATATGGAACCCAAAAAAGAAATAAACGAATGTCGATGAATGATCTGCAATTTTTTTTTAAAAAAAGGAATGAAATCTGCTTTATTGAACAGGTCTCAAAATTTATTAAACTGTGGCAATGAAAAATATTTTGTTTCCTTTTTTAAAAACTAATCACCAGTTTCGGAATATAAGCATTAGTTAGAAGGAATAGTTAAAAATATGTCCTTTAAATCAGACTTTTAAACAAAATTTATACAAATATTTGATAAAGTGAAATTCAAATAACCTTAACAGGCTGAAATGTAGAAGTTTTTTTTTTTAAATGAAAGTTAAGAAAAGTTTTGTTTCAGTTATATTTGATAATTGAAGAAATATTCTTCTGATTCTCTATGAATACTCTATAGATTAAATAACGTAATTTTTTTTTAAATAATGTAATTTTTTTTAAAATAATGTATATTTTATTTACTCACCATGCTATTGAAGATTCATTTATGCATATATATAGATAACGTAATTCTATAATTCTGGATAATGTAATTCTATAACCATAAAACCATCAATTTAAAAATAGAACTCGGATAAAATAGTCATGTAGTTATAGAACCATCAATGTAATTATAGAAAACCAAATAATTTAGTCATATAGTCATAGAGCCATCAATATAATCGTAGTACTCGGTTAATATAGTCCTATAATCATAGAACCCAGATAATGTAGCCATATAATCTTAGAACCCAGATAATGTAGCCATATAATCACAGAACCACTAATGTAATCATAGTACCCGGTTAATTTAGTCATATAATCATAAAACCACAAATATAATCATAGAACCCGGTTAATGTAGTCGTATAATCATAGAAACACAGATAATATAGTCTACTTAAAAGAACCACCAATATAATCATAGAACCCGGTTAATGTAATCATATAACCGTAGAACCATCAATATAATCATAGGACCCGGAAAAGAAAACGAACAGACGTGAATGAGTGATCTGCATATTTTTTAAAATTTGCATTTTCAAGCGCATTTCACACTTATTAAGCAAAAGAATTATCTTACTTTCATTTTTATAAATCGAATCACAGGTTTCTCAATATTATCGCAGTTAACTCTTCACAAAAAAAAGTTCAAAAGTATATTATTCACTTCATTAGACTTTCTAATAGAATTATTCAAATTTTCTGAAAATCAAAATTTTAATTCGAACTCTCTAACAGGCTAAAAAGTCTTTGGAATAAAAGTGATTTTTTTCATATATATTTGATAATTTTAAAAGCAAAATTATAGTAATACATTAACTACTTTAAGAAATGAATAGAGTAAATTTATGAAAAAAGAAAATGCATATTTTAATGACTCACCGCAGTATTGCAAATTCATCAATATATAGAACCCGGAAAAGGAAATGAACATACGCCGATGAGTGAGTGATCTGCATATTTTTTTAAATCTGCATTTCCAAGAGCGTTTCAGACTTATTAAACGGTGTCAGGGAAAAATTATTCTACTTTCGTTTTTTTCTATCTATTTCCAGCATGTAAAAAGCTTTTTCACCTTGTAATGGCGTTTTATATGTCTTGGTCAAGGATATCAACAAACAATCTAACAGACAGTATCAGAGACTTAAGTGAATCCTATAAACTATAAATGAATCGCACCAATACGGAACACCTGCTAATTAATCTGATACTTCTAAGTAAATTATTCTAATTCTTGCTAAATCCCGTGACTGCCAAGAGCTATTTAAATGTTCCATAAGTAATTCAAGTCCTACTTTTTAGGGAAAGTTTTTTTTATATTTTATTCTGCTAGGTTTTTATGAGATTCGGCGAAAGAAATCTGACTGCAAAAATAACTTATAATAACCCTTTTTAATTGGAATTAGATAATTCAGAACATAGGATAATTTAAGCATGCATTAATCGAACATGCATTGGAATATTCATTACATGGAATAATTTAAACATGCAATGCTCAATACGGAACTTAAAATAATTCAAACATGAATAACTCGAACATACAAAACACTCTTCGGAACAAGGAAAATTCAAATATGTAATAGATAAATAGGAACATCGGATAATCAAAACATAAATAATTCGAACAAGCAAAGAATAATTAGGAACAAAGGATAATCCAAGCATGCAATTGATAATTTGGAACATAGGATAATTCAAACGGGCTTAATTTGAACATGCAACGGATAATTCGGAACTAAGGACAATTCAATGGATAATATGGTACATAGGATAATTCAAACATGAATGATTCGAGAATGCCAAACATTTTATTCGGAATAAAGAATAATTCAAACATACTATAGATAATTCGGAACAGAGGATAATTTAAACATGAATAATTCAAACTGGCTATCACGGATGGCAGTTTTTTTCTCCAAATATAAATTTTTTAAATCTTAGAACAAAGATAATCTGCAATGGCGGAGGGTTTCTACTAAGGCATATCGTAAACTTAAATAATCACATTTTCAAAGATTTTGAGCTCAGATTTAACCAAAATATTGAAAAAGAGCACAGAAAATCAGTCTATTGAAAAATCGAGATTAATAAACGAGTTATTGGTAAGTTATCGTATAATTTATAAATTCCAAAAAACAACTTCGTTTAGGTAAATTGATAAGTTAATTAAAATAAAATATGCGAATGAATTAACAGTAACAGTGTCATTTATAATAGTTTATAAAAGGTATAATATATAAATAATATATTATTTCCGAATATACACTGAACAATTTCCATAAGATGTTTCTATTTATTCAAGAGTCATATGTATATATATATATATATTAGAGATAGAGAGTTTGGGCTCATTTAATGTTACCCGGAGGGCACCTGTGAAACGAAGACGGGCAACATTACCCAAGCCACACTGTTCATAGGGTGGGCCACATTGACACAACAGAGAACAAGACCTGGAGAGAAGCATCCATGCCCTGAGCTGGTTTCGAATCCGCAACCATTGGCTTCGTAGTCTGACACACTGACCGCTCGTTCACCCGGCCGGCAAATTTTTATATAGCCTCCTATAAAAATTAAGAAAACGGAAACCGATCTACTTTCAACTATCAAACAAACAAAGTATTTAATATTATGAAGTATATTGCTCTCAATGCAATTTAAAATAACATCGCATCTAATTTTAGAACTAAATGTCATTCTAGTAGTTTGCTTTGACCTATGTGAGAATGTCCATGTGAGATAAGTAGTTCTTTTTTTATAATGGTTTTGCACAATTTAAATATTTTATACAAATTATGTTTTTTCACATTTGCTAATGGGTTCCATCCCCTGCTCGCTGACGCTCCGCAACTCCTGAAGATTGTTATACATTTGAAATGCGTTCTAGTGTTAAATCTTAAAAATTTAAATCAAATATTAAAATTTTCAAAACTGATTCCTCTTTAAAAAATCAAACGTTTTAGTCAATATTGAACTATGGCCGGGATAGCCTGGTCGGTAGGGCGCTGGGCCCATATCCAAGAGGTCGTGGGTTCGATCCTCGCCGGCCGAAGACTCCCCGTGTAGTAAATGGTGACTGATGCACGTTAAATCTGTCGAGTCTCAAAGTCCTCCATGTTCCCACAACAAATCAATACCTCTGGGGGTACTGATCCA
>NC_092210.1:7533219-7559839 GCF_043381705.1 Parasteatoda tepidariorum
TTATAATTTTTAGTGCTGTTTTAAATAAAATAATTTCACGAGTTACTTTGCTAAAATCAAACGAATTAATTGAAAAATGTTTTTACATAGCTTATTTTCTCTAGTTTAATGGTCTGTTTTTCCATGCATAGCTTTTTTTTTTTTTTTTTTTTTTTTTTTTTTTTTTTTTTTTTTTTTTNTTTTTTTTTTTTTTTTGCATGGTGCCACTAGAATGACTTTCAAGAACCATTTTTAGGCAATCATGTATATGTTTGAAAAAGAAATAAAAAAAATTCTACCAAAATGATTATGACATTAACTCGCTTATGAAACGCGGGGCACTGTACGAACTGCTCGTGTCTTGCTTCCTCGTGTCTTGAAAACTTTGAACTCTCAATTTTTTGGAAGGGGGGAAATTATTCTTATTAAAATAGCTCTAATAAGTAAAATCTGATCATTGGAACAAAACTTATTCATAGTAAGATCTTTTTTTCCTTCCTGTAAGTGTAAATATGATAATTTAAAAACTATTTATAAAGTTAGAAAATTTATTACTTGTATCAGCAAGAACTTGAAACTTCTCTAGGATAAGATTTGTGGGGAGGGAATTATTATCGTCTATCTATAAGTACTCTATCAATAGGTAGCCCATGATTGGGGTCGAGTTAGCTTGTACTTATTTACTAGTGAATTGATGTTCAATAATCAATCGTAGTGGTAGTTACTCTACAGTTTTGTAACGTACGTGAAATCAAGGCAAGTCTCGAATTTTGTGTTTTTATAGTCTTAAAAATAAAACAGCGGTAGTAGAGAACATAGAGTTTAATTCCAATAGATGAAATGGTGCTCCATAAACTTTAATACTTTACTAATTCCAATTATAATTTAACGATCATCATCAATGGCTCGACAGCTCAGGGTGGGCCTTGGCCTTCTCAAGAAGTTTTTTTCAGATTAACCTTTTTCCTGCTAGTGTTTTCCAGTTTTTAGTTTTTAAGACCAAAGGGTCTTTTTCTAAGCCATCTATCCAACTCAAATTCGCCCTGCCTCTTTTTCGTGTGCCACCTGGTCTGGCATTGGAAACTCTTTTTGTGGTACGGTCTTCGTCCATTCTGATAACGTAGCCTGCATATAATTTAACGATAGTACTTAAATTTTGTTTGTTGATATGATTGCGTTCGAATTAAATCATTAAATGTTTTTTTTTTAAAATTTCACTCCTAAGAAAATGATATTTATGCAATTATATTGTTAAAATACATATAAGGTATGTTAAATTTCTGGATAAAAAAATAACCCGTCTAAGAAAAAGAAAAGAAATAGCAATAAAAATGTCTTCAATTCTGGAAAATTATTGATGGTCACTTACTAGCCCTCCCCCTCTTTATGGCTCTACTTCTGTCTTTTACGAATCTATTTCTGAAACAACCACCTAATATTTTGAAACATGTTATATCGTAACAGCATGTTATTTCCTAAAGCAATTTATTCTCACTCCCCTCAATAGTGGCATGCAAAGAGAGGACGAAAGAGAAATAATAGAATAGATGAAAGGTAGTATAGTATGCAAATATTTTTTTTCTTATTTATCTATCAAATGGTACTTTGTAATGGTATCTATCAAATGGTACTATCAAATGGTAATAAAATAAACAATAGAAACGATTAAATTTCTATTGTTTATTTTATTTATTGAATTAAAAACGTAAATGAAAACTAATGAGAGGAAAATTGTATCATTTTAAGCAAAGTTTAGAGTTTCCCTAAAGCTATTTATTCTCGCTCCATTCTAAGTTTCCCCTTGGCTAAGATTTTTTACATAACTAATAGAATGTTAATTAACACTAAGTTAATTAAGTACAGAACAGTATCACACATTGAATTTGTTGAAATATAATTCTTTATAGTGTACTTCTTTTACTTAAGTTAGATTAATCACTTGTTCAAGTATTTTATTGTAAACGTGATATATTTTTGTATTTGTGTACCTGGCAACTGGAGATGCTTAATAAGTTTATGTTCTACATGGTTTCGAGCCTGCCTTTTTATTAAGTCTCTGTGTAAACATTTAGTGAAAGAATCGAAATCTTTGCCAAAGAATCTTTGTGAAAGTATATAGGCTGTGTTACATAAGAGAATTGGTACTTGACGTGTTTGGCTTACTCGAAATAGAATGGAACGAGCAGTCACTAACGTAACTATGTTTACGTAACAACCAATCAGGAACGAGATGCCCACACTACGTCACTTGCAGGTATACCATTTCCACTAAATATGAAAATGTGTTCTTAGTTTCTTCCTTCTTCTTAAAGTGCTTCTTGAGTTTGACTTTAACAGAATTGACCGTATTAAGTAGTCACTTTGTAAATGAGCTTTTAATTACTAATTTTCAGGGTATTCCACAGTTACCACCCTTAAGCTGCAATCTACAAATTCTTTTCGGAATAAACCATAAAAATCGTGCATTTTGGGGTTTGCAAATTATTATTCAAGTTGGGAAGATGCAAAACCGCTATCGAAATAAGCCGAATCTCAGGTGGTGGATAAAGAAAACTTTAATTGTCGGATAAGAACCTAGAAGTTTATCTCATAATCATCTTTCAACTTCATTCTGTTTCTTTCGGCAAAATACCGGGTTTTGATTTTTTCAGTTCCAGTTTCCCCAGTAGTATTTTGTTAGATTTTGATAGATCACACGAAATAACGCATTATTTAAGGAATAATATACCATTTATGTAACTGTTAGTTCATTATTTTGCCTGCTGCTTATATACTATTAGAACAGTTTTTGCCAGCAATTCATATAACTGTTAGGTCAATTACCATTTATATAACTGTTAGTTCATTATTTTGCCTGCTGCTTACATACTATTAGAACAGTTTTTGCCAGCAATTCATATAACTGTTAGGTCAATTACCATTTATATAACTGTTAGGTCAAATTTTGTCTGAAATTTTTGTACTATTAGAACAATTTTTGCTTGCCATTTATATAACTGTTAGGTCAATTTTTGCCTGCCATTTATATAACTGTTAGTTCATTATTTTGCCTGCTATTTATATACTATTAGAACAGTTTTTACCTGCCATTCATATAACTGTCAGGTAAATTTTTGCCGCCATTTATATAACTATTAGGTCAAATTTTGCCTACCTCCAGATTGCGCCATCCGAGCTAATTATGGAAGAAATAGATGGAAAGGCCACAGTTTTTGGAAAATGAAAGACGTTAATGATATAATTTTTATTTAAAAAAGTTACTTCAATGCTGCGTTATCTGAGCTCAGGAAATTTTTCGAATTTTTCGGAATTATTCTTTGATTTTATTGTTGCATTTCGAAGGGTTAGTCGCCATATAAAATGACCATTTTTGCGAAATAATATGCTACTTTCATTCCTGCTGTGCGTTAGAGATTATTAAATATAAACTGTTAAACATAGTTTAGCCTATCTTTAGAACTAATTCTAAAAATAGCGCAAAATGTTAATTTGAATATGAAAAGTTTCATGAAAATGAATAGTTTTTGCGATATAACCTTTGATATTTAAAAAGTTTCTCAACGTTAGAAAAAAATTTCAAAAGTAACCTAGGCTTATAAAAGTTCAAAAAATTGAAAACAATTAATTGATTTTAATAATTTTCTTCTGGGTAGAAATATTTCGCTGAATTGGGATTATTTAAAATTTACGACAGTGAAAATGCCTTTTTTTTTTTTGCGTCACGGAAGAGGTTTTTTTTAAAAAAAAAAAAAAAACTTAATATCTATAACTCAAAAATTCAATATTGGTAAAAGCGTAGAATTGTGTCTTGCTTTAAAACAAATATGCAGATACATTTTCTGGTAATAATGAAAATGGATCAATTAAAGCAATTTATGTAGATACAATTCAGAAATATAACAAATTCGAAATTTCCGCATCGTTCGTCTTTGAAGGTAGTTTCTGCGGGTATTACCCACTTTCACTAGTCGTTATGCTGATAACGAATAGAGAATTAGGTAAGTAATTTGAAAAAGAAGAGTGCTTAGATTTTTGTGCCACAAGTCTATTGCTGGTATCTTAATGGTATTTTACTTAAATGGAAGAAAATGAAGTGAAACGTTGCATATGCTTTTAAAATAGCTATCCATGTAGTTCTACCTGTTTTAAGATAGATTCTTTTTTTTTAAAAGTGAAATATAGGAAATGAATCATTAGGAAAAAGATGCATAAATGTTGCGACAGCCTTTAAGAGAGTTTGGCCATATCAGGATTAAAATTGTATTGGGTCCCTATGATGCCCAGTATTCTATTGGGTCCCAGTAACGTCATCATAAGCTGCTAAGGATGCTTCCCTATTTTGAGCAGTTTCTTCTTGTGCTTCTAAACAGGTCATAATAGGAGAAGCACCCCTAGCAGCGTACGACGACACTTCCAGACATATGTCCCTATTAAAGTTTTATCCTGATGATGCGTCCTAACTCCTCTAGAAGTTTGTTGCAACATTTATGCGACCCTCTGTTATATATAACGTTTTTAAATTTGTACATATTTACAAAAAAATGGTCTAAAAATCCCTTTTAAAACAATTTATAGTTTTAGGATCAAAACTAATTTCAGATATGAAATCCTAACAACCGAATTACGTAAGAATAAGCATTTGTATAAATGCAACAAGACATTTGTTCCTCAGTGTTATCATTTATATAACTGTTAGTTCATTATTTTGCCTGACATTTATATAACTGTTACATGAATTTTTGCTTGCCATTTATATACTAGTGGGACAATCTTTGCCTGCCATTTATGTAACTGTTAGATCAATTTCTTTCTGCCATTTATATATTGTTCGGTCAAGTTTTGCCTATCTCCAGCTTGCCCAATCCTTTCTAATTATGAAAATGTCGCAAAATGCCAATAAGTAGAAAAGCCACAGTTTTTGAGAAACGTTAATGAAAGTTGATAAAACGTTCAATATTTAAAAAGTCATTTAAATTTAAATTACTCATCTTAATATTGTGATTATTAAAGGCAACTAGTTGTTTGCATTATTTTACTTTGAAGTGGAACGTATTTCAATAGAGACGTTTAAACCAGAGGCTGAATTATGTCTCTAGACTATTATTATTAAATTAAGTGCCTTAGTATTATGCCTGTTAGTGGTGACTAGTTGTTTGCACCATTTTACTTTGAAATGAAACCATTTAAATTGGGTACTTGCATTACAAGAAAAGGATCACGAATATCCACACATGTGACCTATGACGTCAGCTGATGCTTTTTAAGCAAAATGGTGTGTTAAAGTTCAACTAAGTTTCTCCATTAAAGCTAGAATGTTGATTAACGTGAATTAAATACAGCTCCGTATGGAACATCATTGTTGAAATATAATTCTATCCAGTTTGTGTCTTTTACTCAACTTAGATTTATTACTTGTTAAAGTATTTTACAGTATTTATTTGTTTATCTAAGAATTTATTTGTTTAAGTACTTTATACCTTAATATATTTTTGTTTTGTGTACCTGGCAACTTCGATGCATAATTAGCTTATGTTTCACATGGCTTTGTGCCTGTCTTTGTGTTAAATAAGAAATACATTACGAAAGAATTGAAATGTCTGTGAAAGAATATAGAATGTGTCACGTAAGAGAATTAATATTTCATGTGCTTGGATTACTTGAAATGGAATGAAAAGAACAGTTGCTAACGTAAACAAATGCCACGCTTCAACAACCAATCAGGATCGAGGTACCTACACTATGTCACTTGCAGGCATCCCGTTGAGACGTCCAAACTAGAGGCTGAACTACATCACGTGGCTATCATTATTCAATCGATTGTATGCCTGCAAGTGACGTATCATGGGTAAATCGTAGCATTTGTTGATTCAGAAATCAATCAGGTTCCACACACACAGACGCGCGAGGCGTCGCTTACACGTATCCAATTAAATCTGATTTAAATCACATGGTTAGGTATAATCACTTCACTTCTTTTCGAATTGCAAGTCCCAATCTTCGTAATATTATAGTTATTAATCGCAACCAGTTTGTTTTACTTTGAAATGGGACATATTTAAATTGGTTGCAACTAGTAACTGATTGATTATTGATAAATTTTCAATAGGCAGGTAAGTGAAGTGAAGTCAGCTTAGACAGCTCCATAGAGCTTGACTTTTACGAACGATATTTGCTCTTTATTAAAACCACTGCTGAGAACTAGACTTCGCACAGGTATGAGGCTGTTATGTTCGTGATATTTATATCTTACATAGACCAAGGGTCTCCCTGGCCGAGCGGTATCACCCGTCAAACGCTGCGAAAAGCGTAGAGGTAGCGGGTTCGAATCCTGCTGTTACACTGGCACAGATAGCTCACGGCATCCCTGGTCTCATTCCGTGGTACATACTTCGAGAAACCTTGAGAATTTCGAAGATTTTGATTCTGAATTGTTTTTCCTATAAATAAGAATCTCCTTATGAAAGTGTTGAGTATACAGATTCGGAGACTCAAATAATCATCTTGAAAATTATTCAAATTAGTAATTCTGATCTACCAGTTCGGATCATTTTATTCAATAATTCAATAAATGACTGTTGTTTTTTTTCAATCAATCCTGGATATTTTTACTTCTAGACTAATGATACTCAATAGAGTTGAGTATACAGATTCAGAGATTTAAAATAATCATCCTGAAAATAATTCAAATTAGTGATTCAGTTCAAACAGCTCGGATAATTTTATTAAATAATTCACCCCAATCACTGTTTTTTTAATCACTCCTGGATGGTTTTACTTCTAGACTAATGCTACTCAATAGAGTTGAGTATACAGATTCGGAGATTCAAAATAATCATCTTGAAAATAATTCAAATTAAAGATTCAGTTACCCAGTTCGGATCATTTTATTCAAAAATTCAACCCAATCACTGTTTTTTTTTAATCAATCCTGGTTGTTTTTACTTCTAGAATAATGCTACTCAGTATGAAATTAAAAACTTTCCTATAACACTAAAATTCTTGCAAACTAAACAAAAATAAGCAGAATAAAAATTTCACATAATAATAATAATTATTATTTTTAAATACCAAAGAGTAAGCAATATTAGAGTTTTTTAATGGCATTAGTGATGATTTAGATGCATATTGCTTAAATCAATTATTCACAGGCATTGATTTGAAATCTTTAAGAACTTATTTCTCACTAATGCTACTTAACATAAAATTAAAATTTATTTTCATAAACTATAAAGTTTAATTTAATGAACAGAAAAGCAAATGTAAAAAAAAAATTATAATTTAAAAAGCAGGAAGACGATGCTACTGATTTGTTCATTTCTATCATTGCTGAGAATAAACTAATTTGAAGGTTTGATTCAACATCTGACTGACTGATTCGAATTAGTTAGTGATTTGAATCATTGATCTGAATCAGTTTGAGATTCAAATCACTGATCCGCATCACTTATTTATTCTAATAATTGATCCGAATCACGTTGTTAAATTAATCCGATTGATTTGAATCACCTTGATGATTTGTTTTGCCTAACTTTAATAAAAAAATTTAAATACAAAATAATCATAAAATGAAAGAAAAAGTTTTGACCATGGATTTAAGGTACTTCCCAACTTCCAAGGATGCTTAAGATAAAATTCAAGGTTGAAAATTATCCTACCCTAAATTTCGACTAATTGATAAAAGAAATATATGTAAAGCTTAGAGATGAAACAAAGATAATGTAACGATCCCTTAGAACGACATTCTACAAAGTGGAATAAGTCATTTTAGAAAAATTCTAAACGCATTAGTTCCAAAAGCGCATAAAATGTATTTTATACAGTATTTACTTAAAAATTGCAAATATATTTAAAATAAATATGTTCTTAAAACATTATATGCTAAAAATATTAATATATATTGAAACTTCTTTTAGTTATTTCAATCATAATAAAAAACATTATGTGAGTTAAAAATTGACTTATTCCATTTTTAAGCATAACGTTTTCATTCAGATTTCAAGGTGAAGGTTATACGATTAATCGTTCCAACGAAATGTTTCTTTCTGTCTTTTTCCATGTTCTTTTTTAATACATTTTTAAGGAAGATTAATGCAAACTGATACCAAAAATAGAACCATTTTTTTTAATGCAAATTGTTTCTTATACAAATCAAATAGAGTCAAATTAGTAAGGAGAAAAGAATAGAATACACGGTTAGAATATACGCATAGTAACAAAACTCAGTGTTTCGAGAAAGAAGCTAACGGTTTTTGATATTCGTAAAAGCACTAGGTAATTATGTTTTAAATAACCATATTTTAACCTTTTTTCTTACATTTATTTTGTGAGTTAATTTTTTAAAATGCGTAAATAAAAACGTTTCTTATGAAAGATTAACGCAAACTGATACCAAAAATAGAATTCCTTTTTCTTATGCTTATTACTTCTTTTACAAATGGTGGCAAATTAATAAGGAGAAAGGATTAGAATACACAGTTAGAATATACGCATAGTAACAAAACTCAGTGTATCGAGAAAGAAGCTAACGGTTTTTGATATTCGTAAAAACACTAGGTAATTATGTTTTAAATAACCATATTTTAACCTTTTTTCTTACATTTATTTTGTGAGTTAATTTTTTAAAATACGTAAATAAAAACATTTCTTATGGAAGATTAACGCAAACTGATACCAAAAATAGAATTCCTTTTTCTTATGCTTATTATTTCTTTTACAAATAGTGGCAAATTAATAAGGAGAAAAGATTAGAATACACAGTTAGAATATAAGCATAGTAACAAAACTCAGTGTATCGAGAAAGAAGCTAACGGTTTTTTATATTCGTAAAAACACTAGGTAATTATGTTTTAACTAACCATATTTTAACCTTTTTTCTTGCATTTATTGTAAAATTCGATAATCTGTTCACCAATCGAAGTTATCATTCTGTGAGTTAACTTTTTTAAAGTATTTAAATAAAAAAATTTCTTAGGGAAGATTAATGCAAACTGATAACAAAAATAGAATTACTTTTTCTTATACAAATTATTTCTTTTACAAAATCAAATAGATTTAAATTAATAGGGAGAAAAAATTAGAATACAGTGTTAGAATATATGCATAGTAACAACACTCTATATTTCAGGAAAGAAGCTAACGATTTTTGATATCATTAAAAACACTAGGTAATTATGTTTAAGATAACTATTTTTTAAAAATTTTTCTCGCATATCTTGTTTGATAATCTGATCATCAATCAAAATTACTATTCTATGAGTAAATGTTTTAAAATATGTAAATAAATGCAATATTAATGGAAAGGGAATGCAGACATCAAAACTATAATTCTTTTTTATACTATTAGTTGTTTTACAAACAAGTAGAAACAAAGCAATCAAGAGAAAAAGTTGGAAGAGCACGGTTAGGAAATATCCCTTAACGTTCAGTGTTTCAAAAAAGACACTACCGATTTTTACTATTTGCAAAAAATAAAAAAAATACAAAAAAAATTAAAAAAAAGAATTAGGTAGCCATGTTTACATAAACATTTTTAATATTTTCTTGCATATATTATTGTGAAACTGATTATAAATACTGATGATACTATTTTTTCTTTAAGTTTTTAAAAATTATACGTAAAAACAATTTTAAGGGAATATTAATGCAAACAGACGCCAAAAATAAAATTCCCTTTTCTTATGCTAATTATAGTAATAAAAATCAGATACAAAAAAAAATAATAAAGAATATTTTTTGCCTCACAATCTATATAGATAAAAGATAGAAATTATTTTCTTCCTGGTCTCAGCGTTAACTAAATATTTACATCATGAAATGCTAATTAAAATAACAAAATATGAAAATTGTATGTAACAGTGCTATGGAATGAATTTCAAAGATCAGTTCACAAAATAACCACATAAATCCAGTTTCATTTATTCATCCTATTGACAACGGATAAAAGTGATAGACTGTTAAAAAGTGATAAATTTTACAACTTGAATGTGTGTAAAATTTTTGTTTAAATCCTTAAATATTTAATCTGTAAGCATTTAACAGAACCACTCTGCTATAGCAAATATAAAAAGCGATGCGTTTTTTCCCCGGAAAGCGCAACAAAATGGCTGCACTCGCCCAAATGGTTGCAGCGCCATGTTATATTAAGAAGTTTAACAACTAGTTTTAGATTGATAACTAATGAGTTTATCGTTTTCTTTTATATTTTAAAATATTTAATTGGGCACTTTCAATTCGAGAAGAAGTAAAGTGATTATGTCTAATCATGTGATTTAAATCAGATTTAATTGAATACCCGCAAGCGACGTTTCGCGCATGCGTCGAACCAGATTGACTTCTGTTACCATGACTTCTACTACCTTGATTAACCTACAGTAACGTCACTTGTAGGTACTCGAGTTATGAAATTCCCTACAATCGTTTGGTTATTTGTATTATTTCAGTCTTATAAAATGTAATTCTTAAGGATGTCGAGTGTTAATGGCGCAAATGTACATTTTGTACAATTTTGTTATAATTTGTCATAAATAAAATTTGAAATTTCTAGCAATTTGTACCTTTTGAAATCAATTGTGTGAATAAAACGAAACTGAATTATTATTTAAAGCTTTTTTAAAACTCTTTTTCACGAACTATTTCATTTTTAAATGGATAAATAAAATTAAAAATAATTAAATGAATTTATTGTGAAATTTGATGGTTTGAGTGTCAATAGAAGTTATATACTCTTCTTGGAGTTATTAGAAGAAAATGTGAATCAAAACATTTTGTGGAGAAAATTAATGCAAACTGATATCAACTCCTTTCGCTCATGCAATTGTACTACAAACAAGTAATATAAAAAATAAAAATTTTAAAGTCAACAAAGAAAAATTTTTTATTAGTTACTTTTCATTAAATAATTAAAATTTTTCCTCACATATAAAACTAAAATTAATTTACTAAATTTAAACTATGAATTAATATTTGAAAAAAAAACTGTATTTACATCAGGTGTCATCCACTAGAAGTTTAAAAAAATGTATTTGAACTTGAGTGAATGAATAACGAGTATTTTATTAACGATTGAAAATTGGAACAAGATATAGGGAGACTGTGAACTAATTGTAGGAATTAAATTAAAAAGCAACAAAATAAAAATAAACAAAATACACAGAGTAACACATAGAGCATGCGTTCATTGTCATGAAAAGAAAATACCGACTCTTGTTATTAATAAAACACTTAGAAAATATTCTTTTATCCACTGAGCGTTACNTCTTTTTCCAAGCTGCAAATCCCCCCCCCCCCCTCTCTCACTTACTCACTCAGATTATTTAAACCTTAGTTTAAAATTATTTGATTGAGGAAGTCTTAAACTCAATTGAAAATTTTAATTAAATATCAATGTGAGAGAACTAATTCATTATTATTACTAATTTAACTAACTAATGGACAGTTGTTACGTTTTGATGCAATAGTTCCATTAAAATTTCCTGAATCTTGATGTCAAACTGTTATGAATTGTACTGTACTCCATTAATAAAATTTTCTGGAAACTATTAAAACTTTCTTTTCTAATTAAAATAACTAAAAATGATATATTTTATTGCACTTGCAATAAAATGTGCCTTTATTATACTATTTTTAGTTAATTGTTTGCTTTTTTTAAAAGTATTCTAGTATGTGCACATTGTACGAGAAAGCTTACTGATTTTTAAAAAAAAAATACTGTACTAATTTTTTTTGGCCCCTACGAGATTTCCAATATGCTTATCAACATGATGCAGCATTAAATAAAATAAAATACTGTTCAAGTATGCTATAAATAGATTTCGAATATTTTCTGTTAGGATTTTCTTTTTGAAAATATTGCAATAATGGACAAAATCATAATACAATGTAAATTCGGTTATACTGGTAACAGAAAAAAATTCTCAGCATAAACTACCAAATATAATTTTATAACTTATTTAAAAATTATCAGAACAAGGATTTAGTGATGCTCTATTTTGTTTTAAGCATTTCTTCGGACATCAGAACTTAATCTTAAATTTGCTCACATTAATTTATGCAATATAGATATATTTGCAAGAACACAATCGCACGTAAACATTTAAAAACTAAATATTTGCTATATAAAAAATTAAATATTTATTATATAAAATTAAATATAATTTAAAAAAACCATCCCCCTTTGAACTAGGAATTGAAAAAAAAAATTTAAGCAAATTTAATATTTTTTCATTTGGCTCTATTTAAGTTAAAACTATTTAGACAAAATAACTAAAAATGAAATTTCTAAAATGAATTTTTTAAACAAAAACATTTTTCTAATACCGTGGTTTAAACACCACGGTTTAAACTACATTGGTTTAACCCTGGTTTAAAGTGTGACAAATATAGCAATTATTTTCTCCGTTTTAGTTTCTTAAAAAACGCAATTGTTTAAAATTTTTACAATATTTTATTTTTTTTTCTATTTTTTCTTATTGTCCTATTTATACTGTTAGTTAGTTTACGTCGGAAATTGGTAGACAATCTGAATAGCGATAAATTCTGCTTACACAGTACTAATGCAACTTGAATTGACATCAGACAGAGAGATACGATTGAAGTTTGAATGCTCAAGCTGGTCCACGTGTGTGTTGATTTTATTCTATAACCGTAGTTAAACAGCCGACCCAATTTCGAGTTTACGACTACCAATGTTCAACTCCGTAGCCTTGTTATTTTGAGCCTAATCCAGATGACAAGGGAACTCTTGGATCAAGTATCGGGAAAAATTTGCCTTTGCGGAGGAATTTGATGGAACTATCGCGCATTTGCATTACATGGAGAGGAAAACTATGAAAACCTCCCAGCAACCCCCTTAACCTGACTGCAAGGGGACTCTAACCCAAGATCCGCCTACCGCTAACGACATTTTACGTCAGCACTGTGGTTGATGCAACCCGGGAGCGGAATTCGTATCTAACATTTATGGCTAGGATTCGAACCCGGGTCACCTCAATGAGAGGCGAGCTATCTCCTGAGCCATCGCGGCTCCCACATTTTTATTGACAATATATTGGCGATAATATAGCGATACGTTCTGTTTTATTGGTGAAGAAACAGTTGGAGATTGCAACGCCATCTGGCATGGAGCTCCATTAAAGATTTGAATATTCTAGCCTGTTAGAAACAGAACAAAATTTCGATTGCATCATTCTATCCTCACAAAAGCGAAAGTGGGTTAATGAAAATTTAGTAATTATAACAATATAGATTTAATATGGGATTATCAATCAGACTTATTCAGTTGTATTTAACTAATGCACATTTGATAATTTTTCGTAAATTCGTATAAATTTTACTAATTTATTGACAGCGTGACCGGTTGGATTTTAAGTATATATTTTGATATTTTGATGTCTACATAAAAATAAGGTCTAACACTCTGGTCACAGCAATCTAACTTAATTGATTATTAGAGCGATTACATTAAAATATAGTTTTATTTTCTTTCTTCTATAAAAGATAATTCGGAAGCTCTTTTTCCAGGTTTGTATCAAAACAACATTAATGTCGAATATTTGGCAAACATGAGGTTGTTGAAACGCACATAAAATGTTTCATGTCTCATATTTAACGGTACTTTCGGTTACGATTAACTCAAACAATTACCCTGTGACAAATTTTTAGCGAATTGTCATATGCTATCAATACTTTCGAAGAATCAAAGTGACATAACAGTATTGGGTGATTTTCTGCAACGTCACAATAGATGCAACAGTAAAATTTGTTTATTTCTAAGCTGAAAAGAAAAAAAAGAAAATGTGCCTTATTATTTTTTTGTACCTCTGGGGACCTCATTTATGTATATACATTTTGAAATTTTTTGTAGACATAAAAATAAGGCCGAAAATTCTATAGCTATCTAATTTTATTGATTATAGGAGGCATAATGCTAAAAGAAAGAGTTTTTTTTAATAAAAGATAACTTCTTTTTTTTATTCTTAATAGTTTCTTTCCAACTCAGTATCAAAACATGGAATATTTGGCAAACATAAAATTGCCATTTAACGGTATTCCGTTTAAGTACGATTAACTCAAAGCCAGTGACATATTTTCAACGTATTATCATATACTATCAATACTTTTCAAAGAATAAAAAAAAATATAAAACTAATAAGGAGTAAATTTGCAACATTACAATATATACGACAGGAAAATATATTTAACTCTACGCAAAAAAAAATGCAGCTTATTATTTTTTTTTACCTCTAAGGTCTTTATATAAGCATAGATTTTTCACACTTCATGTGGACATAAAAATAAGATCGAAAATTCCAATCATAGTTATCCATTTTTTTTTTATTTATAGGAGCTATTATACTAAAATAAAGTGGTTTATTTCAATAAAAGATAATTTCTTAAGTTTCTTTCCAGTTCTGTATCAAAACAACACTCGCATGGAATATTTGGCAAACATAAAATTGCTAAAACACATGCACAAAACTTACTATCGCATTTAACGATATTCCGTTCAATTACGATTAACTCAAAGCCAGTGATATAATTTCAGCGTATTATCATATATACTATCAACACTTTCGAAGAATCAAAGAGACATAAAAATATCATGGAGCAATTTTGCACCATCACGATATATACGAATGGAAAATATATTTATCTCAAAACTAAGAAAAAAATGTGACTTTGCAAATTCGATTCATAGCTATCTAATTGTTTTGATTATCAGAGCTATTACACTAAAAAAAAGGAGTTTTTTTTACTTCAATAAAAGATAACTTAGAAAGTCCTTTTCCAACTCAGTATCAAGACAGCCCTAACATGGAAAATTTGGCAAACATACAGTTGCAAAAACACATGCACAATAGTTGCTATCTCTTTTAACGGTACTCTTTTCAATTACGATTATCTCAAACACTTACCTACTGACATGTTTTATTTAGGTATTATCACATACGATAAATATTTATATTCAAAGAATCAATGAAATATAAAAAATAATATTTGAATTTTTTTTTTTTGTGAATTGCGATAAATGTATTTATGATATAATTGTAAAGTGTGATTGCCGTCTACAAAGAAGCACGTGCTTGAAACGTTGTCCGTTTTTCACGTGCCCGTGAGCATGTTACAGCACCATGTGTCTGGAAATACAGGACTTTTTGCTCTTTCACTTAACAGACTAAACATGTAATTATAAGCTGGAAGAAGGTTTATCAGCCCGATTTATATCAGGAATTTACAGTTAAAGAAAGAAATCGTCAAAGGTCGCCAATTTCAGAGAATGGTATGTAACTAAAAAGCAATTCAAGGTCAATATTTCGCAAATTAATATTCAATTCGAAAGTTCAATAACTAGAAGATCTAATTTATTTCAATTTTTATAAAAGCACGTTTAATTGGTTGCTTTATAATGCTCAGGACTCGTCTTAACTATTTTTTATTCTATTTTATATTTTATTCAATTTGAAAATTGATTCAAAAATGTTTTTTCCTAAGAATATTTAAAAAAGATGATTTTTTCCTCTGATTTAACTCTTCGAGTTAAATATGCAAATTTTAAAGTGAATGCAAAATTACTAGTCTCAAGCTATCTTAAGATTTTTTTTGTGTGAAGGGGACACTAAATCTTGCCAAGAGACAACCAAAATATAGATAAAAAATTATTTTCGCACTATTTGATAAATAGTTTTTTAATAAATTTAATAATAAAATTTAATAATCGCCATATACTACAATCCTGAAGTTCATCAAAACTTTGAACTTAAAGTGCTTTAAACTAAAATTTTGAAGTCTTACAACTATCTAATTTAGTTGCATATAAAACACTAAAACTTTTTTTCCAAAGCCTCAAATAATTAGATACTTTGATCATATGTTAATAATAAGATGATAATTATAATATGTTATGTAAAGGATAGTATATATTTTTAAATCAATCAGTAAGTTTATTTTTTTTTTTTAAATTTTTGAACTTCGATTTTCCTTAAAATATTTTTGATAATTTCTTACATCTCAGAGTTAATTTTCCTTTTTTAGAAATTTAAATCATATCTTACCTTAGACGATATTGTCTATTATTAGGTAGAATATAAAGAAAGGTAATATAGCAAAAGTTTCATGAAAAAATATTCAATACTGCAGGAAGAAAAGCATTTTAAAATTTAAGTTAAAATTTATTTCTTTAAAAAAAAAAGAAGAATTACAGCTTTTTCCATTCGTTAAATTTTAAATCCGTTTTTTTCCATCTTATGAACATATTTTAGATAATAAAATTGTATCAGAGTATTCCATTATAAAAAAAAAATTTCAAAAGAATTTTTTAAATGAAGGTAAAACAGTGAATTTTCCAACCTCAGACGTGACAAAAGTGTTCTCCACTCATTTGGTTGATTTCAGTGGTCGGAAAAACACTATATTTGTAGTTTACTACAACTGCAACTACTTTGTTACAAATGTAGTAACTACTACTACTTTTTTTAATGTAGTGACTACAAACTACCTTCGAAATGTAGTGACAACTTCAAGATTTTAAGGAACCGAACTTTGCTGGAGAAATAAATTTACACCTGTATAATGTTAAAAATTGTTTCGAATAAAAAATTGGCTTATATTAAGCATAAAGAATTATTTAGATATATTTATTCATATTTATATGAGCCAGTTGGTAATTCTAAACCATTTTTTTTCTTCTAATTTCTTCATTTAATCTTCAACTTTTTATGCCGTTCTTGACGGCGAATATTTAATTTTAGAAATGCTTGGAAATTATCAAATACTTGCAATTTCGTTAAGTGCTTTATTTCCTCTACGCAATTAAGTACATCGAAAATATGTTTCCTTCCTTTGAAATAATATCGTTTCACGAGTACAATCGCATGTAAAAGTTTGACCTAAGGGATAAATTATATATTATTCATAATGGATAGCTTAAATATTAACTACAGGTGACTCGAAATACACAATTCTTCAGAACTGGGGTCACAGGGGCATTTTACCCGTCCAATGACAAACCCATGAAGATTTGTACCCATCAAATTCGAAAAATTATTTGTGTTAGAACAATGTTCATATACTAAACTAGAGTAAAAAATAGTTGCCAGGAATCGCTACAAACTACTGTTTTTTTTTTTGTTGTATCGTACTACTCACTGCACTACTTTTTTAAAATAGTAGCACTCTATACTACAAACTACGAAAAAAATAGTGACTACAGTAGATATTTCCGATGGCTGGTTCATTTAAGGATTGCAATTCCAATATTATCTAAAAGGGTATTCTGTAATCATCACTCTTAACACATGTTTTTAAATCCTTGTGTAAGATTAGTATATTGAGATAAAAATTAACATAGTGAAGACAAATTAATGTATTGAAATAGGAAAAAAAACTAAAATGATAAACAAGATTTTTTAAAAAATGTTATTGAAATATGACGAATCCCTTGTGAGGAATTATAGCATCAGAACTTAATAAACTTTTTCCACTTCGATAAATTTTCAAGATTTAAATATGGGGAATTATGTATTTATGGATATACATAAATTTTTGTAACATCGAACAAGAACTCTTTAAATATTTTCTGATGCGTTTATTTACACTCATATACATGGATAATGGCACTATAAATGGCACTATAATAATTGCACTATTAGAATTATTACACACATCTTCAAGAATCATATGCAAATTACAGTGAACCACCTGATGACGTCAATCGTACGTCACAATGACGAGAGTGTAGAACAGGGATACATAAGGAATGGTGACCAATAAGTATAGTTGTGTACGGTCCGAAAAAGAAAAGAAAAAAAGATATTACCCTAAATAACTTTCGTTCTAATGATCGGATTTTCACGAACTAAGTGATCTTAGTTAGTAATCTTAATGGTTCCTGGGGGTGACCTCAAATATGCTGATTAATTAGTGCTAACTATTAATTAAGTTACGACAACTATTATTATTACTATTAATTAAGTATGTATGTATGCACTTGCCAATAGGGCATTGAAAGGATCCAGCCAATCAAGCCAGCTTGAATCATGCTGGTAGGACCAAAATAGTGAGGGTGAAGTAGTAACAAGTAGTTAAAATGAAGAACAACAAGTAAAGCACAGTAAATTCAATTAAAGTACAAAAAAAAATACAGAGGATAGAATACCAATAGATACCAAAAGGTAAGAGCTAAAAGAGGGTGTATAACAATCCAAAAACCGTGTATAAAATACAATCGCAATGTAAAATACCAAATGTATTAAAATCCAAAGGTTGTAAACAAACCTAAAGCATGTATAAAATGCAAAGTCAGGTTAAAACACTAAAATGGCAATGTGGTCCAAAAAAAAAAGGTTTTGGCAAGGTGGTTAAATTAAGCAGGTTAAGATTTTAGTTATTGTCAATTTCGTTTATTGATGCCATATGTTCCTCAAGAGTAGTTTTAATGATAATCTTAATAATTTCTCTACAGGCCTTGTCTGCAAAAATTTGTTGGTCTGTTTTTTGGAAGAAATAATTTTTTTCGGAGTGTCCGGTACCGATCGCAATTATATAAAAGATGTTCTATGGTTTGTCTTTGGTTACAGTTTGAGCAAATATCTGATTTATTAAAAAATTTGTAATGCAAATTCCGCATGTAATGCAAATGCGGGTTAGTTTCATCAGAAAAGTCTTCCGCGAAGGCAAATTTCTCCCAATGCTTGATCCAGGAGTTCCCTTGTCTTCCGGATTAGGTTCAAAATTACAAAGGCTACGGAGTTGAACATTAGTTGTCGTTAGTCCAAAAATTGGGTCGGCTGTTCAAAGGCGGTTGTAAAATGAAATAAAAAGTAGTTCGCCTCCGAGTTACAACTTCTCCTGTGAATGACAGAAATGGATGGTTGTTGACTTCCTCCTGTGAATGTTGACAATCATCTATAAAGTCACTTTGGTAATTGTCCTAAATATATATTAGCTAAGCGTCGCTGCTTGGTATACATTTGCCCGGTATTCCCTACATCAATGTTTTTCAAGGTCAAGAGTCACTGCCCAGTATACATTTGCCCGGTACTCCGAACACTGATGTTTCTCCTAATCTATCCTCAGCAGATATTAAAAAACCGAACAAATATAATAATATCAACGAATGAATGAATCGGATATAACAAATATTTTGGACATTCACGAAAGCGATTGTTGACTTTCACCGTTGGAAGTCGACATTCTCTTGATTTCAGTCTGTGGTAAGGTCTTTGAAACCTGGCATGATATTTTTTCGGTATTAGTAAATGGGAAGTAATATCGCATATTATTTTTAAGTCACAGGTGTATTTTGATCACAAAGTGGCTATATTTCGATGGGACATTTTTTTCCTCACCTTTTTTTTTTACTTATTCGATTTCATAATTGTCCTAGTGGAACAGGGAGTGAGTTGCTACTCCTAGTAAATACGTGCTTGGATGTCGACTTACTTAATATGCAAGTTTGGTTCACATTAGTTTTATGGCAAAAAATCAATCCAATTAAGGCACATTGTTTTTATGGCACAAAATCAATCCAATTATGGCACTAATTCAAGGTGGCTTTATTTAAATAGGATACTACGGTTTTTTTCTTGTCCCGAAAATGCTATTAAATTTGTTTTTTCATTAGAGTTTTTTTTTAATTAACAAAGTTGAAATTTGTGTAACTTAGTAATATTTTCATAGAGCGTTTTTTCGCACAAGTCCTAATTTTTTCTTAATTAATACCATTTTTTGCTAGACATTTGCTAAATGTTTTAAGAAAAACTGAATTAAATTGAAATAGAAGTAGTGTATTAAAAATAATTGTTCCTATGTCCCATTTCTGTAAATTCTAAAAAATATTTTTTATATAACCTTACGTTATAAGATGCTCTATAATTATATTTTTATATGAACTGATTTTAATATTCATTGATTTTTTTATCAATTCTCATTGTTTTAAAAGAAATTGACTGTTTAAGCAGCGTTTCCTCTTCATATTGGAAACGCAAATATTGTCCAGGAAAAAAATAATGTAAATTAGTCAAATTCAAAAAAAAAAATATCGCCATATATCGTGACATCGATATTTTTGACGATATATGGCGATATTAAATTTCCGATATCTCTTAACCTAGGTTAGAACCCGCTATTTAAGAAAGTACGTCTTTAACCTTGGTAGCCAAGAACAAACATTCAGTTTTTACTCAAATTTACTATTACTATTTTAGTTTTTCAATTATGTTTTCATTTCCGCCTTTTAACACGTGTTAAAAATTCTACTCGTGTACATTTGAATGACGGGAAGAGAGAAAGTTATCTCACCTTGACCGAACATATCAAGGCATAATATCCCAAATTTAACACCTGTTTTATTTAATATAAGTATATTTAACAATTTCTTAACGTTTGCATCATTATAAATAATTAATATTCCGTTTAAAGACAAAAAAAAGTTAATTCCATTAATTTCAGGGGCACTAATATCGTATACACATTTGTGATCTATTTACACGTGTAAAAGTAGTTTTTTAAAATCTCTGCAATAATTAAAAACCCCGTGTGTTAACAAAATGGCGTGTTAAAGTTGAGCTAAGTTTCCCCACTTAAGTTAAAATGTTAATTAACGTGAAGTTGATTAAATACAGTGCCGTATCGCACATCGAATTTGTGGAAATGTTCTTTTTCGTCTACATTTTTTACTTAACTTAGATTTATTACTTGTTTATGCATTTTATTGTAACCGTAATACATTTTTGTTTCGTGTACCTGGCCACTTCGAGGCATAATTAATTTTTTTTATGTTCTACATGACTTCATGCCTGTCTTTGTGTTAAGTAAGAAATATAAAATTAAGGAATTGAAATTTTATATGAAAGAATCTTTGTGTAAGAATATAGAATATGTCACTTAAGAGAATTGATACTTTACAGCCTTGGCTTACTCGAAATAGAATGGAAAGAACAGTTGCAAACGTAAACAAATGTTACGTTTCAACAACCAATCAGGAGCGATATACCCAAACTACATCACTTGCAGGTATCCCATTACACGCAATAGAAAAACTTGCAGCCACAAAATTATTATGCTTTTAAAAAAAACATGTATGACGACGCGCCTCCTGTGCTTTGTTTCAATGTCACAACGCTTTCTTCTGCTCTTCGAGTACGCTTGTTTTTGAATTGTGCTTAAAAAGCTAATTGTACAACTGATACTTATTTTTCTATGAATAACATTAAAATGAACCTGTATAAGTATAATTAAAACATATTATAGAACATCTCTCTTTGCTGATATTAAAGTGTTCACTTTTAACCTTTCAATTCTTTCCAACTTACTGTTACAGTTACAGTCTGTTACAGTTTTTTGTTGTCCAAGCAAGAAACGAATTTTCATTCAGAAATTTGTCTTTCATAATTTTATAATCGTCGTTGAACAGCCGATAAAAAATTTTTGGATTTACGACTATTAATGTTCAATTCCGTAGCCTTGTAATTTTGAACCCAATCCAGAAAACAAGGGAACTCCTGGATTAAATATTGGGAGAAATGTGCCATGTGAGAAACTTTTTGATGGAACTAACCCGCATTTGCGTTACATGGAAAGAAAAACCACGAAAACCTCCCACCGTTAGCCTAACAGCTAGGGGACTCTAACCTATGATCCACCTACCACTGAGGATATTTTACGTCAGCACTGTATTCGGTGCAAGCGGAATTTATATCGACCAGCCACGGCAGGCATTCGAACCCAGATTATTTCACTGGTAGGCGAACGCTCTATCACCTGAGCCATCATGACTCCTATCATAAGAAATTAAAGTAATTTTAGATTTTTAATTAATTAATTTTTTACTAATTTTTCTGTATCACACTTATCAGTTATTTTCTAATAAGCTGTAAATTTCTAAGTAAAAAATGCATTTTCCAGCATTTTTAAACCAGGTTCCTATTAACATTTCTACGTTTACGCGTTCATGCTTATGACAGCTGACATGCTTGTTGCCAATGCGAGGTTAAGACAATGTCTAAGAGAAATGCATATATAGATAGCTAATGTTTTGATAGCTGGTTTTATAAAATAAACTCATTAAAAAAATTTTGCATAATTTTCCTTCATTCTCTTCATTTTCTTCATTCTTTCCTTCATTCTCTTTCCTTCATTCTAGTAGTATCTCATTATAATAGCTCTATGCGCGTTGTATTTCACGCCGTATTTCGTTTTGGGTTCAGTTTCCCTCGTTTTTCTTACTTCCCAAAAGAACTGTTAACAGTAGAACAGTCTAATATTATTGTAGTTCTCCAAAGAAAAAAATTATATATTTTTTCAAGAATTTGGAGCAGAAATCAAAGCTGATTTTAAGAATTTTTATTTTTGGAACAATAATAAAAAATATCTTCTAATTTCATTATTTTGCAATCTTCGTCTTATTCTGCCCTTATTTTTCGTCCTTTTCTTTAAGTTTTTATGAGGTTGTTTTGTGAGGTAGCTGGAGTGGGCCATAGGGGACATCTGTCCCCGGACGCAGCCTCTGAGAAGCGCCGAGTTCGAACAATTTGAATAGAAAAGAATATCATTTTTTTCTATTTTAAATGCTACCACCTATTGAAAAGGGTGATTACGGTCACGATAACTGAAATTTTTTATGATCTGATTCATGTAACTCGGATTTATCTGAAATTATTGCCTACTATTATTGTAGTTTTTACTGCATATATAGTTTTCTTTTTACATTATTTTTAACAAAATAGCACCGCAGTGAATGAAAAGTGCCTCTAGAATTAATAATTAGGCAAAAAGCGAACTAAGTGATTTGAAAACTTCATAAGAATAAAATGTATTCTGTGTTAAATTGTGAGCAGAATCGAATGAAAATCTATGAATTTTTCACGTTACAATGCTGTTGTTACATTGTTTGGTAGACGGATCATTGGTTGGAGTCCCCTTACCGTCGGACTAACCGTTGAGGTTTTCGTGGTTTTATTCTCCATGTAACGCAAATGCGGGTTAGTTTCACCGAAAAGTCCTCCGTGTAGGCGAATTTCACCCAATACTGGATCCAGGAGTCCCCTTGTCTTCTGGATTAGTTTAAAAATACAAGACTACGGAGTTGAACATTAGTAACCGTAAACTCAAATATTGGGTTGGCTGTTTAACGACGGTTATAAAATAACAAGTATAAAAGTCTGAGAGCTTTGCCAATTTAATAATTCTAATTTAAAGCAAGGTACTTTTAATGATAAATTAAACTATGACAAAATACAATATCTTGCCATCTTTCCCATTACCGAAATTTTACTTAATTTTGCAACGAGTGCATTTAAACGACATTTTGTATAATTTTCGGATATCATTAATACGGTAGCAATACAAAGTATACTCTCATAATAACTGACATAGACCTTTTCCATAAATAAGTCAATTACGAAAGCTAATGATAAACACACATCACGTCCGGCTAGTTATGAAGCAGCTTATGGAAGGAAAGTGGAAGCACCATTTTGTCAACATTTTGTTGAGCATAAGATTAACTCTTGAAGGATATTCCTTTCCTTCAATGAAAGGTCGATGTGACTATTATAAGATTAAAAAGAAGTTAGGCAATGAAATATATAGATGCTTCATATTCCCATATCCTTCAAATCAGCAAGGCTTCCAGTTTGACACAGATTTTGAAATTTATTTTAAAATATAAAGTACCAATATTGGCAGTTTTTCAATTGTGCAAGATATAGAAAGGTCCTCGTTAGAACCGGAAAGTGTGAAAAATTCTTTATTTTATTTTATATTTGCAATTAAAATTGAATCGATATTTCCGAAAGCTTGTTTTCAGGAATTGGATGTTTTTCGTTAAAATTAAAGTTACGTTTGGTACTCTAATGCTTTTCTCGAAATAGTCCAGCAGTAGACTGATCATAAAGACACGTAGAACACCGAAGTCAAGCATCAGTGGCTGCAGTCAGTAAGCGGGTGGGTGATCACTTTGATCAGACTGCCTAGGGACTGAGGGTGAGCGGTATCGGTCCTCGTTGAACTGTTCTACCCTAAAGTGCTCGACTTCGCGCGTAGGTCGTCGGGCTACCAAAGCAGAGGAGTCATCCCCTCTGCAGAGGATCAAAATTGCGATGGCATGTCTTCGGATCATCCTCACTAATGTTTCTCAGAGCGTCGCTAATAGCCCATTGTTCAGCTCCAGTGCGACGTAAATAAAGTACCTACCTTTTCTCGAAATAAACTTTTTCATTTTACAGCTATTGTTCAAACAGTGCTTCGAAAATCTCGTTATCAGGAAATGAATAATCTTCCATTAATTCATCGTTGCTGGTAAATACATTCCTTTATAAGAGGGTACAGTGATCTTTTTCAAATAATAATAATTAACTAGCTGTATTTGGCGACCTGCTTGGTCGCCTTTCAATATTATATTGTACAAAATATAAACTTTTATGGTAACTAATCCAACTATGCACAGCATAACTGCATTTAACTGTTCTAATTCTTTAATCCTAACAGTTTATTTAACTTAGCCAAATTTTTACACCATCTAGCTTTTACCCGTACGGAAGTTTCATTTGTAACTATTATATATCAGGAGTATTAAAATTATTTCTATCTGTATTGGGAGATAAGATATAAAACTCATCCCAATGTCCTATTGCATGCTGTACTATTTCCATACGCACCTCTCGAGCCATAAATTAAGTATCGTATAATGCCAGGCATGCATTTACGCCATACATGCTAATACTCGAAGAAATAAAAGCCCCGTCCCATGTACTTTGACTAGAGAGCATTTGTCATTGTATGCAACATCTAACTGAACTACATAATCATTCTCATATTTCATACTTTGGCTAGAGAGCCTTTGTCATTGTATGCAACATTTAAATGAAGTACATAATAGTTCTTATATTTCATACTTTGCCTAGTGAGCATTTGTCATTGTATGCAACATTTAAATGAAGTACAAAATAGTTCTCAAATTTCATACTTTGGTTAGAGAGCATTTGTCGTTGTATGCAACATCTAAATGAACTATATAATAATTCCCATATTTCATACTTTACCTAGAGAGCATTTGTCGTTGTATGCAACATCTAAATGAACTGCATAATAATTCTCATATTTCATACTTTGCCTAGAGAGCATTTGTCATTGTATGCAACATCTAAATGAACTGCATAATAGTTCTCATATTTCATACTTTGCCTAGAGAGAATTTGTCGTTGTATGCAACATCTAGTGTAGAACATTTCGTTACTTCATTTCTAGCTAAATTTTATATAAAATATCGATTTTGAGATTTAGGAAATACTTTTTTCCTTGAAATGGCCCATGATATAGTTTCCCAAAGTTATATTTATTTTAGTTGCTAAAGAAATGGAAAATAAGCGTACCTATAATCTCAAATTGTTCCCATAAGTTTTGTTAAGAATTTAGATTAGTTTAAACTGGTTTACTTTGTTTTAGTAAATCCAAGTAAGAGTCGCAATGCATTATCATTGAAATCCAACTTTTTGTTTACCTTCATACGTGACTTCAGAGTTTATCTTGTTTAAATACATTTTTTTTGTGCTCATGCTTTTAACTAAAAGCAAAACCAGACTGTTTTTTACTCACTGATATCGTTTTTGACAACAAATCTAAAACCTGTTATCTAAAAGGATTATTAAAGTCATCACGAACTTCTAGTTAAACAGCTATGTTTTTCCAGTATGTTTACGATCCATTTGTATGGTCTTTAAGTTTCGTTTCGTTGAATCTTTAAATTTTTTTTAAGTGATCGTTTCTTAACCGTTTCTTGAACATCACCATAATATCTTCCGCTTTGAAAGCTAGTAACTAAGAAGAATAAAAACAGAACCATATTCAGAGGTTTAGAACATAACCTTGTTAGTAACTATAGTGAAAAATAATATAACAATTTTAATATCCGCACTATTAGATAATTTTTGGAAAAAAACGGTTAAATAACAATTTATTTAACTGCCATTTAATCATATTCAAACAAAACGGTCAAATAACCATTAATAAGATGGTATTCAATCTGTTAATTGTGAGAAAAACCGTTAACTGCTTTCACCAAATACGGTTAAACAACCAGAATTTTATCGCCTTGCAGTTCGCCTCTTAGTTCCTCGCAGATGGGTACATATTATAGGGCTGATCTGTCAATCTCTTGACCGACAGAAAGGAGGTTCTTCAAGTCTCAGCGTTGACACCACACTATCTCTTCCATTCCCTTCTACACATGAAGAGTTTCCAGTGTCCTGCACTGCTCAATATGTTACCCTGGTCTATTAGAATACGATACTCTCATTATTCAAGTAGTTAGATTTCTTTTTGCAATTTTGAAACCACGCTCGCTGTAAATGGCTGAAACACTTTATAGTTTCGCATTCATGGTTTTTTAATCATATTAATTGTAAAAGATTGCGTAAAGATAAAAAATATTCTTTACTGTAATTTTTATGGTTAATTGGATGCTGCCGGGTATTTTGCCATAATTTTCGAATGAAAATTCTAACAATGTGCCATATTTCTAACTACATTAAAAACTAATGATTAAACTACTAACTCAACCTAAGTAATTATATTAATAATTATGGTGTCATTCTCATTAACTACTTACTGAAAATAATTTGGTACTTGGAACCATATATATATATAT
>NC_092210.1:7560307-7562479 GCF_043381705.1 Parasteatoda tepidariorum
TGTTGCGTCATATCACCGCAAGCACAAATTCCACTGATCTGCAGATGGAAACGAAATAAATATCTCTTAAAATATTTATTTCGTTTCCATCTGCATATATATATATTTGCAATCAAAGAAAAGCGTTTGTTATATAGAACAAACGAATCTAAAATTCTTGTAAAAGAATCTTATACTTATGTGTTGATGGTTATGAATCTATAAAATAAAAAATAATTCTTTTCCATTCAAGTTAAAAAATTTTAAACGTGTAAATTTTGATGCAATATTTTAGTACGTCAAACAAAAAGCTTACTCTAGTAACAGTAAATTGAAAAGAAACTGCTAATGTCGGTCTACTTTTGTTTTGGAAGAATTTAGCCAACAAATAATTTAAAAAAAATGCTAGAGAGTGCACATTTTTTCTTCAAGTTAATAGCTAATCATTTCATAACGCACATTAAAGTATGTGCTAAAGTATGTTTTCCTACAAGCATTATTAATTACATTTTTTTATTAATATAGTATACTCTCGATATCTCGAACTTCTATATCTCGAAAACCTTGTTATATCAAAAAAATAATTTTCCCTTTGACATGACATATCCTCCTAATGTTAATTTGAATTCCTAGGAGTTTCTTTTCAAAACCTTGTTATGTCGAATTTTTTTCGAAAAAGAAAATGATTTTTTTCGGAAAAATCACAATGTAAGTTTATTTTAAACTAATTTTTTTTTTGTTTAATGTATAATTATTTTGGTTTAATGTATAATTATTTTGGTTTAATGTATAATTATTTGCTGTATTTCGTCAACTATCATTACATATATAATTATTAGTAGTTATTTTTATATTTGATGACTCTACTTTTTAGAATACTATTTTAGCATGTATTTTTCTACTTTTTAAAACATGTAACTCTGAATATACTGTAATTGATATTTATAAAAAAAAATACTGTTTACTCCTCTTGAGTTTATATTTAGTCACTCACTTTCTGAAAAATTACCCATAGCACTAAACATACCAAAACTTAATATATACATATTTCTATCATAGCCGGTCAATTGACAGAACTTTATATTTCTTGATTAAATGTATGAAATATTTTAGGAAGGAAATAAAGTAAAACAACTTAATTATAATTTAAAAAAATCGTATATTGCAATTTTTATGTATTGCAATCACAAAAAATAAGAATTTTTAATTCATTGCTTAACGCATTTTTCTTCATATACAGGATGTTTCCATTGTACATTTTCCGCAAACATATTTCTTCTAAGACCTTGTGCTGTCTTGATTGTTTCGACATTTTTTTAGGTAAAAACTAACAGTTAGTTAAAAATGAAGTAAAGATATCAAAATAAAAATATAAGCTACTTAGCAAAACATTTAGTTTTTGCCACTTTTTCTTACACAAAAATTCCAATCTAAAATTTTAGATACTTTTTTGAAATTTGAATTCACAGTTATTCCGATTGAACTAACTGCTCAACAGTCTTTGCAGAAATGTGCAACTCATCGAATGCAATACGTTGAACACGCATTGCATCGTAATTTCTGATTCGATTACCTTATAAAGCAATAAATTGTTTTCCCTTGTCAAATGAACGGTTGTGGTAGAAATAGGTATACGAAAAGAATTATTCGAAACAAAAAAAATACAAAAAAAAATTTAATAATAATAGAATATTGACTACACATAGGGGAGAGTCGGGTAGCCCCGCCCAGCGGGCACCCCCGCCCACTGTCAATTTCATATGTATAGAATATTTCTTCAAGTCAATGGGCCATCGGACATTAATTGTTATCTTAAAAAAAGATTATTTTCAAAGTTTCAAGTATTTATACAGCTGTTAACACGGTAAACAATAGTTTTGAAAATATGTTGAATACAGTAGTCAAGAAATTAAGAAAAATTGGTTGAATGTTTCGATTAAACTTCATTTAAATACTAAAAAAAAAAATTCTATACATACAGCATTAAAGTATGTAGTCTTAAGTTTAATTGGCACAAAGAAAGAAGTCTATATGTGGAAAATTGTTCGAGTAATAACAAATTTACAAAAAAATTGGATTTCGGGTAGCCCCGCTCACATGAATGTCGGGTATCAACGACCAATTTTATTTCGTCGATAAATGTACGGTTGCAAAGATTATTATTTTATTGCTTCAAATTTGAATGTTATATGC
>NC_092210.1:7565745-7845504 GCF_043381705.1 Parasteatoda tepidariorum
TGAGAAAAATAAATACAAAATACGGTGACTCTATTATAGCTAGATTAGAAGTAGACAATGATGAGAAAGATTTTTATCTCTCGAAATGTCATGGTGAATTATCTGATAAAGCTATAAGAAAAATTAATAGTGGAAAATATATTTTTGATTTTAAAGGTAAAAATAAATATTACGATTATGAATTACATGTAAAATAAAAAACGATATTTTCAATAAGGTTTTAATAAAATAAAAATTATTAATATAAAAATAAGAATTTTTAAATATGCTGATATTTCGTATAAAAATGTAAAATATTGGTCTATTTTAAATTTTTTTAATATAAAAAATAGGAAATCAATAGTAGTATATGGAAAGGGCAAAAGTGTCCTGTAGCCCCCCCCATATACTACTACTACCATGTTGTTCCGATTCTAATATCACATCAAAATCGAACTTAGCCATTAGCAGTGTCTAAAAAATTCCATTTGCGGTTCTTAGCAAACGTATCTCACATTTTAAAATATACTTCGTGAAAACCATTATGAGTCGCAAAGTAAAATGCTTCTCAATTTTTTTTTATCGAATTTATCCTTTTAAAATCCTACTTATTAAAATTATTACAACCGATACTTAGGTGTTTTGTTTTCGAATTCCCAAAATAGTTTATTTAAATTATATCAAGTCCATAAACCTCCATAAGCCTAAGAAGAGAATATGTCTGATTTTCGTCCAAGCTAAAATTTAGACATTTTAAAATATGAACTTTATAATAATACCTGGCCGGGATATTTTGGTTGGCAGGGCTCTGGAGTCTCATTCTTGAGAACGGGAGTTCGAATCTAGCTGCCCGAAGACTCCTCGTGTAGTAAATGGCGATTTGTGCACGTTCAATCTACCTGGTCACAAAGTCTTCCGTGTTCAAATGACGAATTATACCTCTGTAGATACTAAATTAGAGATTGATCCTTCTCTTGTTCTGGTAAAGATTACGATCAAGTCAAAATTACCGTGTATGAATGAATGAGTCCGCCCTATAGACGGGTGTGACGCATGGAGGTGGCAGAAGTCAAATTCATGACCAATGGAAAACAAGAACAATCGCTCCCCCTCTGCTTCAATAGCACGACAACAACAACAACAGTAATAATACCTAGAATAATCATTAATTTAAATAAAGTGTACTTTTGGGTTGACCGGAATCACGAAAATTCAACTTTTTTTTATTATTTTCATCTGCCTATTCATTTTCTTAATAAAAACAAAATGGAAGTTTCCAAAGCAAAAAAAAAAATACTAAAAGAGGTAAATGAAATAAAAATAAATAAATAATAGTTTAAATTTTAACCCTGACTTACCGAAAAATACCAAATGACGTTTGTCAAACTAGATTTAAGCCTTTACAAGTAAACTTTGATATACCATCTAAGAAGAATTTATGAAAGATTGCTTGGTTAAAAATATATTTATCGAATTTTCTCAAAAACCACTGAAATATGAAATAAGGGAGCACTGCAAATTGCTGTCGAGCTTGCTTCTTATAAACTCCATTGATTTAAATGAGGTCAACTCATGCTTAGTTATTACCCCTAGAGTAATCAATTAATAACTTAAATAAAGTTTGGTAATAAAATTTCAGAGCTTATATTGACATTAATAAATTTGAAAAGACTCTTCGCCAAGATCTGTCGGAAATATAATATATGAAGAGAACTGTTGTAGTTAGAGCATACCTTCAAATCTATTTATCGAACTTTCTCTACAACCATTGAAAAATAAAACATGGGAGCAATGTAAAATACAAGTTGTTATCGCCTTTTATAAATTCCTCTGATTTATTTGAGGTCAACAGATTTGTATTATACGTACAAAGAGCAAAAACAATTAATAATTTAAATGAGGTTTGCTGTCTTACTAAAGTTCAGATCCCATGTTGACGTAAACAAACTTGAAAAGTCTGTTTGCCATGGTATGTCATAGAAGCTTCGAGAAATCATACAGGATGATGACCCATCTTATTAAAATATGCCACGAGGTTCGATATGCTTTTAGAAACCTCTGTATAGAGGTCAATCTCATTAATATGTTGTATATTTATTTTAAATATATTAGATAATTAGTTTCCTATATTTACTCTATCATAAACGTTGCATTACTTTCCGTAATTCGGAATTTTTCGACTTACCCGAAACAAAACCGGTGCTAATGAAAGATACCAACAAGAAAATAGAAGATTTTTTATATTTTACTTTACTTACTAAGCGAGTAAAATATACGAAAATAAATGATACCTTGGCATTATATTTCACTTCATTCTGTTTTCGTTGAAATATGAAACATGTAAATAATGTGAAATGCAATCCAAATTATTGCCGAGCTTGCCTTATATAAATCCCACTGATTTAAATGAGGTCAACTGATTCGTATTATTCACACAGAGAATAAAAACAATTAATAATTTTAATGAGGTTTGCTGTCAAACTAAAGTTCAGATCCCACGTTGACGTTAATAAACTTGAAAAGACTGTTCGCCCGCTATGGTATGTCATGGAAGCTTCGAGAAATCATACAGGATGATGACCCATCTTATTAAAATGTGCCACAGGAGACGGCATTGTTTTAGAAATCTCTATAAAGAAATCAATCAAATTAATACTGGGGAATTTATTAAAAATAATTTAGATAATTATTTGGGTACAATGCATCCCGCAATGTCTCAGGAGATCCTCAGGTTCGAATTCCAGGGATGGCTAGTCGATACGAATTCCGCATCTGGCTTGCACCGACCATAGTGCTGATGTAAAATATCTTAAGTGGTAGAGGGATCATGGGTTAGAGTCCCTTTGCCGCCAGGCCAACCGTGGGAGGTTCTCGTGGTCGTCCTTTCTATGTAACGCAAATGCGGGTTAGTTCCATCAAAAAGTCTTCCACGAAAGCAAATTTCTCCCATTACTTGATCCAGAAGTTCCCTTGTCTTCTGGATTGGGTTCAAGGTTACGGAATTGAGCATTAGTAGTCGTAAACCCAAAAAATGGGTCGGCTGTTCAACCACGATTATAATATGACCCTGTTTTGTTGGTAAATACACAGCATCAAGAATAATTACATTGTTCTTTAAGAAGTACAAAACACGTTAGTTGAAAATGAATGTAAAATTTGCTCGAAAGAGAACATTAATAGTCATAAACCCAAAAAATTGGGTCGGCTGTTCAACGACTGTTATAAAATAAAAATAAAATGAATCCTTCAGAACTACTTTGCGTAATTTGGGATTTTCCAACTTACCCAAGACGTCATCAGTGCAAATGAAATGTACCATTAAATTGAGCGTCATTTTTTAAAAATATTTTACTCACATACCAGGGCTGTAATTACACTTGACCATGAAATCAAAATCATTTCCTGTTTCTGAATTTGTCTTGGTAATATAATCAAAACACCTGAGTGAGAAAAAAAAATTCATTTCGAAAAAGTTGCACGTTTGCACTACTATGCAAAACAAGTGTCCCTCTATAAACATATGGTAATGGCGTGTGATGATAATGAAAAAAGTAACAACCTCTTCAAGACGTATATTCAGCCTATTACAGCTTTATCGGAGACTAGCAATAATGCGGAAATGGTTCTCAAAACTTTCCTCGCGTAGCCTCTGGCTAGAAAAAAAATTGTTTAAGGGATACCAAAAAAAAATTGTTTGCGTATGCATAAAACGTATGTTACAGAACATATGTATAATAAAGTGCTATAAAATATTATGTAATGAGTTCTGTTTGATACATTCTATTTAATGTATACGCATGACTAAAAAATTTCAATGTCTTATTAATATTATGTCTTAATACGCATTTCAAAATGGCGCACACTGATTATGTAATGCATCGCGTGCTTAAAATTCAAAAAAGCTTTTCACGTGTGACTAAATCGAGAGGATAGAAAAATGAAACGCAGATTTTTTAAACATGTGTTAAATTTTTGTAGTTGTTTAAACTTTTGTCTCAATCTACAAAATGAGGCTCGCAAGATAGAAGAAATAAGAAGTCTAAATTTAAAGTGGCTAAAATAAAAGCTGCAATGTCAAAATGGCAGTGTCAAAATTGTCAATGTCAAACTCGCAATTTTCAACAAAATTTTTTTTCTGTGATTTCATAAAACGCGGATAAAAACAGAAATTCGGTTTTAGTTCTTAAATTTGTTCATATTTTGAAAACCATTTTTTTTTAAAAATCCAAAGACATTTTGAAACATAAAGGATTAAATCTTCAGCAATGCATTATGTGTTAATCTATAGAAATCCCACATAGCATAACTACTCCAAAATATGTTTGTGAAATATTTTTGAAGGTTTTGATACTGTCGGTTCCAAAAAGTCCCCAAAATGCTTTCTTGTATAATATTCTTACTTTCTTGTATCTTTCATATGAAATCGATTAAACACTAAATAAGTTTCGTTTTAAAACTTTAATTGCAACACTTTAATATCTTTAAAGATTATTAGCGTTAAATTTTATCACTTATCTTCATTTTAAGAAATTATTCAGAACCATTAAATTAAATTAATATGAACGACATTAAAAAAGATTAAAAAAAAGAAATAAGTACGTTTCTAATATGTGCACTTTTATGTTACACTTCCAGACAATTTTATGTTGATTTTTTCGAAAAGCCTGAAAACAAAACAAAAAATGACTTTTCAATTAAATAAATATTATTTGTTAATTTTTTAGGTAGGCAATATTTCAGAAAAATTATTGATCTGGACACGGAACGTCATATGATGCTAATTCAGGCAACTCATGGCAATAAATAATTTATAAAAAAAATCATCAGCATTTCACAGCGAAATCTTTAATTAAAAAAAACAAGTTCAAGAATAAAAATGTTTTTTTTTAATAATTAATTCTCAACATATATAAACCGTTTTTTATTCTTCGGAAACCATATTTAAGCTAATTTTGTTCATTTTAAATTTATGCGTACGCCGCCAACGTCAAATTCAGAAGCCTCTCCAGACCTTTGAATTCAACTGTCTGAGAAAAAAATCTAATTTTCAATTTTCAATTAATTAAATGATTAATTAAGCAATTAAGAAAAGCATCATTCTTTACATTCAATATTTTCAAAATAATTCGTAACCTTTCTCCTGTTTGCCTATTCACAGTTGTTAATTAATTTAATATTTTAAGTTGGTGTTCCGCTAGAAGAAGCTGATTCATTTAGGGTCCATAGCCAAAACAAATTGAGAACCACTGACCTCGGGCTCTGTTACTCACAACTGTTAATAAATTTGTTTTTTGAAGTCGGTGCTCCGCTATAAGAAACTGTATCGTTTAAGGTTCCATAGCCGAAACAAATTCAGAACCACTGATCTAAGGTTCTGTTACTTTCAGAAATAACTCACAGCTGTTAATAAATTTATTTTTTAAAGTCGGTGTTCCGCTAGAAGAAACTGTATCACTTAGGGTTCCATAGCCTTAAAAAATTGGGAACCATTGACCTAAGGCTCTGTTAGGCATAGTGTGAGTATACCTAGATATAGAGATGATTTTAGAGATTATTAACAGGTAGTTTGTATCGTTTACGTAATCATATTTATTCTGTAGTAATAACTCATTTTCAATGGTTTGTTGCAACGTATTATCGAAAGTTAATTTATTCATTTTTTTAACTAGCTTGCCGTTTATTAAAACTTAAGCAGTTCAAAATGAAAAGATAGGGGTTAACAGATTTTATCAATACATTATGTAATTATTAAAAATTTCGTGTTTCAATTAATATAACAGTATAATGCGGCCGATGATGATCGAATACGCTTATACTTTATCGGTTTCTCTTGTTCTACTTTTAGCTGGAAAAAGTTTCTGTAACAGCTATTCCAATTCAAGGCCTGTTTCTGTAACAGATATCCGTAACAGACATATTATTGTATCTTAATAGCTGTTATTTAAAAAAAATAACTGTTGCACTTTAGAAGCTACTGTTCTAGGTCAAGAAACATCCTTGAAATGTATTGAAATTTCCCCGACCTTAAAATATAAAATCAACTTGACTCTCGTTGAATAGGTCAGAGGTTAGAACAGAAAGTAGAAAGACCCTAAAACTGTATCAATCTATATGTGTTCCTTAACCTAACCCAGATAACCTTCAAGTACAACCTGAAGGTTCCCCTCGCAAGTTCATGGACGACATACAAGAGATAATTGTTATGTTCAAAAAATGCATTCTCTATCTTTAAATAAGTTCAAAATGATAACGAAAAGAAAAAGAAATGCTTTCACTTTTTAGCCATTATCATTCAATGAGTGTTCGAATCGGGTCCAATAGAATTCCAACTATTGATTATCCTCACGTGAGATTAATGGATATTAGTGATCTGGTTTAATAATCTGTCCCTCAAGTAAGTGCCTTTGCAGATTAATCAGTTTTGGTGGTGATAAAATAACTGAAAGTACTGCCATTACATAAGAGAAATATCTGTACAAGTTAGCGAATTAATTTAAATAAAAAGCATAAGTTTAAAAATAGAACGTGGGTTGTAGGTTTTCTTAAGGATATTTTCTGCAAGCTTGGGAAGTTGAAGTCTAAGAAAATATTGCAGAAGTCGAAGTTTGAAAAATTTGTTTCAAATAATTCCAATTCATTATAAGATGGGCCCTATATGTAAAAATACATGTAAAGAAAGTTTTAAATCTTATGAAAATTATTTATACAAATATTTGTACTTAAATAATATTATAACAATTAAAATTACAATTTACCACAAACTTAATCTCGTTTGAATGTTATTCAACCTATGTTTTACTGAATTATTGAAAAGGCCGATAAAGCATTATTGAAACAATTGAAAATTCTATATTGATAAATGAATTATTAAGTTATGTGTTAATTGTATAAATTTTAAAACCAAATTTATTTAGCTAAATTAATTAAAATAAGCGAAAAAACCTAATGAATAATTTGTAATAGTTTTCTTGCTTATGAACATTCACCAAACAATTTCTTTGTCATAAGCCGTTTATACGTATGAAGTATAATATTGATACCTACTTCTTTTCTTACAAAGATTTTTCACAATTTCATTATTTGCATAAATATATTTTTCAGAATTTATTTTTTTAAAGCGTTTTTGTTACAATAAAATGTAATTTAAGTACCTTTTACTCTAATCTCGTAAAAATAGAGAAATAATTTGAAACTTACATTTATTTAGCAATAATGCGAATACTTTCTGGGAAAAAATTTCAATAATTTAATATTTTCCGAAAAAAGTATTTTATATTAATATTTTCCAGGAAAGTATTTCATTTACTATCTCCCGGGAAAGTACTTTATATTAATATATTCCTGGAAAGTATTTTATATTAATATATTCCGGAAAAGCATTTCGTAACAACATATTCTGAGAAAGTATTTCATAACAATATATTCCGGAAAAAGTATTTCATATTAATATATTCCCTGACGGTATTATATATTAATATATTCCGGGAAAGTATTTCATATTAATATATTCCGGGAAAGTATTTTATATTAATATATTCCAAAAAAGCATTTCATAACAATATATTCTGAGAAAGTATTTCATAACAATATATTCCGGAAAAGTATTTTATATTAATATATTCCCTGACAGTATTTCATAACAATATATTCCGGGAAAGTATTTCATATTAATATTTTTCTGGCATTCGGTTAAAATTGTAATTGAGTTGGAGTTGTTTGAGTGTCGGAGTTGATATTGCACCTACCGACTTCAACGGTCTAGTTCCTTGAAGGCTATGTCGCCACAGGGCTAAAGAGAATAGAAGGGCTAGTTCACTCCGCTCTTAGAGCTGAAGCTACGATTTCCCTCCTCATGACGTCACTGTGTCCACAGATCTCGGAGATTGCAAGCAAAGATATTATGATAACTTTGCATCTTTCTCTTTGTAAAAATAAGTTAGACTTTTTCTGGTTATTAGCCTTCAAACTTTACGTAATTAACACATTATTTCCGTTCATAAACATAGTTCAAAAAAAACTTTCTTGGTTATTATATTAAAAAAATACCATTTTAAACTTATAAAAATGTTTTGCTAGTTGGTGAAAATGACACGATAAATACTTTATTTTAAAAAGTTCAGTTTTAACTTTAACTATTAAGAAAAATGAAGGCATATATCGACACTTTTTTTATCTACATATTCTTTTATAACGATAAGTTAAGTTAAATTTAGAATCCCTGATTTTAAAATATGTCGTTAATAGCAATTTGTTCATACTTAATCATTAGGAAACATCAACCTTAAACGCTAATTACTGAAACAAAATAATAATTTAGGTTCATAATGACATTAGAAATTTTACAATTGTTTATAGACATTTAAATTTACGATGATATAATTTATAGATATTTAAATTGAAGAGAATATAATTTTTAAAAAAAATCATAAATATTTAGAATAACTACATTAAAAAATATGTTATGAAATTAGGAGAATTTCAACTATATACTATATATTTTATTTATACTTTTTACTTACATTTTAATTTTCTTTGACTTTATCTATTTTTTAATTCTTTTCACCTGCCTTTCTTTATGAAGTAACGAGGCGGTTTCTATTTAGATAATGAATTTTTATAAAAGTTCTTTACGACAGAATAAACGTATTGCTGTTTTATATTAACTGTGTCATTTCGGAATCCATTCTTTACATAGTTGTTCATTTACTTTAGGGAACACGCGAAAAATTATACTTTTTCCTTTTGTTTTTATATCAGAATTTTTGCAAGTTGCAATCGCGCAAACTGGCATTTCGATAATAGTTTTAAATTCTTGTAAATTCACTGCAAAAACTGAGGAAAGTCATTATAGAAAATAACAAATGTCTTAGAATATCTCGCAAAAAGAAATGCTTCAATATTAGTTAGAGCTAGTAAGACCGAACGCTCCGTTCTTGAAGTAAAAGTGCGAGCTTTGTGCCAAAGTGACGTCACTAGAGAAAATCGGAGGATTGCCGCGGCGAGAGCTACTTCAAAGGAGTGAACCAACCCTTCTATTCTCCTTAGCCCTGATGTCGCCATATGATAAGACACTCTCTAGCAAATGATATGCTATTTTTGTAGCTGCTGTGAGAGTGTCACAGTTATTCATAACTGTTTGGCTAATTTTTGCCCATCTGTAGCCAACGCTAATGCTAATTAGTAATTATCTATATTAATTTTGCGAAAATGAAAAGCTTTTGTAAACTAATTTTTTGAAGCATGAAACATTAATCTAATGCTTCATTATTCAGGCTCATAAGAATAAGCTGAAATTGGGAATTTTTTGTTGATTTTAATAATTTTCATCGAAGTAGAATTACTAATAGAGTATAACAGTACTACCTGTTAAACTGTTTATTTACTTCTTGCTTTACTTATTTTTACTTTGTTCTGATTAAAGACAGATTTAATGTACATTTGTTAAAGTTATTAATTATTATATGATTTTTATCGAAACTATTTTCAGCTATTTTTGCTATATTTAAAAGCTTACAACTTTAAGTTCTATTATGTGCTCATTGCAAATGAAGTTACAATTGTAACTGAGCAATATGATTGGGTTTAAATTTTCTCCCAATAGAATTAGGGGCTTAAATCTACGAAACCAATCTGCGTCAATAAAATAAAAGATAATTTTGGGATCTTTTAATTAAGTTTTTTAATAATAATCTGGCAATCTGTTCTTCTTCAGGAGACAACAATTGCTATGCCATCGAGGTGGTTGTTGGGCAACGCTCTCAAGTAGTTTGGATATTGTTTCAAAATTTACATTCGCAAGGTTCTGAAGATGTTAAAATAAAAGGTAAAATGATAAATACTTTGTTGCAAGCCGTGATGGTTCAGGGGATACAGCGTTTACCTTCCAATGAGGTGAGCCAGGTAGAATTCCAGCAACGGCCGCCGATGCGAATTCCGCATCCGGCTTGCACCGACCAAAATACTGACATAAAATATCCTCAGTGGTAGACTGATCCTGGGTTAGAGTCCCTTTTCCATCAAGCTAACCGTTGGAGGTTTTCGTGATTCTTCCTCTCCGTGTAACGCAAATGCGGGTTAATTCCATTGTGTTCTGGATTGGAATCAAAACTACAAGGTACATTAGTAGTCGTAAACCCGAAAATTTTTATTTATGTTCAACGATGGTTATAAAATATTTTTTTAAAAAATTCGCTGCTGCCGTTATAAAAGAAAAAAATAGAAGCCAAAAAAGTTTTACAGACAGTTAATCATTTACTATTTGATTTACAGTGAGAATATAACTGTTTTAAGTAAAATGTAGAGTGTAATGACAATACAAAGTGATCAATGACTTATTGGTTTGACATCATCAGGTAGTGATTTTCTTTTTTAAAAAAACGGAACTAGTAGCTAATGGAGTAAATTGTCATCCTGTATTAATTATCAGTTTAATATATTGGGAGCCAATTAATGTTACATTGCAGTGTTGGACAAAAATATGGAAACACTAACTCTATAAAAATAATCTTTCTTTCAGCAGCAAATTTATCCGATTTCAAAATTGCTAGTATTAAAACTAGAAGATGTTATCAACTTCCTCTCCTCATTTCGGTCCATCCGAACTACGCATGAGTAAAAATCACGTTTCAAATTGTGCCAACTGTTTTGCCATCTTCCAAAACATTAGCTACCGAAAGAAAGATTGTTTAAATCGAATTAATATAGTAGAAGTGTGGCAAATAAAATCATAAAAAATACATAAAAAATAATGCAACCCCAGAGCAGAACAACAGAGCTTGAAATGCATATATCTTTTTGTAGCAAATGTTGTGTTTATTTATGTTCTTCAGTGTATGAATTTTTTGCATATCATACAATGTGCAAAATGTTATCAGCGCATACCTTTATTGCACTTTTTACTTTTGAAATGAATTACAAAATATAATAAATTTTAAACATTTGTTTTCCAAGCATTCGTTATATGTTCGCTAGATAATTTTAATATTTTTTGGTAATTAACAAAATTATTACTAAACAAAATATTCGCAAACAAAGAAAGATTATGAAATATAAAAATAAAATACATTTTTTTTACTCGCTAAAACATAAAATTTAAAGCTAATTTCAAGTGTTCTGACAATTTCACTAGACTAAAAATGTCAGGAACTATCTTTTTGTTGAAATATTTAAATATAACAAAGTATTTCTGCTTTTTAGTCCTTAAGCAATTTCACAATTACGAAGTCATATGCAGCAATTAACACCAACTGCTGCAACAGTACATTGCGAAGTTAAGTGTTTCCGTATTTTTGTCCAACTCTTGTACGTAAAATTGCATAAAACAACTTCAACTATTTTAAGGAAAGGAGGTCGACTTTTACGCCTTTTTTTTTCCAGAAAAAAAGTCGGAACTATTTTTATTTACCTTAACGAATTCCGCGAATTGTCCGTTATTAAACATTTTTTTAAAAGCAAACTATTCCAGATATGCATAAACGAATGGGAACAACAAACAACTTAAAAGGAAGAAAAAAGTGCAAGTAAGAGTGTCATCATAAACAAGGTAATCACCAAACAAAGCAAGTTTTTTATTAAAACAGGTGATAATTCAAACGCTTTCAGCTAATAAATACCATCATTAAAATTAAAGTCACAGCTTGACTAAAAGTACTTCATGTCAGTGATCTTGTCTGATGACTTAAAAGGCGGTGTTTAAAGGTCGTCTTTTTTAAAACCCGATCATCAGGCTACCGAAAACCTCCCCTTTTTAGATGGGTCAACGATCGAATGTTTTAAAAATAAGTTGACAGGGAGCTTTTCATATTTATTGGAACATCATCATTTTTTACAATTTATAGTTTGTTTTGATAGGTGCCATCTGCTTTGGTCAGTGGGGAATTTGACATTTCATCAACAAATGCCCCAGAAAGGTCGAATGAGACCCTTGGCTAACAGATAGGAGAAAGCTAATATAGCCACTGGCTTAGGGAAATTTAATTAGAACCCGCTTTATGTTGTCGCTTAACCTGTTCGTTAAGTATAATTTTATTAATCCCTCATCCTCGATGCATACCTTTTTTTCTTCCCACGGTGTTTTCGTGTTTACACATTAGTCCGAGATTCTCCCCCCCCCCACCTCTGTAACAGAGAAAACTGGCCGTTATTTTTTGTCCTTGTGCCAAATCAAATGTCAAGTTCAAGGTGAGATGAAAATGTAAGTAGATGTTTTGTGCGATATTACGTTTTCTGGATTAGAGCGAGTAGTTCTTGATCTTCATAATCTCGAAAATCTTCTACTTATCAGTTCATATTCGAGACATATTCTGAGATTTAGAACCTTTTTTTACCATTATTTACATCGATTTACCTTTTTTTTAAAATTATCATTGAGGTAAGTAGGTACTTCATTCACGTCGCACTAGAGCTACACAATGGGCTATTGGCGACGGTCTGGGAAACATCTCTGGAGATGATCCAAAGACAAGCCATCGCAATTTTGATCCTCTGCAGAGGGGATGGCTCTCCTTATTTAGTATCCGGACGGCCTACGCACGAAGTCGAGCACTTTACAGTGGAACAGTTTAGCGAGGACCGATACCGCGTACCCTCGGTGCCTACGCAGGTAAAGTGGTAACGGTAACCCATCCGCTTACTGACGGCAGCCAGTGATGCATGACATCGGTGTTTCACTGGGAATCGTGTCTTTACGATCAGCCCACTGCGGAACCCTCTTAGCATTGAAAAGAGTACTTAGACATATTTGGAACCCTCGGTTTTTTATTTCCCTATATAGACCTGTCCACTAAAGTTCCAGTGTGAAACTGGAGCTAGTAGGGGAGAGTGGGGTCAATTGTAAAATTTTTTACTTAACTATTTTTAACTAACAAAAAATCCAATATATTATTAGTATTAATTGACAGACGAGTAAAGTAGACTACCCTCGACTAGGAAAAAAAACCTTATTTTAAATGTTATTATGTTAGTTATTAACAATTTTTGACAATCGTGCACTTGTTACAATTGTCCCCACTTACGGGGTCAATTGTAACAGTTCATAAATTCAACTAAAACATAGTTAATTATACATATTATCATAGTTGTGATATATTTTTTTATTGATCAAAATAGTAGTGATATTTTAGGAGTAAAAATAATAATGAGCAGAGACCTAAAGGGTTAAACTTTTAACTTTAAGGGGTTAAAAATTTTAATTTATGCTGTGAAAGGTGACAAATAAAATAATGCACATGCAACATAATATAAATGATATAGGAAACTATTGGTGGTTCTTAAAGAGTTAAGTAATGGTTTGTAAACATAAGATTATTTATTTTCAGCTGTTACAATCGTCCCTTTACTTATTGTTACAATTGTCCCCAAGACGCCATTTCAGCTTCATTTGTTAAAAACAATGCTAGTTAATTAGCAAAACTAATCTTTTTTTTTTTGAAATGTTAATTAAAGTGTCCACTTACATATTCGGTTACTAATTTTTATTTGTTTAAACAAAATTACTTTGTTACAATATAATATTCTAATACCAAAAAAAGTACTTACGTAGAGTGAAAATATCTTTCGTGATGTAACTCTTTCAAAAGTACATAAAAATGGTTGCCAGCAGGGTTTAGTATTGTAGATTTATACATGTAGATTTATTAAATACACCTTGTGCGCCACCTAGGAACCAAATCTAGAACCCGACACTCGAAATTTTTGCTCTGTTACAATCGTACCCTGTTACAATTGACCCCACTCTCCCCTATCGCAATGTACTTTCGTTCAAATTAACCAGCTTATGAAACATCGATTCCAATTTGGATACTGGGCTCAGCATAATTCCACTCCCAGTATATGATGGTTCTGGTTTAATGCTGATGCTGTACCGGATCTTGCATCATACTGGAACTGGTATGATACCAGTTTATGGAATACCGGCTCTAGTATAGTACTGGCTCTGATATGAGTTATACCGGTTAATGAAACACCTATTTCGGTATAATACTTGATCTGAAATGATACCGGATACAGTATCTGTAATATACTGGATCTATGATATATGGTTTTCCATAATATACAGGATCCGATATGATACCTAATACAGTATTATACAGGAACCATGTGTTTCATAAACCAACTTATTTTTTAAACCTATAATGAATGTTTTCCAACAATAAAAAGATTAATTTTATTAACCAGCATTACCAATTTATTTCGTTTCACTAATGTATTTCTTTTTTATTCATATTTTTAATCCATTCTTTCTCTTCTTTAGAAGAAAAAAAACATTCTTGTTGATATACATTAAATTCAATAATGGCAAGTTCAAGAAAACGTAAGTAAGATGGTTTTGAGTATTATCAGGTTTTCTACAATAGAGCGAACAGTTCCCAAATTATTTTTGCATTACCTTGAAGAGGATTGGGTACTTGCACTTATAAGAAGATCACAATGCTCACACACGTGACCTATGACGTCAGCGTCAGCTGATCGTTTACAAGAAAAATGGCGTGTTAAAGTTGAGCTAAGCTTCTCCACATAAGTCAGAATGTTTCTTACCATGAAGTTCATTAAACACAGCGCCGTATCGCACATCGAATTCGTTGAAATATAATTCTTTCTCGTCTACGTCTTTTACTTAAGTTCGATTTATTATTTGCTTGTGTATTTTATTGTAACCATGATATATTTTTGTTTTGTGTATCTGGCAACTTCGATGCAAAATTAGTTTGTGTATGTTATACATGGCTTCATGTCTGTCTTTGTGTTAAGTAAGAAATATATAGTGAAAGAATTGAGATCTTTGTGCAAGAACATAGAATGTATCACTTAAGAGAATTGATATTTGACGGTATTGGCTTACTCGAAATAGAATGGAAAGAACAGTTGCAAACGTAAACAAATATCACGTTTCAACAACCAATCAGGATCGATATACCCACGCAACGTCACTTGCAGGTATCTCATTTTCAACCGATCAGTTTATGACTGTGGCATTAACTGAGATTCATTGTTTTTCCCCTCATGTGGATCAGCATATTTTTANGAAAACGTGATAAATTAATGTCTGATATTTACAGGCTTCCGCTAGACGGCGTACTCGAGCGTTGCGATCGCGAATTGATTAAAGTACTTACAGATATTTTAATTATGTTTAAATTTATATCTCACCAAAGCTACAATTTTTTTTACCCGTTTCCTGCTACCGTTGCGTTCGCTGATCACTTAGTATTTATGTAAAAAGTACCTTTTTGAAAAAAGCAGTTGGGAATTCGAGCTCAAGATAAGTTAATACTTTCGAATATGACAAGCAACTTGTTTTTAAAATTATTGTAATTAACATATATAATTAGCATATAATTAACATATTTTGTTAAGTACGAACAGGGGTTCCCAAATGATGTTCCGCGGAGCCTTAGGCCTCCGTGGAAGAGAGTTAAACGGGTTTCGAGAGTTCGGACTTTTTTTTAAAATTCATTTTTAACATTCTTGTAACTAGTAATTATATTTGGATCCAATCAATAAACCATTATTTACTTATTTCTTTGGTTATTTTTGAGATAATATTTAAAGTAAAAGGCCAATCAAAAAATTTGCACTTTTTTTTTAAAACTTAATTTTTCAAATAATAATGTATTGAATAAACTATGAAAAGGACATGCATTTATAAAATATTGCATTAGTACTTGACATCGCGCTTTTCAAACCAAAATAAAATAAATAGATTATTATTAAAAAAATACGTTTCCCTACTACCTATTTCAAACGTTTATTTCTTTTATTTTTAGTTCTAGTTCTTTGTATATAGTCGTTATAGTTCTTTTAGTTTTTATTTTAAAGAAAACCACAATTGGACTTTCTTCATTCATTTTCAGCTTATGTTTATACACCAAAAACAAATTCATAACAAGACTTGATTCAGTTCCTGGATTGTGAATTTAACTGTCGGATACAAAACCTAGAGTAAGATTATTAATGATAAAACGATGAAAAAATGTCTATCTTCTTATTAAAAATTTTCAAAATAAAGTAGTCTTATATAGGTTAATATGTTCACAATTGTCTTTATGTACTTCAGCTATAAAATCGTGATTCCGTTGAAATAATGTTCAGCATTTAGGGTTCCATAAACGGAAAAATAATTGGGAACCGCTGATCACGAATATCTTTGTTACAACTAAATAGTTTCTAAAAAAGAAATAAAACTATTAAATTGCTAGTTATCTTTTTTAAAAAAAAAGAAATATACAAAAAAGACCAGTTTGTAACTTTTTAAAGAAAAATATACAATTAAAGAAAAGTATACAAAAAGACCAGTTTTTATCTTTTTTTTAAAGGTATTTTAAAAAAAACAAGAGCAATAATGATTTATGGGACATCTAAAAAAAGTTATTTTAAAATGAATTATAGCATAATAAGTAAAACAAATAGCGTAGGCAATGGCATTTGCATTTATTTTTCTTTCACACCTTTGAGAGGAATAAAAAAAATTCCTGCTTTCCAAATTTCGGGGTTTAAAATTGCTTGAAATTTTTCTTCAAAAAATTTAGGATTTCTATTGCTGAAACAAATTTTTTTTAATAATTATGCAATTTCGCCACATTCTCTTATGCAAAATGTTTCACATATTGATAGCAACAATTGAAGGGTAACTGTAAATTATTTTTTTATGGTCAAGAATAAAAAAAAATATATCAAATTAAGTATTTTTGAAATATTTCAAAACACTTTAGGAAAATTTAAATTTTTGGTGATTCGAACTTTTTTTCTCCTGTTTAATTTTGAATTACTTAGACTCGACTGTAATAGTAATAATTAAGAATCATTACTATTACTATAAAAATAAATAAAATGAAAAATATGTGATTACTTTTTATGCAATGTAATCAATGTTTGGAAGATAAAAATAGAAGCATTGCGCTGTTGGAATCAATGTTAGAAGGGCTACCCGGTCTAATTATAGGCGCAATCTAAAACATCCGCTTTTATTTTTTAACTGTTTATTATTAATTAATTTAATTGTTTAATCAGAAATTATATAATTGCCAAACCTTAAAATATATTTACCATTTTATTAAAAACTATGCTGTGCACTTTTTCCACAAGAAACAGCATGTTTTTTCATATTTGTTTACTTTGAAGGAAAAAAAACTTTGAAATCATAAAGTCTAAATTCAATGGAATCCCTGCAAGTGACGTAGTGCGGGTATATCGATCCTGATTGGCTGTTGAAACGGGGCATTTGTTTACGTTACCAACTGTTCTTACTATTCTATTTCGTGCAAGTACCAATTCTTTTAAGTAACACAGCCTATATTCTTTCACAAAGACTCTTTGAAAAAAATTTCAATTCTTTCACTATATATTTACACAAAGACTTAACACAAACACAAAACCATGTAGAACATAAACAAACTTATTAAGCATCGAAGCTGCCAGGTTCACAAAACAAAAACATATCACCGTTACAATAAAATACATAAATAAATGATAAATCTAAGTTAGAACTAGATTTCTCAAGGAAATCGTTTTGACTGCTTTTTAATTTCAATTAGAAAAACAATGATGTATATAATGACACAATTTTTTAGAATTTTGTGATTTTTTGTACAACATAATATTTTTTTATTGTTAATATTTACTAGTAACTTGTTATGTAACTGTAAATAATCTAAATAATATTAATAATTAATTTTAAACAAATTTCTTACACATTAGTCATTCTTTCATTTTGACTGCTTTTGGACAATATAGGTATATAGTACTAAGTTTCAGTCTTTCTAGTGTTAAGTAAAAGAAGTAGACGAAAAAGAATTATATTTCAACAAATGCTATGTGCGTTGCGGCTCTGTATTCAATTAACTTCAAGTTAATTAACATTCTATCTTATGTGGAGAAAATTAGCTCAACTTTGATACGTCTTTTTGCTGATAAAGATTAGCTGGCTCTGACGTCATAGGTCACATGCGTGGATATTGGTTGTCTTCTTCTTCTGGGAGTGCAAGTACCCAATTAGAAATAATTTTATGCTAAACAACCCACAGACATTATAAAACAGCATGAAAAATTTTCATTAAGAAATAATATGCCTAAGTCACCATTTACTCTGAAATAAAAAAACCTACAGGAAGTCTTGTTGTCCTCTGACGGACTACCTGAACGTGACAATTTTTTTTCTCCAGTCTTTCCTCTTCATTGAATTCGGTGCGATGGGTCTTAAGGGAATTCGAACAACTTAATTTCAGATAACAAAGTAGTGCTTTGACGCAAAGTCAGTGCCTGATTTATTATAAAGCCATCGAGGTTAAGGCCTGGGGCCCCTGCATCTCTTGGGGGGCGCGTAAATGTTACAAATTATTTATTTTTGTGCTTTTTCTCAAAAATTGATTATTTGAATTATGAGTTAACAAAAATTTTAATAAACATAAGCTCAAATTTACTAATAAATCGTAATTTACTCATGTTATAAATAATTTAAAGGTACTTTATAAGTAAGCACTAAGAAAATTAGGTTTAAATTTGAACCAGAAGTTAGTTCAAATTTAGAAGTATTTTCGGAAGTTACGATAAGAGGGTACTGGCAGTTTTGCGTCTAGGACTCCTGCATTTCTAAATCAGGCTATGCTCATAAGCTGGGGGAAAAAATAGCAGAAGAAGAAAAAATGCTTCAAAATCAGAAAAAAATGCCGCCACTACTTACTACTTGTTACTTGCCACTACTTATTACTTGTTTTTAGTAGCTAACTAGTTTTTCGCCATTGAAAACAAATTAGTTATATTGAAAAATACGTCGAAAGACGATAAAAGCAAAAGGAAAAAAAAGAAGAAAGAAAGAAAAAAAGAAAAAAACAAGTAGAAATTAATATGATCGAATTTTCAACCGGAAGTTGAAACAACCTTAGCAAATACTGCCCCCTACCGTTGAGAACACCAAACACTGTCAAGAATTAAGTTATTCGTGTTTTCATTGTATTTCTAACATTCAATGCAGAAGTTGTTAACTGATTGAAGACGATTGGCAAAAGAACTAAATGAAACCAAAATCATATTTTTTCAATTTTTTTTAAAATTTATAGCAAACACCATGAATAAGCAAGCAATTATTCTGTTTCATAATCAGTAAATACATAGATTAACTCAGTTTTTGAAAATTTACACGTTGTGAAATATTTGGAGACATTCCAAACCTATGGTAATGTGCGAAGCAAACTTGTTCCGTAAAGCGAACCATACATTTAGCATAGTTATCTTTGCGGATTGACGAGCGTTAGCAATTAAGGGCGAAGACCACAAGTTTTACATAAAATTAGTTCGAGGTTGACGGGAAAATAAAAATTTTTAACCAATTTTTCTCAAGAATTATAATTATAAATTTCTTTGAAAACGTAACGTTACAATTAAGTTTTTCCTTTTCTTTTGTTCTTTTTTGTTTAAAAAAAAGAAAAACTGAAGTAAAACTTTTAATACAGATATGTTTTCAATTTAACTATTCTTTGCTTATGTCATAAATTAATGTACGAAATTAAAAGTTAAACGTTGAAAAATACTCTTCAAAATTTGTTCAAAATTTCATATGGGTGACACATCAAACAAATATCAAAATTTTGATTTATGACATATACAGCTTAGTTATTAAAATTAAATGTTCAGTGTGCAAAAATATAAACTGGCCATCCTGAATAACTTTTGATCTATTGATCGGATTTCCACGTTCTGGGACTCAATCTTAATGGTTTGAGGAGGTAACGGCAATTATACCAATTAACAAGTTTAGAGGATATTTCAAAATACGAAATCAGACACGAAAACGCACTTTCTCTAAATAAACATACCCTTTTCTCGAAAGATTCGGTTTTCTAACACCCAAATTATATGGGATAGCCGCAATCAAGGAAATATTGTCCCCAAAGATTGGTCTGGAGAGTTATTTAAAGTTTGGACCCCTTAATGCTAATTTCAATTTCTGCGTATTTAGCTATTATCTCTAGAAATTTTCCAGCTAATTAAAAACAATTCACATACAATTATAAAATACCTTGACCAAAGATAATTCCATGTCAAAACTAATTTTTAGTAATATTTATCATTTTATTTAATAATAGTTGAAAACATTTTGAATTGTATGGTATAAAATTCTTTACATTATTTTAAAGAATGCAATTTTGCAGAGCAAAATACAAAATTTGGGTGAAATCGGTCGAATAGTTCCTTAGAAATCGAATTTTAAAGAAATTGTATATTTAAAATTTGATTTGTCAGAAAACTCTTCGACTGATTTCGCTCAAATTTTGCTCAAATTTTTCCCACGTAAAATTGCATTTTTTTAAATGATGTCAAAAACTGAATACCTTACAATTCAAACTTTTTCGACTGTTATTAATAAAATAGATCAAAAGTAATAAAGAACTATCAAAAATTATTTTTACGTGGTCTTATCTTCGGATAAACAAACGTGTATCTGTGTGTAAAAAATTTTTAATTTGCTGGAAAAGTCCCTGAGATATTGCGAAATACGCAAAAATTATAATTAGCATGAAGGAGTTCATTTTGGATCGCTTTCCTAACCAAACTATGCGAACCATATTTTCCAGATTGCGGCTACCCCCTATATTTTGGAGTTCGAAAATCCAAATCCGTCAAAAAAAGTTTATGTTTATTCAGAGAAAATACGTTTTTGCCTCTGATTCCGTAACTTACAATATCACCTACACTTTTTAATTAACATATTTGAGACCCTTAGGAAAATTTGCAATAGGTTTGCCATAAAAAATGCCATAAGATATTCCTATGGGGTTTTGCCTATGGTAACATTTTGCCATCCACTTTTGCCATATACGTATGGCAAAATCTTGCCATATCTATATGGCAAAATTTTACAAATTCGCCATTCATATATTGCCATATATTTAGGCCTATGGCATACTGCCATACAAATTTCTATGGTTGTCATAGGCGTATGGTATCGTGTCGTACAAATTTCTATGGTAACCATAGGTTGCCATAAATTACCATATGTTTCTCTATGGCAAATTTTCCTAATCAACCCTTCAAACCGTGAAGATTAAGTCCTAAAACGTGAAGATCCGATCATAAGATCAAAAGTTATTCAGGGTAATCAGCTTATTATTTTTTTACACACTGTACTTCAATTGTATTCTTAAATCAGTTACTATTTCCAAATTTCTACTACAGTTGAAGAAGAAAAAAATATTTTTATCACTATATACGTTAAATCTATTCGTCACTATTTCTGTATTATCAGGGCAAGGTATATCGTTTATCATTTTTTTCCTCTTTTATAATTAATTATTTTAATTAAAAAATTCTGACTATTATTACAAAAATAAAATAAAATTATCTGTAAATTATAAACCACTTAATTTTAATTAAACTACCTTATTTGTATTTAAAATTATAATTTATATGGATTATTTATATTTAAAATTATGGTTCTATAGTAGAGTAACTAACATTAAAAATTAATACCAATTCCCTACTATATAAGACACGTTAACGTTATTTTATCTCGAAGTTCCTTTTGATAGATGAAGGTTGTCATGGTCGTTTAAAACATACCCCATAGCATCTTTTTCTCATATGATGACCTATATTAAAAATGTGATGTTTAAGTTATTTTAAAACTATCACCACACTATCATCGTTTGAATCAAAATATGCTATGCTAAATAATTTTTCATAGAAATTAAAATAATAATTTTTTATTTAAATTGATTTTTGTAACAGTTTATAAAAAGAATAAAAAATAATAATGAAAGAATAAAAGCATATTCATATTGTAAAAAACAATAAAAACCTAAAAAAAAAATTCTAACAAACAAATTAAACTATGATATAAACCCTTTTTTATTAATAACTAATTTATTTTTTATACTTATACTATCGATACTTTTAACTTATTTTTTTAAAACTTATACTACATATGCTTTTACTTTATTTACTTTGTAACTTTTTTAATCAACTCTAAGTTTATACAACTTTATAATACTTTTACTTGATTAATATATCTATGATTCAAATTTAAAAAAAAACATTAAATCGTCAAATAGAAAAATTCCTCTTAATACTAGTTTAAAACTGACTGCAGCCATATTATCATTTTTGTTTTAAATACGTAATAGTAACTACTAATGCTTTGCTTAACCAAGCATGAAGAAATCATTTCAAATGATGCTGGGCACTTACAAGTTAAAGTAGAATCACTGAAATCGTTTGCAGATTACATAAAATATGTAAACTGTTGTAAATCTGTGGCGTAACTACCATTTTAAATATTAAATACCAATTCACTAGTATATAAAGTACCTTTTGGTAGATGAAGGGTGACTTAGTCGATAATTAAATCCCTTCAATGGTGACCTGCGAAAGTGATATGAATTTGCTAACATTGATAGACGGTCCACATTAAACAGTTGATATGCTTAAAATATAGCGATCAAAAAAATATCTTGTTGAAGTAAATGAAAGTCTCTCGGTCAATAAACAAAATTGAAGAAAAAAATTGAGAGGAATGATATAAAAAATTAAGAAAATAATGAGCAAATATTATATAAAAAAAATCAACATAAATCAACTAGTAGTATTCGTTCATCGAATTCTATCACAGATAAAATTCTGGAAGGGGAGTAAGGTGGCGTAACTACCACTACAAATATTAAATACAAAATCACTAGTAAAGCACGTTAACTTGATTCTATCTTGAGGTACCTTGTGATAGTCGATAGTTGGCATAGTCGATAATTAAATCCTTTCAAATCAAATAATTAATTGGTACTTATAATTAAAATTGTTTAGTCAAAAGGTATTTTCTTTCATGCGTAAATAAAAAGATTATTATTTACACATCCGTTCATTTCTTAATCTCAACGAAAAAACAACATTCAGAATCCAAATTTTTTAATCCACAGTTTTTAGCTAATATTAGAATTTACTAACTTTTAACTAATACTAGAATAATATTACTTATACTGTATAATATTATACGTATACCAGCTATCTGTCATATTATAATATTTATAAAATTTTTAAATAAGATGGCAAAAATAGTAGATTTGGTTAATATATATAGTTGGCGTAAAAACTTAAAATTGTATCACAATGTACTTTCCTTCATGTTATGATAATGCTTTATGTTATGATAATGCTTTATGTTATGATAATGCTTTATGATATAGTATATTTCTTTATGATATAGCATATATGATATAGTATAGTACAGATCACTAGGCGAAGATTCCCAGCTAGTTTTCGTTTGAAACATAATAAATATTTCTTTTTATAACAAGTATTTGTGATTAATTTCCTCAAAACAGTTAAAATAAAAGTTTCAACTTAACTTTTAACATGTGCATTATAGAAAATATGTTTACATACAATTGCTTAATATATGTCGTAAGCAAATTGGAAAATTTTGGCTCCCTGAAAATACCTTCGACATTTTGTATTGCGCCTGGCTAATTGGAAAAATCTCCTGAATTTTCGAAACAGTCTGATATTTTAAGCCCATTATAATTTACCCATATCCTTTTAGTATAGTTATATTATCCATATCTTTTACGTTATATAATTTATAGTTATATTATCCATATCCATAATAGATAATTATCCATATCCATTTACCCTTTAGAACATATTTTTCAAGCTTATTATAATTAGCCCATATCCCTTAAGTTAAAAATGCTTGAAAATTACTTATTTAACCTGAATTTACTTAGGCTTACTCTAATGAACCTTATCTTCTACAAGTGCTATGAGTATAGAAATTTGAAAATTAACTCAAAATTTATTGTTAATTAATTATAAAAAAAAAACATGCTACAACAGAATACTTAATTTTTTTAAAAATAAAAATTGCGTTTTTAAATCGTGATTTCTTAAAATTTGCACAATTTTTATATTTTTATTTATTTGATTTCTAGATTTTAACATTAAAATTCGCCTTAAAGCATAAATTTTTTACCTGAAATTTTCCATCAGTAAACTACTTTTTAATTGAATTAAATATTTTTTGATGAATGCAATTAGTTTCAAGAATACTACCGAAATCATGAGATTAAAAAAATAAAAACAACAACATCGAGAGCTTCAAAATTTCAACTTACTTCTGAATGCATATTATGTTTATTTCTTGAAGCATATGATATTCTCTGATTTGACCAATTGTAAATGAGCTTATTGCAATGAGCCTAAAAACTGTGAAGCTGATTAAAAAATACTGAAGACTTTTTCAATTTACCTGGCGTGTTGCAAATTATCGTCGGTTGTTTGCAAAGAACCGGATCATTTATTTAGCTTACGACACGTCTATANCCGTGAAGATTAAGTCCTAAAACGTGAAGATCCGATCATAAGATCAAAAGTTATTCAGGGTAATCAGCTTATTATTTTTTTACACACTGTACTTCAATTGTATTCTTAAATCAGTTACTATTTCCAAATTTCTACTACAGTTGAAGAAGAAAAAAATATTTTTATCACTATATACGTTAAATCTATTCGTCACTATTTCTGTATTATCAGGGCAAGGTATATCGTTTATCATTTTTTTCCTCTTTTATAATTAATTATTTTAATTTAAAAATTCTGACTATTATTACAAAAATAATAAAAAATAATCTGTAAATTATATACCACTTAATTTTAATTAAAATACCTTATTTGTATTTAAAATTATGATTTATATTGATTATTTATATTTAAAATTATAGTTTTATAGTGGAGTAACTACCACTAAAAATTAATATCAATTCCCTACTATATAAGACATGTTAACGTTATTTTATCTCGAGGTACCTTTTGATTGATGAAGGTTGTCATGGTCGTTTAAAACATACTCCACAGCATCTTTTTTTCATATAATGACCTAAATTAAAAATGTGATATTAAAGTTATTTTTAAACTATCACCACACTATCATCGTTTGAATCAAAATATGCTATCCGAAATAATTTTTCATAGAAATTAAAATAATAATTTTTTATTTAAATTGATTTTTGTAACAGTTAAAAAAAAGAATAAAGAATAATAGTGAAAGAGTAAAAGCATATTCATGTTGTAACAAACAATAAAAACCTAAAAACAATTCTGACAAACAAATTAAACTATGATATAAACCCATTTTTATTAATAACTAATTTATTTTTTTTAACTTATACTATAGATACTTTTAAATTATTTTTTAAAACTTATACTATATGTGCTTTTAATTTATTTACTTTGTAACTTTTTTAATCAACTCTAAGTTTATACAACTTTATAATATGTACTTTTACTTGATTAATATATCTATAATTAAAATTTTAAAAAAAACATTAAATCGTCAAATGGAAAAATTCCTCTTAATACTACAGTCTTAAAACTGACTGTAGCCATATTATTATTTTTGTTTAAAATATGTAATAGTTACTACTAATGCTTTGCTTAACCAATATAAATGTTAATGAAGAAACCATTTCAAATGATACTGGGTACTTAGAAGTTAAAGTAGAATCACTGAAATCGTTTGCAGATTACGTAAAATTTGTAAACTGTTGTAAATCTGTGGTGTAACTACCACTTTAAATATTAAATACCAATTCACTAGTATATAAAGCACGATAACTTGACTTTAACATGAGGTACCTTTTGGTAGATGAAATTAAATCCCTCCAATGGTGACCTGCGAACGTGATATGAACTTGCTAACATTGATGGACGGTCCACATTAAACAGTTGATATGCTTAAAATATAGCGCTCAAAAAACAAAAAAAAATCTGGTGAAGTAAATGAAAGTTTCCCGGTCAATAAACAAAATTGAAGAAAAAAATGAACGGAATGATATAAAAAATTAAGAAAATAATGAGCAAATATGATTAAAAAAATCAGCTTAAATAAACTAGTGGTATTCGTTCATCGAACTCTATCACAGATAAAATTCTGGAAGGGGAGTACTGTGGCGTAACTACCACTACAAATATTAAATACCAAATCACTAGTATATAACACATGCTAACTAGATTATATTTTGAGGTACCTTTTGATAGTCGATAATTAAATCCCTTCAAATCAAATAACTAATATGTATACTTATAATTAAAATTGTTTAGTCAAAAGGTATTTTTTTTCATACGTAAAAAAAAGATTATTATTTACACATCCGTTTATTTCTTAATCTCAACGAAAAAACAACATTCAGAATCCAAATTTTTTAATTCACAGTTTTTAACTAATATTAGAATTTACTAACTTTCAACTAATACTAGAATAATATTACTTATACTATGTAATATTACCTATACCTGCTATCTATCATATTAATAGTATTTATAAAAATTTTTAATAAGATAACAAAAATAGTAGGTTTGGTTAATATCTATAGTTGGCAATAAAACTTAAAATTGTATCACAATGTACTTTCCTTTATGTTATGGTAATGCTTTATGGTATAGTATATTTAACTAAAAGTTAGACCGTTTAAGTATTGTATTAGAAAACTATAGTTTGCATATTTTTAAGCATGATCATTTTTTAGAAGTTTTGTATCGATTATCATGCATATTGCTTTAATAGAATTGTTCAGTCTTGGTTTGCTCAACCATTTACAAGGTGAGTATAGAGGAGATTTCCGTATCGTGATCTGTGACACAATAATCGCCAAGTCTTGTCCATTTCCGGGCAGTGGCCTACAGCAAATTTTTTTTTCTTTAAAAAAATTGCAGAAGGGTTTTATTAGGTAGACATTACTCTTAGCCATCCACTGGCAAACCTCTGTATGTTATTTATTTAATTTCTTTTAGTTGCAAGTTTAAAATCTATTTGGCGCCTCTGCGATTGTAGTTGGCGCGACAGATCACGAGGCGAAGATACCCAGCGAGTTTTCGTTTGAAACATAATAAATATTTCTTTTTATAACAAGTATTTGTGATTAATTTCCTCAAAGCAGTTAAAATAAAAGTTTTAACTTAGCTTTTAACATGTGCATTATAGAAAATATGTTTACATATAATTGCTTAATATATGTCGTAAGCAAATTTGAAAATTTTGGCTCCCTGAAAATACCTTTGACATTTTGTATTGCGTCTGGCTAATTGAAAAAATCTCCTGTATTTTCGAATCAGTCTGATATTTTAAGCCCATTATAATTAACCCATATCCTTTTAGTACAGTTATATTATCCATATCCTCTATGTTATATAATTTATAGTTATATTATACATATCCATAATAGTATAATTATCCATATCCTTTTATCCTTTAGTCCATATTTTTTAAGCTCATTATAATTAGCCCAATGCTCATTATAATTAGCTCAAGGTCATTATAATTAGCAATTAGCTCATTATAATTAGCTCCTTAAGTTAAAAATGTGTAAAAATTACTCATTTAATCTGAATTTACTGAGGCTTACTCTAATGAACCTTATCTTCTACAAGTGCTATGAGTATAGAAATTTGAAAATTAACTCAAAATTTATTGTTAATTAATTATAAAAAAAAAACATGCTACAACAGAATACTTAATTTTTTTAAAAATAAAAATTGCGTTTTTAAATCGTGATTTCTTAAAATTTGCACAATTTTTATATTTTTATTTATTTGATTTCTAGATTTTAACATTAAAATTCGCCTTAAAGCATAAATTTTTTACCTGAAATTTTCCATCAGTAAACTACTTTTTAATTGAATTAAATATTTTTTGATGAATGCAATTAGTTTCAAGAATACTACCGAAATCATGAGATTAAAAAAATAAAAACAACAACATCGAGAGCTTCAAAATTTCAACTTACTTCTGAATGCATATTATGTTTATTTCTTGAAGCATATGATATTCTCTGATTTGACCAATTGTAAATGAGCTTATTGCAATGAGCCTAAAAACTGTGAAGCTGATTAAAAAATACTGAAGACTTTTTCAATTTACCTGGCGTGTTGCAAATTATCGTCGGTTGTTTGCAAAGAACCGGATCATTTATTTAGCTTACGACGTCCACATTTTCGAACTAAAATATTAAACAAATTATATGAATCATCCAACAAACACTTATAAGTACTACTCCCTTGCTAGGTTATCCTCAAATGTGCTTTTGACATTAAATTTTTTACTAAAACGATATTTTATAGTATACTCTAATAGTTCAATTATTAAGGTGTGATTATTCTCTTTCAATGCCTTCAATTCATTAGTGTCCTCAAAATAGCTAAAATAGCAACTAATATAATTCATAACATAGTCTTTCAAACCACTATCGTACAAATCGGCAACTGTTAACATTTCCAGGGCGTTGTCAGCTGTCAAACTAGACTTTAAGTATTCCACACAAATTCTAACTAATCCGGAAATCTCATACTTATCACCCACAAACAAGAGATCACAAGCCGTTTCGTAATCTAAATCTGTCACCTGACTGCTGTACAAGAATTTCAGCATTTTTTGTAAAACGGGTAACTTCACGTCCGTTAGCACCAGTTCGTTACCTTCGCCTTCGACCATACTGGATTTGAACATGGCTGCGAAAATAGGCGACCTCGCCGACATGACGTTCTTGTGAGCAAGAATTTCTGAAGAATCACATTTTATAGTCACATCTGAAAACGTACCTTCTTCTAACAGAGACAAAAAATCATAAGACAATTGCGCTAACGGATTGTTCTGTATGATGTGTATCTCCGATGAATTAACTTCACCCCCAGTGTTGACCACAACATCGTCAGAATGTGAAATGGACACATTACCTTGGACACACAGTTTCGAGTTTTCGAAAACTATATAAGAAAATTCAGACATTGTTAAGTCCAGTGGTATAGGCAAAGTAGAATCGCCATCAGCTAGATAATTGTTAAAGTCCGTCTTGCTTAACCGTTTGTGCGTGGTCAGGTCGTACAGGGAAACGGTGCCTTCAATTTCGACTGCCCCATCACTGTTGCTTCTTTCCAGCAACAGAATGGCATTTTCTTGCTGACCATAAAACGATTGGTCATATATTTTAGTATGTTCGAACTGCAATAGCCATTCCGTATCTGCCGCAGTACCTAAATGGAATTTCGATACCTTGATAACAGTGCTCGGTGGTTCGTAAGGCAAAACGGGATTTTCTCCATTTCCATACAATGTTCGAATTCTACTCAATTCTAAGTCAACGGTCCATGAAAAAGGTATATCTCCCATTTTTGCTGCTCGGAATGATCACCGAAGAGAAATTTAAACCGAATCTGATGTGAAATTGAAACGAACGCTGTTAAAATGTTTCAGTGAATGACGAAATTATTCTAATCTGGAAAAGTAAACAGTGATTATTTCCTTTAAAGGGACGGGACAGTGAACTTGGCATCTTTCCCAGTTTCTCTTTTTATCTTTTTTATCGCGTTTCAATTTCGGAAGTTACGACCTTGCTTTTTTTATGAAAATAATATTCCTAACTGTCCTAACGGAGTAGTTTCACTTTCACTTGACTGTTATTTTTCGCGATTTCAATTAAATAATTATAGAGTTGAGATGAATGGAAAGATCTTTTCTTTAGTCTAACTTTTTGCTCCTCTATTTTACGCACGAATAACATAAAAAAATACTTAAAGAAACTTTCCTTGTTACTGAGGAATGCGCAAGCAACAAAAATTATTAGATTTATTTCAAGCTCCTTATTTATTTCAAGTGTTATTTACATAACAAAGTTGGAAAGGTAACTGATAACGTGGAAATAAGTCTGTATCAATTCGTTGCTTTTATTTTGAGAATCGTCAGTTGCTGAGCAATTAAGTTCTGGAATAAACATTCTATGGCAACGGTTCCCGAATGGTGTTCTGTGGAACCCCAGAGTTCCGTGGAAGGTTCACATGGATTCCGAGACGTGGAAATGTTTTTAAACCAGTTATGACTTTCGAAACTTGTACTTACATTTATATCTAATTATTAGTCCATTACTTATATAATATTTCCGCTACTTTTATGAAATCGTTTAATTGAAATGTTTGTGAAAATAAAAATTTCAAAACATTGTTTTTCTAATAATATAATGAATGAATTATAAAAAGGATATGTATGTATGAAAAATTCGATTAGTATTCCGCATAAATTAAAAATAACCAAATTCAACAATGCCAAAGCATGTTTGCCTGATAACCATTCTAGACATTCCATTTTTTTATTTTATTTTATTGGAAAACATATTTCAGCTCATTTATTTTTAGTTTATGCACGCATTAAAACCAAATTAAAAATCAGACTAGATGCCTCTCCAGACTTGCGAATTCAACTAACTACTTGACGTGAAACTCAATGTAAAGACTAAAATTGATAAAACGATATGATGTAAAACTTTCCTTCAAAAATTATTTTCAAAATAATCAATAAAATTTAGATTAATACAAATTCTGAAAAATATTTAAAGCCTTTCTTTAATTTATGAGTACATAATTGCTAAAGAAATTTATTTATTAAGCTTCCGGGTTCGACCAAAAGAAAGTCGATCATTTAGGGTTCCACTACCACAAAATTGGGAACCGGTGCTCTCTGGAGCTACGTTACCAGCAGGGCGCAGAGGCGCCAGGATGGGTAATCACGGAAGGTCACTGTGATCTCCCAAATATTATCACTATTCGGCAAATTTTGTCAGCGAAGTCGACACATTAATGAGATTTCTTTTCCTTTATTTCTCAAGAAAACCCAAATAAAGTTATTCAATATTACACCTTTATTTAACTTTTTCATATAAACATAAAAATTTGAAGAAAAAAAAATATTTCAGGAATCTACATCACAATTCTTATATCAACCTCAACTAATACATTCATCTTTGTCACCCAAAAGCTTATTTTTCAATCAATTGTCATGGAGCTCCAATTACCAATTACAAACGAGCTACTTTCATCAGAACTTCAGAACCTCGTCTTCATAAATCTCTTTTCAATGTTTTATAAAGAGAAAACTGAAAGAAGTGTAACAGTGAATAATTGATTACCACTTCCCGACATAAACAAACGGGCGCAAAATTGAAAAGAATAAAATATAATATTCACAAACACCTTATGCTAAAAAATACACTAAACTAACTTAATACTTAACTAAAAGCAAACCTTTCGTCAGAGCCTTGTCTGCTCAGGGAATAGAGCTTTCGCATTCCAATGAGGTGAACCGGGTTCGAATCCCAGTGATGGCTGGTAGATACGAATTCCCCATCCGGCTTGCACTGACCACAAGGCTGACTTCAAATATCTACAGTGGTAGACAGATCCTGGGTTGGCCGTCATTAGCCCATGGGTTACCCCCCTTGCCGTCAGTCTAACAGCGGGAGGTTTTAGTGGTTTTCCACACCGTGTAACTCAAATGCGGGTTAGTTCAAATCTAAATTTTCTAAATCAAAGAAATTTTAATGAGGAATAACTGTTTCCCTTAAATCTATATTACTACAAATAAGTGCATATTTGAAAAATTATTGTTTGGCGGTGAGTTGTGTTTGAAAGATTCAACCTTTCACGCAGAAAAAAAGACACCGGCGTTTCATGCTGTATTTCATAACCATTAATTATTAAAATGCTAAATATAATATTTTTCACTTATTTTGACATAAATTCATACAAAATAATAAATGAGCAATATGTGTGAATGAAAAATATGTTTGTTATATGTTGTTCATATGAAAAATATGATTAGTAAAAATTCTGAGCTTAAAGGGTTAATCCAACTCAAATTGTTTGGGTACAAGGTACTACCAACCATTTATAGTTATTCATTGCAATTATTTGTAACTTAAGTATTGTTGTTTGACAAGCTAAATTAATTTCAATTTATTTATTAATATATTATATTTCATTATATTAATATAGTTATAGATTAATGTAATTTATTTTATCACATAAATTGTTTTATTATATTAAGATATTAAATATATTTATTAAATCAATTATTTTATTTTATTATAAAATTTATTAATATGAATTAATATTATTTTTTAAATTTATTAGTTTTTTAATAAATTTATTATTTAATTAAATTTATTAATATGAATAAATTTAAATTTATGTTTCTTTTAACAATGACGAATTCTTTCAGAAAACTCTGGCTTTTTACTGAGAGTAGAAATGAGAGGTATTTACAGTTTTATTAAATTTTATAATACTATTTAGTATTCACGGTAACAAAACTTTTATTAATTTCAGATATATTTAATTTATTAATTTATTTAATTTAATTATTTATTTAATTTATTGATTTATTTAATTTATTAATTCATTTAATTTACTAATTTAATGATAATTTAATATAATGGTTATTAATTATTATAATAAATATTAATAATTTAATTTATTATTATTTAATCTACTATTATTATTTAATTTATTAATTTTCTTATATATTTAATTCATTAATATTATTCAGTTCAATGTAAATAATGTGGTTTCAAAAATTAAATAGCTGTAAAAAGCCGTTAGATTATTCCGAATCTTTCGTATAGCATTTCTCCCCTATCTTCTTAAATTGCAAAAAATAGTCTTCTCTGCACGTTCATTTTCCATAAGGAGACGATTAAAGTGTCTTTTTTTCAGTTAAGAAATAGCATTCCCTGATAACACACACTTGTCGGAAAGAGGCTTTTCTCACAGCAAGTCAGTTCATGGTTTATGAGGCCTAATCTACCATCATGGAGCGTCGGCTTTGTCTCTAATGATTCTTAAAAATGGATATAAACGATCTCGTTTCTTTTTTGATTAATTCACTCATGGCTTGAGGGAAAAGCTGACCTTTTTGATCATTAGTTTTCTGTACTTTCGAGCCACATTGATAACACCTTTGCTATTGGCATTCAAGAGGACATTAAAATAGCTTCAAGTTCCAGAAATACTATGCCCGAGTCTTTATTTATTGCATCATCTAGATGGGAGAGATTCGCCGGTTTCAAAGAAGAAATTTTTGTTCTGGTATGGCTGGTTCTGGAGGATGAACCAGTTCTGAGAAGAAGAAAAAAAAACGAATTTAATTTAAAGGAAAGTTGAAGTCGGTACATAGTCTTATAATAACACTAACTCACAAATGATAAGTTAAATGTAAAACCTTATCCTACCAGGAAACTTTAATTAACCTTCCACTGTAAAGTGGTGGAGAGTTTAATTATTCGCAGTTTCTATTTCTTCTTCAGTTTTTCATCAACAAAAGTAGGGTAAATGTTTATAGATTTGAACCACTTTTTTTATCTGTAATGTAACTGTTAGAAAATTTGGACATAGCATCATTCAAATTTAATTCAAAGATGCTAAATTGTACCATACTATCATAATACTTAAACTTGATTACACTGTAATGGTTCAATTAGTCCGAAATACTAACCTGTTTGGGAGGTTGCTACAAATGTATGATATTAGGATTCAAGAAAAGTTTTTTTTTTTTTTTAACTTTACGCGGAATTTTTTAAATATTTATAGGGGAAAGTATTGTATCTTTATCGATTTTGTCGTTTTGCTCTTTTATGCAAAATGCAGTTATTCAAATAACTTAGAAATTTGTGAGAAATTCATAGATGATATTAGGATTCAAGATACCTAATTTTTTTACTTAACTTTGCCCCGATTTCTTTAAATATTCATAAAGAAAATTATTGTTACCTTGGATCGATTTTGTCTATTTATTTATTTATTTTCAAAATATAATTATTCATATAACTTAGAAATTTGTTAGAAATTCATATATTATATTAGTCTATAAATACAAACCCTTCATGGGTGAATACTGTCAGGCTTTTCTAATATTTTTTTTCTTCCTTTTTCCAATTATCACAAAAAACAAATGTAGCTACAAAGGAAGGTGGAAATGTACGAGACACGCAGTTAGAATGTCAAGAGGAAAATTAACACATATTTTTCATTCTTGGGCCTCTGATGGAAAAAAAGGGAAAGACCGAAAAGGACTTGGGAGAAACAAATAAAGGGAGATTTTAAAAGAGCAATATTTAAGGATTAGGGGAAGTCAGATCTCAAGGAGTCTTAGGCTGAATACCTTATGGGCCAAACAGAGTGGAGAGCGTAGGTATAGTTCGTTCACCAGGAGTTGGCACTTGGCTCCACCTCTTCGGACGCAGAGTTCATTTCAGCGCGAGAGTAAAAAGAGAAACATCTCCGCTCTTGAAATTGAGACAACCCTTAATGCGCGCCAAACACAAAATTGAATTTTTTCCAGTCACTTACTTCGCTTTATCATCTGCTATTGTACCTTTCGTTTCTCTAGATAGTTAAACATATTTTAAATTTAAAAACTGCTGTTTATCCCAGGACAAACTATGTCTCAAAAAGTACAAACTATTCACTCAAAAGAGAGAAATACCATAAAAAATGGAGCGAAATATCATCAAATTTACGAAATATTTAATGTTAAAAAAATGCAGATGAAGTTTGAGAAATAAATATTTTTGCCCTACGATCGCCAAATAGCAACCTTGTTCAGGATTGCTCACAATCTTCTCCCGAAAATAGCGAAATAGTATCGTCGCATACCACGTGATGAAGGCGGAGCCAAGTGCCAACTCCTGGTGAACGCGATATAAGTAAGAACTGTCATGATTTTCAGGGGAGAAAATTAAGCTAGAAGAATCGGCCCAAATCGCAACATTGTCTTGCACCTCTCTAAAAAACTTTTTTTTGTTTTATTTTAAGAGTTGCCAAGTCCTGATACATACCGCTAGGTTCCATACACTCACAGATAGGATTATGATCATGTAGTTATAGCATTTTAAAGCTAAAACCATATGCCCGAATTCTAGAAAAAAATTATATCTAACTCGAAATCAAAAAAAATATTGAGTTATCTGGTGATAATACTACATCTCTACAATATGAAGAAAAAAAACCTTTTTAAAACATTTAATAGGGCAATTGCCCGTTGTTTCTCTCACACATTTCTTCGTGCTTTTCACCGTGGTCTAACTCACGATTTCGCTGTTTTCAATCCAGATCAAACCGGCTGAAGTACAATGGGATACCTGCAACTGACGTTGTGGGGATATTTTGATCCTGATTGGTTGTCGAAACGTGGCATTTGTTTACGTTGGTTACTGCTCTTTCCATTCTATTTAGAGTAAAACAAGCCCGTCAAGTATCAAATCTCTTAAGTGGCACATTCCAAATTCTTTCACAGAGATTCTTTCTCAATTCTTTCACTATATATTTACACAGAGACTTAACACAAAGACAGGCAAGAAGCCATGTGGAACATAAACAAGCTAATTATACATCGAATTTGCCAGGTACACAAAAGAAATATCACTGTTACAATAAAATACGTAAACAAATAATAAATCTAAGTTAAGTAAAAAGAAGTAGACGAGAAAGAAATATATTTCAACGAATTCGATGTGCGATACGACTCTGTATTTAATTAATTTGTCGTTAATTAAAATTCTAATTTATGTAGAGAAACTTAGCCAATTTTATGCGCCAATTTCCTGATAAATATTAGCGGGCTCTGACGTCATAGGTCACATGTGTGGATATGGGAGGTCTTCTTCTTCTTGAAGTGCAAGTACCCAATTGAAGAAAATCAGTGCAATATTTATTAACATTGATCAGTAAATTGAAGACACTTTTTTTGTTGTAATTTCAATTCTAGAAATACATAATTATTTTCAAATTCAGGCTCAAATGCACTGGTATTTAAAAATTAAGAGTGTTTTCTGATTTTGTCGAGTAAATCCAAAACTACTGGACAGAGTTTAAAAGTTGGTAATACAAGTAAAATTATCATTCATAATATGTCCGCATGATATGGAGTTACATCCAGTCAGGTCACAAGATATACTCACAACATGATTTCATACTGAAAATAAGGCAGTTTAGAAGTTTCTATAGAATATTCTGTATTCAGCAACACTGTTTTCCCGCCCCAGATATTTCCAGCGAGAAATTTTGAATTCGAATATCTCTCCCCTGATTTCTTCAGGCATGCTTGCCACCCTTCCTAGAAGGAATAATCACAGTAATTTATACTTTTTAGCACTTATGTACTATGACCGAAGAGGAAAAAAACTGTTGGCCCCTTTTTAAAAGTTATAAATAAGATTCGAGGTGTAAATTTAAAAATTTGTGTTGCTTTTTTAAACATTCCTGTAAGGTTAACAAAAAAATCGTATTTTTTATACATTATTTCGACTCAACGATGATAAATATTCCCCTTTCTTTTTAATAAAAATGGAATTATTTTAATGAGAGGGCTCGATTCCTACCTAGTAAACCACCTAAACCCCTTACTCAAGTTAAAACGACGAACTCCGTAACAAGTAACTCCATCAGAAGAAGAACCAAGAGTTGCAGTCGAACATTTCAACTTCAGATTCACAACGTCGATAGTAGTTTTGACCCTGGCGACCAATAAAACAGTCGGCGAATATACATAACAATGCGTACGATAAATCTGTTATGGCTAAAAATTGGCTCCCCGTACAACACCTCCTAGAAGAGAGAAGGCTCCAGCACAGATTAATTTAGTAGTCCGACATAACGAACATAAACTGCACAGTGGAGGAAATAAAAAAGATATCATTACCCAAGTCAAAATTTTGATGGTTTTCCATTGATGGACCAACTTAATACTGATGATAACCGCGTCAATAATTCCATCATGAACTATTATATTTTTTGTTGGTAACAAATACAAGTAACCATATCACCCCAATGCATGGGTGCAAGTCTTCCGTCCCCAGGACGGATTTCAGTCTTTCGAAAATGTCCGCGGACGTAAGTAAGACGGAAACAAGACTGACTCGAAGACGGAAATCGGAATTATTTTTTTTCTTCTGTCCTTAAAAATATTTTTTAGGTCTACGTTATTGGTCTACTTTCTTATTTCCTGTTGTTATTTTATCAAAAGACAGATGAATAAATATTTTTTGTACAGTATTTAAACTTGATGTATTATGGTAAAGCTTTCTTAGATAGTTTGCATATGTCGAGGGGGTATTGTGTATGTTAGGTATTTCAGTCAAAAAATTTTCAGTCTTGGCCTTTTTTCCAGCTTACACCCATGCCCCAATGTAGGAAATCGGCATGATTTATGATGGTCCAACATAACAATAGCAACTTGTTTTTATGGTTTTTTTAATGTTAAACCCTCAGAAATTTTTATCATAGTTCAAATCAAATGTTGGAACGATCATGAACCACCGTCACTTAAATGTAAGAATTCGGACTGATTTATGATGGGCCAACATAAAAAAGTCAAATAGTTTTGATGGTATATTCCTGCTGAACCAGCAAAGAATTTTCAATAAATCATCATAGATACGTATTGTTGTACCATTTTGGACCATCACGAATTTTCATATTATACTAGAAATCAAATGTTGGACACGATCATGAACAACCATCATCCTAAAGTAGGAATAATTCGAACTGATTTACGATGGGCCAACATTAAAAAAACTGAATTGCTTTGATGGTATGTTCCTGAGAACCATCATGAATTCCCAATATAACATCATAAAAATGTATAGTTGGAACCGTCACGGATAATCATGGATTATTGGGGTTTTTAGAATCAAACTTCTCTTGGTAGTTAACCATCATAGTATTAGAGTAGCACTGGCGGAAATTTGTTGGCATATCAAACAACATTAACGCCTAATGGAAAATGTTTGTTTATGGTGAGCATCAAATAATATTGGACCATCATGAATAGCACTGAAACCAACATAAACCACTTTTTTTTGTCGTTGATCGTCTTAGATCTACAATGTACAATGATTTTAGGAGATCTCTAAGTATCACGGGTTTTGAAGATCTCAGTTATAGGATCGAAACTTGATTAGATTCAGTTTTTCATTTGGCCGTTTACGTGACCAATTATTCTCTAAATTGGTCACGATTTTCTCTGATTTAACTAGGGTCTAAACCACCTAGTGAATGCGGTTATGGTCCTAATTTTTCAGCAGCTGCCTTTTTTAAGTATCCACTATCCTGATATAACTGGTAGCTGATGACATAAAGTTAATTTTACATTATCGGTTACCAGTTATAGCAGACATATAAAGAATTAAGTGATACATTTTTCTTCTTTGCATTGCTTTGCCTATATATCATATTAACAAGTGATACTGGTTTCTCCATTACCCAAGTCAAAATTCTTGAAGGTTCCATAAAAAAATTTTGAGGGTTTATGTTGGTTTCAGTGTGATTCATGATGGTTCAACATCATTTGATGGTCACCCTCATCCAACATTTTCCATTATGCGTTCATGGTTTTTGATATGCCAACAAACTTCCATAATTCCATGATGGAAAATGCTACTTTAATAATATGGTGGTTTCTTTACCATCTTAGTATTAAAGAAGCCTCACTTTCATAACCATCAAGAAAAGTTTGATTCTTATGAACGAACAGTCTATGATGATTCGTGATGGTCTATGATGGCTATAAACTATAAATTTCTATGATGGTTTAATGGGAATTCTTGTTGGTTCTCAGGAATATAGAATTTGATTTTCTTTTATGTTGGACCATCATAAATCAGGCTGAATTTCTACACTGGGGTGATGGTGGTTCATGATCGTTTCATCATTTGATTTTTAAGAAACTATGATTGAAATTTCTGATGGTTCACCATAAATAAACCATCAAAACAAGTTGATATTCTTAGTTATGTTGGAGAATCATAAATCAGTCCAAATTCCTACATCAGGGTGATGTTTATGTTGGTCCCCATTAAAAATATAATAGTTTATGATGGAATTACTGATGGTTACCATCAAGATTATATTCGCCCATCAATAGAAAACCATAAAAAAATTCAACTTGAGTAATGGAGGATTTTTATAAATTAGGTGTAGTATAGTTTATAGTAATAAGTTTCACACATTCAAATCTATTAAAAATTGTTCAAACCAATATAAATAATAAAACCAACCTTTTAAAATTCTGTTTTGAACAAATAATTTTTTCTAATGACAACACCTTAACTAACTAGAGGACATTAACAAAAAAAAAATAAGTGTCTGTCTTCCTAAACGAAATCTAGATCAAAACATATTTCAACATCCCTTTACCACCCCGTTTGAAATACCAACATCATAAACAGCAATTAAAAGTGCTATCAACATGTTATAACACGTCTTAAAATTCGCAGAAATCTTAATTACCTAATTCTAAACGATAACACTTCATTCATGAATTATATTGTTGCCTACCAACTATAAATCTATTTTGATAAAGATAGATACGCGTGTAGTTAATTAACTCCAGGAAAATTTCCTCCGTTTAATGAAAAAAAATGGCGTTCATATTATGCGAAATGCGGAAGACTAGTGCGATTATGATCATATACTGTTCCAATTACTATTTCGCGAACACTTTCTCTCTCATTTTGCCATTTCTTTTTTCCGGAATACAACCCGTGACCTCGTGTCCTACTAATCTTGTGCTTTGAAGCCCCGACTCGTGGAGACCGAAGGGCACGGGAATAGAACACGGAGAATATGAAACGTAGAACACGTGTTTGAAAGAACTGTTCTCTGAAGGATATGGCGTGATGATCCAATTTAGAAACGAAAAGTTCTGCTAGGCAAAACTCTTACGATGTGTCCTGAATCAATTTTCATTTCTGCTTAGCATCTAGCAATAGCATATTAAATAATGATAATTTAACACAAACGAGATGTTGATGCAAAAATGAAATAACAATTAGTTACACCTGCGTCGCTGATAAGTAATGCCATTCATTAAATCTCATGGCATGAGACTTTATCAATGGCGTTAAGAGCTTCATATATTAATGGCGTCTTTGCCTGCATATCGTGCCAACAAGTGATAGGCCAGTAATAGATTCTCAAATGTTACTGAAGTATTCTTATAAAATTAGGCATGGCATATAGCAATAAGTTTCACTTAATCAAGTCTATTAAAGATCATTTAAACCAATATAAATATTAAAACCAATCTTTTAAAAAATAGCAATCCGTTAAGAGTCTTTTGTGCTGGCTGGATGATCTAATTTAGAAATGAAAAGTTCTATACCACATAAAAAGATATTACTGTAAAAAAAGTGAAATAAAAAATGCCTAGAGTTGCCAAATAAATACAACAATAAATTCTCATGGTTCCAGAATTTTTTTATTCAAGTTTGACTTTGAGAAACAAAGAACATAATTGGCGCGAGGTTGATAACTGGCGTGATGAATTTAAAAATGATTTCCTCTTATTATTTATTTTAGAGTAGCGAGTAAGGCTTTGGTATTTATCATAATATTTTAAGGAAAATCTGGCACGGTCTGAAAAATACACTATCCGGCCAAAAGTACCGGGACATCCGGTTGTTATGGTGGTAGAAGCATAATGGTGTGAGGTTGTTTCTCGTGGTTTGGCCTGTGTCCGTTAGTTCCTGTAGTTGGAAACATGAACTCTGAGATATATTGTGGACATTCTGTACAATGCTGCACTCCCAACTCCATGGCAATATTTCGGGCCCATTTCTCTTCCAGCAGACTAACTGATCCATTCACACATCTAGACATGCACAGACGTGGTTTGACGAAATGAGTGTTCAAAAACTGGGCTGATCTTCTCAGAGCTCCGATCTAAATCCCATATAACACTTTTGGGACGAATTAGAGTGCAGATTATGTAGCCAGCCAAATCGACCCTCCTCACTGCAAGTACTCACTTCATCTGTGAAGCCTGGAAGTCAATTCCTGTGGCCACCTATCAAAAATTGGTAGAAAGTCTTCTCAGACGTGTGCAGGCTGTCATCGATGCTAAAAGGGGCGCCAACATCATATTAATATGTGCCTCAGGAAGCTCTAAACCACAGGGTGTTCGGATACTTTTCGTCAAATAGTGTATTAATTGCTAAGTGATGTATACAATTTTTAATTCATGATTTTATTTGAATTCTCATATTTGTATTTCAGTCTTTCAGAGCTACACTTGTTATTTCTGACGTGTATAAAAGATAACATGTTCGCGAAATGGTTAATCTTCTACTGACTAGTCAAACTCCGTAGCCTTGTAATTTTGAACCCAATCCAGAAGACAAGCGAATTCCTGGTTCAAGTATTAGGAAAAATTTGCCTCCATGGTGGACTTTCTTGTTGGAACTAGCCAATACCTCCTAGAAAAGAGAAGGCCTCAGCACCAGTTGCCATAAACAGGAAATTTGATCCTTTAGTAGTCCAAACGTAGTGACATCGTTCGTATTTTCTACCACTTCGCGGCTTAGTACCCCAATTATATTGATATCTTTTTTTATTTTTCATTCACAGCCCAGATTATGTTCTTTACGTCGGACTACTACATTGATTCGTGCTGATGCCTTCTTTCTTCTAAAAGGTGCTGAAAAAACCCATATTTGCATTGCATGGAGAGAAAAATCACGAAAACCACCCACTGCTAGTTTGACTCCAAGAGCACTCTTACCCATGATCCGTCTACCACTGAGGTTATTTTTCGTCAGTACTGTGGTCGGTGTGAGCTGGGTGCGAACTTTTAAGGGGTAGATTGAAACCCTGGGTCACCTTATAGGGAAGCAAGCGCTCTATCCCTAAGGCCCTAAGGCACCACGGCTCATATTCATACGTTTGAAGGTAATAAACATTAATAACTTTGGGAGAGAGTTTTTGACCAAGTGGATGGTAAACAAATGTATTTCACTGGCCTTGATAAAACTACCTTTGAAAACTAGCTTTTTTCAAATCGTGATATTCCTGGAATGATATATCATTAAGTTGTGGTTTTTTAAAACTTTACAGAGAATTTTTCTGTTTCTGATAGAAGATACTATCCATTTAGTTTAGAGAAAAATGTCGCATATTTTTTTTTCTTCATACGAATAGTTTTTTTTTATATTACAACATAAAACGTTAATTGGTTGTTCTGATTTCCATCCTAAAATTCCATTAAATGCTTGATGGAGAACAAGATTAGCTTTTTTTATGGGGTTTAATACTACCTTCATGTTTGATAGACTCTTCGAGCAAAACAATATTAAAAATACTGTCAAAAGATACCTGCTTTTTTGTTCTTTTAGAAAATTCGAGCTCATAATTCTTACCAGAGAATCAAGTAAAACTGTTAGCAGAATAATTTCCACTTTTTTGCAAAATTGAGATTCTTGAAGTTTAGCAGGCTTAGATGCATAGTTTGGATACAAAAAATTTATGCCCTCCTACTAAGTATAGAATATTTTTCGAAAACAGAGAATTTCCTGGAGATGACTTGTTTTCGGAATAAACTTGGAAATATATCGCTGCCAGTGGTACTTTCGAAATTGTTCGCATAAGCTAACAATTATTTAGTTTACACTTGTTATTTTGTTGTTGCTTTTTATCACACAACGAGTGAGTGATACAGACTGCTGGAATAGTTGAGTGTGTAGTAGAAAATGCTATGCAAGCTAAACGAAAAAACATACTTTGATCATACAAAAAAAATTTATTAAGCAAGAAAAAAACATTACTTAACTTGAACATTACATAACTTTTTACAAAGAACACTTAATCCACGAGAGTGTTCTACTCTTAAAAATAAGAAACAGCTACAGTCACTCCATGCATTCATTTATTCAAATCTAATTTGAATCTGTATTGTACGAGATGATGATATGAAAGCATGAAAGCATATATGAAAGCAAAAAATTTAACATCTGATCAAAAACACTTGCATAATGAAGGATGAAGGAAAATGTAATAATACACTTACAATTAACAAGTAAATTTATCTTTAAATTATTTTTAAATGTTTGAAATAAACTTAAAACTAAAGGTATTTGATATTTTTATTTACGTTGCACTAGAGCTGCACAATGGGCTATTGGCGACTGTCTCATTAAGTTCTTCCAAGCAGTTAAAGAAAATAAAGGATCAGATTTTCTGGAAAAAATTGAAATTGGGTACTTGCACTTCAAGAAGAAGAAGACCTCCCATGCCCACACATGTGACCTATGACGTCAGTGTCAGCTAATCCTTATCAACAAAATGGCGTATTAAAGTTGAGCTTTTTCTACGTAAGTTAGAATGCTAATTAGCGATAAGTTAATTAAATACTCTCACTTCGAATTAGTTGAAATATAATTCTTACTCGCCTACTTCTTTTACTTAAGTTAGATTTATTATTTGTTATATATTTTATTGTAACTGTGATATACTTTAATTTTGTGTACCTGCCAACTCCGATGCATAATTAGTTTGTTTGTGTTCCACATGGCTTCGTGCCTGTTTTTGTGTTAAGTCTCTGTATAAATATATAGAGAAAGAATTGAAATCTTTGAGAAAGAATCTTTGTGAAAGAATTCAGAATGAGTCACTCAAGAGAATTGATACTTGACGGACTTGACTTACTCGAAATAGAAAGGAAAGAACAGTTGCTAAGATAAACAAATGCCACGTTTCAAGAACCAATCAGGATCGAGATACCCACACTTGCAGGTATGCTATTGGTATCTATTTTGCTTTAAAGAGGCTGGAAATTTCTCAGTGTTAGCTTTCAAATTAGGGTTAAATTTTGAAATCGCTTAGCTTTCGGATCTAGATATATTCACTTAGAGTTAATATAATATTATGTTAGTTACGAACATATTAAAACAAGACTTTTTATATTAATAAACCACTTCTGAAATTTTCCTATGAGCGCACAAATCTTATTAAAAAAAAATTCCTTTTTCCCCTACTTAAATTTTAATATGAATTAATGCTTTGATAATTTCTGCATGATTGTTATAAACACTCAGCATAATCAAAGAATTTTTTTATTATTTGTAACATTGTCGATTGTAACATCGATTGCGTATAAATGTTTTAATGCAATCGATCGTTACTCGTCTTACCGAGAAATAATCATTACAAAATCGATTTAACTAAGCTATACCGAATCGAAATTAAACTTCTATCAGTTTGTTCGATGATGCTGAAGCCAGGAGCCAAACTATATCACTGAGTGGAATAAATCAATTGTCGTCTGCACTATTTTTAGTGGATGATTCATTTATATTGGCATTCCAATAGAAACGTATTCCTATTGGTTGCTATCTATAACTGATTAACCATTGATGGATTTACAGAGAACAGATAAGCGAAGTGACGTCAGCCTAAACATATCTATTAGTTGAAATAGCGAAAAATAAAATTGTACTGTTTTACCTGATCTTTTCTGCACTGAAGTGAAATGCTTCATGTGTGTAATGTACACATTGTTCTTCTGATTTTTTTAAGTTCCTGATAATTAATTAGTTTAATTTAATTAGTTTAATTTTTCTACAACAAGATATTTTACAGGATAGAAAATTTAAAAAAGGATTTAATAGGAAACAGAGTTAACAAAATTTATTTTAATTATTTTAGAACAATTTTCTGAAGTTGTACAAAGCTTGAGAGTTAATTTTAATTTTTTACACCAATGTTCTGAAGTTGTACTTAACTTAAAGAAACTTAACTGTTAATTTTAAATAATTTTCAATAGTATTCAGTAATTGTAAAAAATTTGACAGTTAATTTGAATTATTTTACAACAATATTCTGAAGTTGTTCAAAATTTGACTGTTAATTTTAGTTATTTTACAACAATATTCTGAAGTTGTTCAAAACTTGACTGGTAACTTTTGCTACTTTACAACAATATTCTGAAATTGTTCAAAATTTGACTGTTAAATTTTGTCCTTTTGCAACAATATCCTGCAGTTGTACAAAACTTGACAGCTAATTTTAGTTATTTTACAACAATATTCTGAAGTTGTACAAAACTTGACAGTTAATTTTAATTATTTTGCAGCAATATTCTGAAGACGTTCTAAATTTGAAAATTCAATTTAATTATTAAGGAAATATTCTAAAGGGGGAATTAACTGGGAAATTAATTTTAACATGTTTCCTATTAGAAAATGTAAGTGCAGATCTTATCTATAGTGTTAACAAGTAACAACTTTTAAAAATATATGTTAATAAATTTTTTCTGTAGCATCATTTATGATAAATATATAATAAAATCTTTTTAGAAATCCATAGGCTATTCTAATAGTTCTAATCAAAACGTTTGTTAGTAAGATAGAAAAAAGTCGAGAGAAATTATAGAGAGGAAAGAAAATTCTTTTTAGATTCACAACTATATTCTGAAAAGTTCTGATTAATTTAAAAATTAACTTTATTTATTTTAGGATAATATTCTGAAAGTTGTACTTAATTAGAAAATTAAAGTTACATATTTCTTATAAGAAAATATAAGTGCAAAGCTCGCCCATTACGATTAATTAATCTCTAATTAATTTAAAAACCAATTTTATTTATTTTATGGTAATATTCCAAAAGTTGTACTAAATTAGAAAATTAAATTAACGTATTTATTATTAGAAAATATAAATGCAAGCTTGCCCATAACATTTAAAAAAACAGCAGCTATTAAAAAAATAATTTTAATGCATTATTTCAATAGCATCTTCAGAGATAAAGCTATATAAAAATTATCAAATTCTTTTTGAAAATCTGTAAGGCCATTTTAGTTACTCGAATAGAAACGTTTAATGAGTAAAACAGAAAAGGGGGAATTATCGCTTGTGTAATCTCAGATTGCTTAACCCTTTAAATCCCCCTTTTAAGACGCTGACACTGATCATTCACGTGTCTTCGTCACGAGACTATCGTCCAAAGAATTTATGGCGGAAATGGTGAAGCGACCGACACGTGAACTACGATTCACGTGAGCGTAACCATATGCACCTTGTGATAACCAGGGAAATGAACTTATCCAAAATTTGACTTTTTAATTTGTATTTTCTTGGATCGAATATCAACATTGGATTCTGGTGAATGTACCTAATATCATCCTGATATCTGTTTTGTAAGAATGAATTAGGAATTATTCAACTCCGCTCTTAAACGATAAGGGGTTTAACTATCGGGTACCCACTACAGTTGATATTGAAATTTATGCTATATGATCTGAGTGAACTTTGATTTGAATTCCTGGCGATAATATAGGTTATTGGCGTTCTTGGCGACGAAATGTTGTGGATAGTATATCGGTTAAAAGAAGTAATAGCCCTGAGGCAATTAATCCTGAATGTACGGTTATAACGACTAAAAAAAATAATAAATAATGGAGAGAATTTATCGTGCTAATGCCTGTAAGTCATTCACCATATATGAACCCGCGATATTATATCATTCGTTTTAAAGGGCGGTGAACAAATGTTTTTTTCTTTTTTTTTTATACTAGAATCTTAATTTTTTTGTGTGCCGGTTTTACTACTATCTTAAATCTACAGAGTTCCGAGCTTTAAGTAATGATAGAAAATGAGATTTTTACTCAGAAGTTTGCAGATTATTAAAAAATATTTTCTAAGCGTAATTTAATTAATTAAAGTTTTAAAATTATTTTAATTCCATTCATTAAAAATGACGAACTTAAATAATGTGCCCGAGCTATAAATAATGGTTTAATCCAATATTTGTGGCTTATTAGAAAGTAACTGATGAGTGTGATGAAAAAAAATAAGGCGAAAATTAATTAATTAAAAATCTAAAACTATTTTCATTTTTTACACAAAAAGTGGGGAAATTAAGTAATGGGTGAAAGTAAGTAAGGAATGGTAGAAAAAGCATTTTTTAACACAAATGGGGGTTAGTTCCATCAAAAAGTCTTTTATGAAGGCAAATTTCTCTCAATACTTGATCCGGAAGTTTTCTTGTCTTCTGGAGTGTGCTCAAAATTACAAGGCTGCGGAATTGAACATTAGCAGTCGTAAACCCCAAAAAATGGGTCTGCTGTTCAACGTCGGTTATAAAATTATAATAAGTGTGATGGAGCCTTGATGGGTCTAGAGATAGAGCGCTCACCTTTCAATGAGGTAGCCCGGTTTCGGATTGCAACGATCGCTAGTCGATACTCGCTCCACACCCGACTCACTGTACTGACGTAAAATATCCTCAGTGGTAGAGGGATCATGGGTTAGAGTCTCCTTGCCGTCAGGCTAAACGTTGAAGGTCTTCATGGTTTTCCTCTCCAAGCAACGCAAATGAGGTAATTCCATCAAAAAGACCTCTACGAAAGCAAATTTCTCCCATTACTTGATCCGGGTATTGTACTTGATTCCTTGTCTTCTGAATTGGTTTCAAATTACAAGGCTACGGAGTTGAACATTGGTAGACGTAAATTTATAATTGGGTCGGCTGTTAAAAAAAGCGACGGTTATAAAATAAAATATTAAGCGTAAAAAGAAATTTAGGTGAAAATTAATTAAAGCTTTAAAATTATTTTCCTTCCTTAGAAAAAAAAAATGACAAATTTAAATAATGGGTCCAAGTTTTGAAAAACGGCAAAAAAAGTGATTTTTACTTATAAATATGTAGCTTAAGAGGAAATAATTTATAAATATGATGAAAAAATTCTTAATGAAAATAAATTAATCGAAGTTTTTAAATTATTTGTAACTCTTGCATGAAAAATTACTAATTTTAATTTTTAGTAGCTTTTACTACGATAATTAGCTTAACAGTTTAGTCACGAAACAAAATTCACTAGACATAAATAATAAGATATTTATGTGCCCGAAAACTGTCCAAAAGTTTATTTGAATCAAATTTCTGACCTTATAATTTTTCGATGGGATCAAAAAATTCCGATTATTGAGGGAAAAACTAATCTATTTTTACATAAACAATCGCTCTGTAAAGGCGTACTAGCATATAATAAAATTTTATAATACTATTTTTTAGTGATATCAAGCATTGTCCAATATGCTGGATACCAGCTGGGTATCAGAAAAGTATACAAAATACCTTAATTACAATTCTAATTTCAAAAAAATTAACTCTCAAAGAACACTTTTTTGTTGTTGTTGTCGTCGATCATTTAGGCAGAGGAGGTTTGATTGATATTGTTTTCCAGTGGCGCCATCTATGGCCAAAAATTCTGCCATTACGTCACACCCGTATATAGGGTGGATCCATTCATACTTCCATTCACTCTTCCATAGATCGTAATTTTGACCCGAACCAGAGTTCAATTAATCTCCACTTCAGTACGACCAAAGGTATAATTTGCTATGGGAACACGGAGGACTTTGTGGCCCAAAGGGTTGAGCGTGCACTAGTCACCATTTACTTTACAGGGAATTTATTGTGGTGAACAAATATAACACGAAATGCCATTAAAAATGTATGTTTATAAAGGTAAAGAAAATTAAAACAATAAATTTTCGTAAAATCTTACATAAAAGAAAGGATTGCTTGCTAGTGTAATAATTATTGATCAGATACTCAATATCAATGGTTCAAGAGGGTGACCTCAAATATGCTAATTAGTTTGTGCAGACGATATTAAAAGTTACACAAAAACATGTGTTCTCATTTTTCCGACGATTTCTGACCTTCAAAATAAAGGGAGTAGCCGCAATTTGAGAAATGCTGTTCCAATAGTTTTGCCAATAGAGCGGTCGAATGTTAGGATGTTAATTCCACTTTTTGCATATTTCGCTGTAACTCGGAAACTTCTGAAGCGATTTGAAAAATTTTGCACACAATTATAAAATTCTTTTATCCAAAGATAATTCCACTCAAAAAATAAATATTGAAAATTGTTTATTTTACAAATTTTTACATTATTTAAATAATGTAATTTCATATGGCGAAATACAAATTTCTAACGAAATGGGTCGAATAGTTCCTGAGAAATCTAATTTTAAATATACGACTTTTTTAAACCTGGTTTTGCTTTATCGATCGTATTGTTGACATTAATCAAAATTGGTACTAAATTTATCGATAAATGAAGTGAATATTTTCTTGTATTCAACTATCATGTTAATTTTAAAAATAGTAAAATGACTCTTTTACAAATTTGAGATAAAATTTTTTAAGCAAATATAAAATTGAAGGGACTTAATTTTCTTTTGTCTAATTTATATATGGGAGAAATGGAAAGTAAAAAAAAAAGTTATTTATAATGAGGGTGATCGAAATTGTTTTAAGCAGATGTTTTCATCTTTAGAAACGCCTTCATTTATGTTAATGTTTTACGCGTCTTTTCTTATTGATGCTATTTCAACCTTTGAAGATCTTTCTTGATACTATATTTTATTTTATTTTATAACCGTCGTTGAACAGTCGACTGAATTTTCAGTTTACGACCATCAATGTTCAACTTCGTATCCTTGTAATTTTGAACCCCATCCAATAGACAAGGTAACTCCTGGATCAAGTATTGGGAGAAATTTGCCTTCGTGGAGGATTTTTTTGATGGAACTAATCCGCGTTTGTCTTACGTAGAAGAGAAACGAACCACGAAAACCTCCCATGGTTAGCCTGACGGCAAGGGGATTCTAACCCATGATCCGTCTACCACTGAGGATATTTTACACCAGCACTGTGGTCAGTGCGAGTCGGGTGCGGAATTCGAATCAGCCGGCCATCTCTGGGATTTGCACCCCGGGTCACTTCATTGGGAAGCGAGTGCTCTGTCCCCTGAACCATTACGGCTCCTGCTTAAAATCATAGCGTCTAATACCTGTCCTTAGAACCATGGTGGCTCAAGGGATAGAGCGTTTGCCTTCCAATGAGGTGAACCGAGTTCGAATACCAGCGGTGGCTGGTCAATACGAACTCCGCACCCGGCTCACACCGAACACAGTGCTGGCGTAAAATATATTATCAGTGGTAGACGGATCATGGGTTAGAGTGCCCTTGCCGTCGGGCTAATCGTGGGATGTTTTAATGGTTTTTCTCTCCATGTAACGCAAATGCGGGTTAGTTCCATCAAAAAGTACTCCACCAAAGCAGATTTCTCCCAATACTTGATCATTGAGTCCCCTTGTCTTCTGGATTGGGTTCAAAATTACATTGGCTACGGAGTTGATCATCAGTAGTCGTAAGCCCAAAATTGGATTGACTGTTCAACGACGGTTATAAAAATAAATTGTATCATACTTGTCCTTATCCAAAGTGAACGGGACTGTTTCACGAGACAGAGCTTCTGCAGCGCGTTCCAAATTTCTTTAACTTTTGAGAAGTTCATCGTTTGACGGTTAAAGGACAGCTCGCGCGTACTTTTGTATCTCTATGAACCTCAAACGATTTTCGTTTTTCCTACTTTTGCAAGACACGTTTTGCAAGGACTGAAGAATCAACAGCATTGATTCCTTCGTCGCTCTGGAATAAATCACGTAAACCTTCAGAAAAACCTTAATTTTTTGACAATGACCTGGAAAATATCTTCTTGGCTGGCTGACACAGGAAACGGTCGAAAAAAATCTTCAATTGTAAACAAGACAACAACGCGTGACCATTTTCACACGTGGGACTGCTTCGGATAATTATCTTTTCATTCTTTTTTTCTCCCAATAATCATAGTTTTATTCTTCATTCCTTAATGAATTGTATCATTACAAGTATGATGTTATTAATCATTTTATTAATTAATTGCTCATAAGCCCATAATTTAATTCAATTAGTACTTGCGAACCTGTACTTGAAAATTATTTATATTATAATTTTTTTTCTGAATAGAAAAATATATTTTAATATTCGTTTTACATTTCAGGAACTAAGTAATGAATTCGCGGTTTTGGAAATTTAGCAATGAATTCACGGTTTTATAAATAGTTCGGCTTAATTATTCGTTATAATCCCGCAGAGGACTGATCGTTAAGACACGGTTCCCAGCAGATCACCAAAGTCAAGCATCCCTGGCTGCGGTCAGAGTGCGGGTGGGTGACAACTTGGATCAGTCTGCGTAGGGTCCGAGGTGATGCGGTATGGGTCCTCGTTAAACTGTTCTACCTTAAAGTGCTCGACTTCGCATGCAGGTCGTCGGGCTATCAAAGCAGGGGTGCCACCCCCTCGGCAGAGGATCAAAATTGTGATGGCATGTCTTCGGATCATCCTCAGGGAGGTTTCCCAGACCGTCGCCAATAGCCCATTATGCAGCTCTACTGCTGATGAACTAGAAGAAGTATTCGTAATAATGTACAACGTCCGTCGCACTATAACGTAGATTCCTAAAGTAGATATTGGCAGTGGTTAAGAATTTAACCTTGATGATGACCCAAAGACAATACTGACATATGCGCTTACAACTTAACCTAAATTTAGATCGAAGAGCCAATTGTGATAGAAATCAACCGGCTCCGCATCATGCTTCCCAGCATATAGCATTGTGTGGACTTATAGGAGAAATTTTGGTCCGATTGGACTCTCAGCTTTTACATGGGAAATCGATTATCTGCCAAAGCACTAGAAACCTATATCTACTGCAACGACTGTGCAAATCGATTATTAAATAAATTTGCCCTCTAAAGATTTCAGTATTACATTATTAGACTGATCTATTTATGTTTTTAAAATATTTCGTGACAAATTCGTGGCCACCCGATCCATGTGGTTGGTTTAGTTTTCGCCTACCACAACTTCTGCCGAAATTCGATTCGTTGAGTAAATACTGAGTGTTTGATTTTATTACAGTCGTTGAACAGCCGACCCAATCTTTTGGTTTTGCGACTATCAATGTTCAACTCCTTAGTCTTGTAATTTTAAACACAATCCAGAAGACAAGGGAACTCCTGAATCATGTATTGGTTGAAATTTGTCTTTGTGGTGGACTTTTTAATGGAACTAACCCGCATTTGCGTTACATAGGAAGGAAGACCGCGAGAACCTCCCACTGTTAGCGAGATGGTAAGGGGACTCTAACCTATGATCCATCTGCCACTGAGGATGTTTTACGTCAGCACTGTGATCAGTGCAAGCCGGATGCGGAATTCGTATTGACCAGCCAGCTTTAAAGCAAAATAGTTTAACGAGGACCCTCGGACCCTATGCAGGCTGCTCAAAGTAATCACCCACCCGCCTTACTGATCGCAGCCAGTGATACTTGAATTCAGTGTTCTACTGGGAACCGTGTTATTACGATCAGTTCACTGCGGGACCACAAAATCTTATAAGAAATTCTTTGTACTGAGTACACAAGCTTGCATATGTATGTGTAACAATATAAACAAGTAAATTATGACACCTCCCTGTCCGAGCGATTTCACCCGCCAAACGCTTTTCAAAACTTGGAGGTAGCGGGTTCGAATACCGCTGTTACGATGAATGTATCTTCGTGCTGTCCTTCTCTGTATTGTGCTATCTGTCTTTCCATTTGACAAATGCTTATTAGCCTAAATTGAGCACTGAAAATGCATGTAATTTCAATAAAGCAATAAACAAGTAAATTATCTTAAATCCTATTGAGCACTATGTTTAGAGAGAGATTTGGTCTGTTCTTTTTCTATAAATATTTAAAAAAAAAGCTGCTCCAATTCTCAATGTGTATATTTAAAATCCTCATAAAAAATGTTGGGGAAAAAAGATAGGATTGAAGTTAGCAAATTAATTCTTTGCTTATACCGAATTCCTGGAACCTTGCATTGTTTTAAAAGAAGCATTGTTTTAAAAGAAGTGTGGTAAAAGTAAGTAAAAAAATTTGTGTATATTTTATTGTTAGAAAAGATTTTCTAAATGAGGCGTCCAGATATTGTTCAACAGATATTACTGTAGAGTATAGCCAAAAGTAAAAATATCGTCATAAATACCTTTTGCTCTATAATGATCGGATTTTCACGAACAAGTGCCTGCCGATCTTAGTGGTTCAAAGCGTTAACCTCAAATATTCTAATTTATTAATACTAATTATTAAAATACAAATTCGGATGTTAAATGAACCTAGCTAAATTTTTGACTAATTTTTCTTCGCTTGACAAAAGAACTATTCATTTTGAATACCGTGCATCCCAGTATATAAGTCAACCCGCTATTTTTGATTACGAGATTGAAAATTTCTGATGTGTCGGGTATTTAAGTCGACCGCTGTAGAACCCCAAATCTAAAAATTTTAAAAATTTAAAAATTTTTTTTTTTTAAATCTAAGAATTTTTTTCAAATTAAAAATTTTTCTCTCTGGCTATGATACATTCTACCCTTAAATAAAAGTGCTATGACGCGCCCCCTGAAAAAATTCGTTTCGAAAGTTATTATAAAATCTTTTAAAAAGTGTGGAATTTCAAATTCTTTGTACTCGATTTTTTGTGGGACTCAGATGAAGTGGAATTCATGTTGCTGCACGAAGTCTCACTTCAAACTAAAAGAAATGGTTTGAAAATTAAGAAATTTGATATTCAAGTTCAAACTAATCAAACTCTGCTAGTAATATTTATTATAATATATAATACGAGTATGATAAATTTCGGTATGTATATTTTTTATTGATTAAACCTAGGAATACTGAGTAATTTTTACTTTTTAATCGAATCAATTTATTTAATGATGTCAGATAACGTTAGTGACCTAAGTTAACTTATTCCTACAGTTTTACTAATTAAGAAAACATATCAGTTTTAACTATAGATATTTATTTTTTTCCTCTGACATGTAATTTGTCATCAAATTATTCTATATGTTTACTTGATAAGAGCATAAATCGTTAATTGAATAACCAGCAGAGACCAACGTCCATTTTGGACAACATTAAGTGCACTTGAAAAACTAACATCTTAAGATTACTTTTCTTACTGTTATTATGACTTTACGAAGCAATTGTCTATGCAAAAATATTATTGGTTATAATTTATTCCTAAAATTGTACTAATTAGAAAAAATATTAGTTTTAATTATAGATATTTCTTCCCCTGGCACATAATTTGTCATAAAATTATTTCATATGTTTACTTGATAACAGCATAAATTGTTAATTGAATAACCAGCAGAGACCAACGTCGATTTTGCACAACGACTATTTTGGACAACATATTAAGTACAATTTTATCACTTGAAAAACTAACACTTTAAGATTACTTTTCTTACTGTCATTATGACTTTACGAAGCAATATATATTATTGGTTCGTAATAAACCATAACCAATAATATTTAGATGCAAAAATATTATTGGGTATAATTTATTCCTAAAATTTTACTAATTAGAAAAAATATTAGTTTCAATTATAGATATTTTTTTTCTCTTACATGTAATTTGTCATAAAATTATTTCATATGTTTACTTGATAACAGCATAAATTGTTAATTGAATAACCAGCAGAGACCAACGTCGATTTTGGACAACATATTAAGAACAATTTTATCACTTGATACTGATTGATACAAATTCTGCTCCCAGCTCGCACTAACCACAGTGCTGACGTAAAATATCCTCAGGATCATGGATTAGAATCCCCTTGCCATTCGGCTAACCGTAGGAGTTTTTCACGGTTTTTCTCTTCATGTAACTCGAATCAAAAGTTTAATTAAAAGCCCATCACGAAGGCTTGTTTGCTCTAATGCTTGATCTAAGAGTTTCTTTGTCTTCTGGGTTGAATTCAAAATCACAAGGATTAGGAGTTGAACATTAGTAGTTGTAAAGCTCAGAATTGGTTTAGTTGTTCAACGCCGGTTGTAAAGTAAAATAAAATTGTTTATGTCGCTTACTAACAACGTACACGATGTTCGCGTTACATTGTGTACAATGCTTGACGATTTTAGGCAAGATTATGAAACGTGAAAATTATTCCCTATATACTTCATCTAAGCTTTCTATACAATGATTAATGTTCTGTAGGCAAAGAATGATAGTATAATTTGACGGAAGTAAATTGCGGAGAAAGAAACAAAGCATTATTTTTTCCATCGCTTTCTTTTTTTCTGATTAAAAAAAGTATTACTGAGTTTCAAAAGAAAAGTATTTCTTCTGTTCCATAAATAAAATTTTCATGAAACGCAAATTGTACTTTATTGGCTTTTGGTAATTATTAGAAATACCCAATCAAAAATATCACTAGGAGTAGGTGTTTTGAGCAATGGCCCTTCAAATTACAAAAAAAAAAAAAAAACTTTAGTGTAGCAAATGCATATAGATCAATAGCCCTTTATCTTAAAAAAGCATTAGTGCTGAGAATACCGGGCAACGGGTGCACATCCCTACCTAGGTTTCATGGTAATTTATGCGTTGATACACGGTAATTACTAAAAGTTTATGCCTTTGTTATTTTAAAAATAAAATATTGATAATATATTAATGTGAAATATTAAATAAATATTAATTCTAATAATCAAATTAGTGAGGAATATTAAAAAAGTAGGCTACATTTTTGAAATTAAAAAAAAACGTGTTTTTTTTCCTTTTTCGAAAATTGCTACTTTTTTATGTGTTTATCCATTATGTGTTTATCCATTATGTGTTTATCCATTATGTGTATATCCATTATGTGTGTCATCCAGGGAAAATTCCGGAAACTTGTAAAATACCTATATTTAAGCAACACTAAGGGACAGTTTGATGAAAAATTTACATTGGAAAAATGTAACTAATTTGTTTTACGATATTCATTTATAGCCTTTTTTTGTTCCGTTTTTAAAAAAATACTTGTTCTTTTAAGAGGATTGCTAATTACGTTTTAATTTCAAAATCAACTAGGACTATTTTTGTAATCGGATTTGTATTGAGTCCTTACTAAACCAAGCCTTTGCAGTGAGAAAAGTGTTAGTAAAATCAGAACAATTAAAACAAAAAAGTGAAAATATCCTTTAAAACAGTTGACATACTTCGAATAAATTTAGAAAAAGAAAAACTAGATCAGCTCATTATTGCCACTGACGGAAAGTGAAGCAGAAATTAAAAATTTTTCTTCTATTTATTCTTAGTGGTGTGCGTCACAAATGTGTTGAATATTCAAATCTAGAGCATTTAACTTTTTTGATCTCGATTTCACTCCGCCGAATATTATCGTCGCGACATTGTTCTTTTTCTGCCATCGTCTGCGAGCTAGAAATCCCCTTTTCTTCTATTTCTCCTGTTCAGATTTCCATAAAGAGATGAAATTAGACCTGCTAATCTACAAACCCAATCCCCAATTTAGGTGAAAAAAATGCTTCTTTCTTTCCTTTAAATTTTGACACGTGTCGGACGGGGAAAGCCATCCAACTTTCGATGAACGCTTTCCCTGTAGGAATTTGGCTTTTACCTTCTCGCGAAAATTCTAAATAGATTTATTTCATTTCCTAAATTGATAAGTACATGGGGTATGGGGTATCTAGTAAAATATATTTTATCAGCAGATCTAAATCAAAGAGTAGATTTTGCTTCTATCAAAATTTTCTAAATTGAAAAATACTTCAGTTAATTTGACTAGCAAATCTTTTTTTTTTTTTTTTTTTTACATCAAAAGTTGTATTTAGTTTCCATCAAAATTTCCTAAATTGATAAATACAAACATCTGCAAAAAGTAAATTTCTTTAGTAGATCAAATTACCTTTTTTGTTTTAGAATTTTCTGAAATGACATCAAGGGACTCCAGTAAAGTATATATCACCAACAGATCTAAGAAGTTTTTACCATCAAAATGTAGACTTATTGCAATTTTAAGCGCTTTTTTGCAAGTTTTTTTTCACTTCTTTTGCTTTAAATAATGACTATTTATAGGAAATTTTTATATAATTTTATAATAATAATGAATATTTGTTGGGAATTCTATTTATATCTAACGATCTTTATTTTGTAAGCTCGTTCTTGAATTACAGTCGAAAATAAAAAAAATGAAAGAAGAGAGATAAGATGTTGCTAAATGTAAATCTTACCAAACGAAAATTCTTCAATTTTGTACAGATGATTGTACTGGGGAAAATATTTTTTGTTGCATGAATACAATTATTTGATTTTGCCTGATTCAGGTGTGAGGTTTTTAAGTCTTAAATCAGTTTTTCTCCTAAAGGCTACAGATTATTTTTAAATGGCATTTTTAGTCTACTTTTTTTTGTCAAAATGTACAATTATTATTTTATTCATGTTCTTATATGTTTGCCTCATTACTTTTCTCATGTTGCTTTGTTGACGCTAGACCTTCACACGTCCGTCCATTTCATGCTCGCGTGCGCTCAATCATACGAACATTTGACATTTGTGACATAACAGCACAATCAGTAGATTACCTTCTTATACCACCCTGGATCATCGCACCATATCAATTTTATTCCCCATTTATGTTGTACAGTAAATCTAATGTTGCATCCGTCATTTATTAACAAATATTCAATTCTCATCGTCATCAATATTTTGAGTATGTGCCTGTATATACTGACGGATCAAAATCGGCGGGGTACGTAGGCTGTGGTGTCATCATCGCTGACGATACTCATAGTTACAAGATCCCAGATATTTGTTCCGTCTTCACTGCTGAATCTGTTGCCATCCTTTTGGCATTGCGGCTGATTTCTTCACGCTCCGAACGAAAGTATTTGATATACTCGAATAGTAAGAGCGTTTTGAGCCAGTTAGAAAATTTTCGCAGCGATATTCATCCAATCTTATGCTTCATTAATCATTTATTAATCGCTCTTCACAAGAAGGGATTTGATATTTCATTTTGCTGGATACCAAGTCACGTCGGTATACCAGGGAATGAGTAGGCTGATTCTGCAGCACGATCTGCAACTACTGAATTAACAATATCTGTACCATTCTCAGACATTAAACTACATGTTCGACAGCTCATCTCGTCCCTTTGGCAACAGCATTGGGACCTTCAAACTCAAAATAAACTTCATAACATCAAACCATATATAGACCCCTTACCTGTATTACGTTTACGTAATGCAGATGTAAAGCTTNAGAATCGGCCACACTCGACTTACGCATATTCATCTGTTGTTTGGAGAATCTCCTCTCAAATGCTACTCTTGTAATGTTTTACTTACGGTTCATCACATTTTAACCATTTGTCCTTGTTTTAACCGACATCGTCTTACCCTTTTTAACAGCACTACTTTATGTATGAAGAATTTGTTAGGTGAAATTCATCATCCTAACATTTTCGCATTTCTGCGAGTTATTGGCATTTTAAATTGTATATAACTGTTTTATCTGATTTTATTCACTCTTATTTCTTATTCATGAACCGTTTTACTTTAAATGTGTATTTTATAGAATTACGCTATTTATCGATTTTGATGAACTTTTTCAAAATACGTGTCTTGAGATAAACAATTTTATTAATCTCATTCAATTTATGACAATGAAATAATTGTGTGTAATTTACCATTAGATCTGACTCAACAAATTGTTTGGCGCAGCATATCCTCCTTTGGATCTTGTGCCATAAAACCTCTACATTCAATCAATCAATCATGTTGCTTTGTTATATTATTGCTGTCCTGTAACCATGGATTTGAAAATGAGTGGTTCGTTCGTTTGAAAACATTAAAATCACACGCGAACCACCAAAACTTTAGTATGAGTGGTCTCCCAACCAATAATTGATTCGAAAGGGTATTATGATGTTGCGTGTTTTTATCGCAAAAGGGCATAAATCATCATAATTGTGACATTTACATTCTGTATATTTTAAATTTTTACTTAAATTCATGTTTTTATATGTTTGCCTCATTACTTTTTTCACGTTGCTTTATTGTTATATTATTGCTGCCCTGTAACCCATATTTTGAAAATAACAGTGGTTCGCTCATTTAAGAGCGTTAAAATCACACGCGGACCACCATAACTTGATAATTAGTAGTCCCCCAACCAACAATCGATTCGAAGGGGTATTATGATGTTGTGTGTTTTTATCGCAAAAGGGCATAAATCATCATAATTGTAACATTTACATTCTGTGTTTTTTAAATTTTTATTTAAATCAACTTCAGTAATTTTTCTTTAAAAAAAAACTCTTACATATAAAGTGACCAGTGAAAATGTGTACGGAGCATTGCTGCACCCTATTTTCATTATTCCTGTGTTGATATTCTTCTCTATTTGTATTATGCCTGTCTTTACATCCTTATTTAAATTTTCTAGCTCTTTTATTCATGCTCACTTATCCTTACTAATATGCATTCAGTCTTATATTTATGTTTTCCTGTCTGTATCTTATTTACCTTATCCCAATACTCATTTACATTATTCTTTAACCCTTTAATGCAGCTGGGACACCGGTGTCCTTTTTTGTCTCCTCCTGACGTTGTAATTGCAAGCAAAAATATATTTTGGTATTTTTTAATTACAAAAAACAGTAATAGTTACTAAAAAATTCTGTTACATTATCGGAAAAATTTTTGTACTAAAATATAAAATAAAAAAAATTGAGAATTTTTTTTCATTCATATTTAAAAAAATTTAGCCATAATTGATTTTGTAAATTAAAGAAATTTCAGAGATTAATAACTATTTCATTTCTATTAGATTTAAATAACTGCAAATTTGAGAAATAATTGTTTGGAATTGAGCCGTATTTAAAAGACTTTACCTTTAACGCAGAAAAAAAAAACTTCGCGTTTCATGCTATATTTAATAACCATAAATTATTAAAATGCTAAATAGAATATTTTTCATTTATTTTGACCTAAATCAATACAAAATAAGGAGAAAATATGAAAAATATGTTTAATAAAAATTCTGCTCCAAAGGGTCAATTGGAAAGTTATTGGTTTTGATTTTAAGACAAATACTTATCAATGTTGTAGCAATTTTTCAAGTTTACACAACAATACTAGCAATTTTTAGAAACTTTTTACGAGGCATCTTCTTGAGCACAATTTTTTTTTTGGGGGGGGGGNCATGAAACAAAATTTTAGTTTAGACTTCAAAAATTAAACAATTTATTATAAAAAGTAAAATTTGAAACACGGAAGCGATTATCTTGCATTGCATCACACTTTTTTGATTCATCAAAATTTCTTTTCCCTTGAGCGTGTTGAATGAGAATCTAGATCTTTGAATAATCCACACCTTGAAGAAAGTAATCGGGGTCAATGTTGCTAATTGACTGGATGTGTTTTCGTGAAAAATATTTATGATTATATTCGCTTATGTGGCGTGAATTTTATATTTTAACCTTTTTTTTTTATTATTTCGCACAAGGGTTACGATCTGTGAAATATGCTAAAAACGATTAAAAATGTAACGTTATGATTCAGCCAAATTTTATTTTATAACCGGCGTTTAACAGCCTGCACATTTTTAGGTTTATGACTATCAATGTTCTACTCCGTAGCTTTGTATTTTGAACCTTATCCAGAAGACCTCCTGGATCATACATTGAAAACAACGGCCTTTTTGAAGGAAGTTACCTATATTCCGGGGAACCATTTACCATTTTGGGAAATACCACAAAACCCTCTCATGGTTAGCCCAAACCAATGATCTGTCTACCATTGATTATATTTTACGTCAGCACAGTGGTCGGTTTCAGCCACGAACAACATTCGTGAATTGAATTCGTATGGATTTACATTTGCTAAAATTTGAACCCGGTATACCTCACACCAATGTTTTTTTAAGGTTCAGTGCCCCTGCCCGGTATACCCTACATTGTTCTGTTTTTAAAGTTAAGTACCACTGCCCAGTATGCATCTAACCGGTACTCCGAATATTGATGTTTCTCCTAATTTATCCTCAGCACATATTAAAGTATCGAATAAATATAATAATATCAACGAATAAATTAATATCAAATCAAATATAACAAATATTTGGGACAATGACCAGAGCGACTATGTGATTGTTGACATTCAGCGGTAAAAGTCGACATTCTCTTGATTTCGGTCATTCACGGTAACATATATTCGCCATTTTGGTAAACACGCGTACATTATTTTGTAGTTCTAACGGGATTCAAAGAGCAGAATTATTCATTTTTCCTAATATTATGCAAACCATATTTAGATTTTAACGAGGTTTCATCCGCATTTTTTAAAACTAATAATAGCATTTTTAGGGTTTAAAAAGATTCAAAACATCTTTTTTTTTTCTGAAAATTTCAAAACTTTATTTTGAAACTTTAGCCCGATTTGTTTTTACAAAATAAAGTAAACAATCATATTTCTTAGACCGTTTATAGTAAGATAATCATTAAAAAAAAAAATTCTATTTATAACTTTTTACCGTGAAAAACGATTGTCGTTCAGAAAATTTTCACCGTCCTTAACACCTTCATAAATGCAAAATTTATTGTTTTAAAAAAAAAATGGAAATTTTGCACGTTTTGTTGTTTTATATCAATCTATATATATATATTAGGCCGCCTACTCAAATGTATTGAAGTGAATTATGATTTTTTGAAGCTAATAATTATTACATTAGTATATAAATTTGACGGTTTTTTGATAAAAAAAGAAAAACTAAGGGCAGAAAAACAAAATTTTGCCAGATATGAAATCTTAAAACTGAAAAAAAAAATTTTCTTTTTTTCAAACTATTTTGAGTTTCTTTTTTTAACATAAAAAAAATTGAATTATTAAATCCATTTATATCTTATTGTCATTTTTCGTTTGACAAGAAACAGGGTTGTCTAATTTATTTAAAATAAAATCTTGGGTAATAAATAGGAACGTAAAATGGATGTAATTGGATGATTTCAGGATATGTATAGATTATTTTATTACGAAAATTGGAGGTATTTCGAGTGGTAATCAACATCTTCTGGCATTGATGTTTCCACTTTCCTCGGTAGTGATTTATTACATTTCAATAGCATATTTGTGTTTTCCTCTCTGAAAGGATGACTGAAAAAGGATTTTACTTCCTCTATGCTCACGCACAGAGAATAATTATGTATCAAGAATTTCTTCATTTATTCAGTAACTAACAAATATTTTTGAATAATTTTTAATTCATTTGATATTTAGAAATACATTATATTGACTTTGTTACCAAATCTTAAGCTTGCAAGTATTTTTAAAACTTTAAGCAAAGCACTTAAAATTTTGTAACTAAGAACACATTTTTAACACGTTGACTGCCGTGTCACCCATATTCGGGTGACAGCAAAGTTTCTGATCGGGCCGTGTCACCCGTATTGGGGTGACGCTTATTTGACTACTTGCGAAGGATATCAGTATGTATCTGAAAAGATATTTCACAGGAAATAACTAAACTATTGAATTGTTATAAAAGTAATAAAAAAATGATTTATAAAGAAAATTATTGTATGTCTCGTAAAAGCGTTCTTGTTCACTGCTATTTGACTCACTAAGAAATAAGTTTTCTATTTTTCTTTTCGAAATTTCAACGAATTAGGGTAAAGATTTTAAGTTTTACTCCTCTTTTCTCGGCAAAGATTCAACCTGATCAAGCAAAGTGGCGAGATTAGAAACAGATGCGATGGACACAGATTAACAGACATGATACCATGGAAACAAACGGAGCGGGGAATTATTCTTGTGACCATCCGAGACTGACATTATTAAAATATCGGAGGGAGTACTTAGCAGAATACGCTTCGTACTGTGGTACTCGTGGCCTGAAGGAGATTTCACTGTAAACGCGTTTTGCAGTCAACGTGTTAATGAATAAAATGTAACAAAAAGTATTCTAATATATGAAATAGTTATTGAATAAAGACTGAAATTCCATACTCATAATTCTCTGTTGGTTAACACAAAGGAAAATTCTTTATCTGTATGAACAGGATACTTTTTTTTACAAGGATTTAAAAAAATTTATATTAAAGTCTTTTATAAGAAAACACTATGTATATAATTCATATTGGTTTAAGAAATTAATTTAGTTCAAATTTTTTATTACATACTTGCCTTGGTAGAGTGAAAGTATAATTTTATAGCCTTTCAACCCAAATAGGATATATTATAAGTCAAATAGGTTAAACTTTATTCCCTAATGAATAAACAGATCCCCATTTTGCATGGGATTTTATATTTTCAGGGTTCTTTAGGCATTAGGGAATAAAAATATAACTAAATGAACTTGGCGACACTCTCATATTCAAAGTGACAGACTCCTGTTTGAGAGCATGCCAGTCAATCTCATTTTAATTTACGTATATTTTCTGAATTTTTAGGCAAGTACAACTATCTTTTTGCCATATTTTGTGTAAAATAGTTATGTTTGTACTTATTTAGTAATAATTGTACCTGTTTAGTATCAAAAGTAGACATTTTGTTTTGTGGGATATATTGTCCCAATCATACTTACCATTGAGACAATAAATCCCGTTAGTGATAAAAAATATCATGAAACAAAATTTTAGTTTCTGTTTTGATTATTTTATAACTGTAACTTCTGGTTCCTATAACTTCTGGTAATATTTTCATTATTCATTCTGATATTTTTGCAATGTTCAAGACGATTGGGACATATTGTCCCAGGAGATTTCCAGGAAAAGTGGAACACTTTAAACACATAGTATACTTATTTTGATATGTCAGTATTAATATAAACTGCTTTTCATACTTGAATTTTGATGCTGCAAAAGTCTGGTCAAAATTGCTAAAGAAGCAACATTACTCTAATTTTGCATAAAAAAAAATTTATTAAAATTCTGTACAGTTTATACACAAAAAATTCCTATAGAATTCACCATATGAATGGAGCCTTTTCTCTCAATATTTTTACATTATACTTCATCCACTCTTTCTTTTTAATCCAGAGTTCTTGTGCAGTATCTAAACAACTCATCAATGCTGCTCCTTTCCATACAGTAACTCGAGGGTCCATGTCCTGTTTCAAAGTAAAAGTATTTACAGTAGGACCTCTATTTAACGAAGTCGCTAAATCTTGATAAAAAGTTCGCTATATGAAAAATTCGTTAAATAGAAAAGCACCATTTGAAATACTTAAACAACGCAAAATAAGTTTTAAATTCAGAAACACTAGACATAATTGAAATAGTAATTGTGAATTATTATCTACGAATAATTTCATAAATCTTAACCATAAAATAGAACAAAACATTATCCAGTGTTACACTACCATGCTACATACATTTTCAACTAATGAAAGCTAAATTTCCTGTATGAAATGCAAACAAAAAGGAAAAGGGATTTTCCTGCTTACTCTAAAAGTTAAGTGTCTGCGAAAATCGATTTAAGGTCGATTCGCCCATAAAATGCGTTAACAAGTTTGAAATATTTTGAGAAATAGAGGAAGTAGATCTCAAAGAAAAGTTCGTTAAAAATTCACTTCTCGATTTGGAAATTATTTTACAAAGAAATATCCAAAATGTTTTTGGTTCCTCAAAAAAAATCGCAAAATGGAAGTTCGTTAAATAGAAGTCCGACTGTATTCACATATTTTCATTGCACAGGTTGCATTTAAATAACAAAATTTAATATTCTAAAAATTTTAGTACAGTTGGACTTCTATTTAAACAACTTCCCATTTTGCAATTTTTTTTCGAGGAACCAAAAACATTTTGGAAATTTCTTCGTAAAATAACTTCCAAATCGAGAAGTGAATTTTCTATTTAACGAACTTTTCTTTGCGATCCACTTTCCCAAAATACTTCAGAGAATTTCATGGAGGAAATGACCTTGAATTGATTTCAGTAGTCACTTAACTTATAGAGAAAGCAGTAAAATCCCTTTCCCTTTTTGTTTGCATTTCAAACGAAAAATTCAGATAAAATTAACAGATTTTTATCAATAGCAATTAAACTTAAAAACGCATGTGGTAATTTATGCTTACCAATACTTTTATAATAAATGCAGCTATAATTTAATACATAAATTTAGCTTTCTTTTTAGTTGAAAATATATGTAGCATGCTAGTGTAACACTGGATAATGATTTCTTTTATAATTAGTAGATACAAGTTCACAAGATAAAGGTGTATCAATTGCCATTTCAATTATGTCTAGTGTATATGAATTTAAAACCTGCTTTATGTTGCTTAAGTACTTCGAAGGTGATTTTTTGTTTAAAATTTTTTCCATATAACGAACTTTTAATCCGGATTTAGCAACTTCGTTAAATAGCCTAGGGGTAAACATTCAGATAGTCGTGAGACACAAATTAATAGGATGTTTCATTAAATTTTAAAACCGTCGTTGAACAGTTGACCTAATTTTTGGGTTTCTGACTACTAGTATTCAAATCCATAGCTGTAATTTTCAACCCAATCCAGAAGACAAGGGAACTCTTGGATCAAGTATTGGGAGAAATTTGCCTTCCTGCATTTGTGTTACATGGAGAGGAAAACCTCCCACAGTCAGTCTGATGGCAAGGAGACTTTAACCCATGATCCATCAACTACTGATGATATTTTATGCAAATGGAGAGAGAATGCTCTATCCTCTGAGCCACCATGACTCCCTCCCAGGACTAAGGAGACTTACTATCTGTGTTTGGTGAGTAGTATAGGAATTTACTTCTAGATGTCCTTCCCAGCTGGCAATGAGGATAATTGATTTTTTTTAATTCACAGCAAAGATGTTCAATGAAATTTAGAGCTCTGAGAAGGCCAGTACAGTTTTTGAACACCCATTTTGTGAAACCTTGTCAATGTGTGAATGGAGCAGTTATCCAGCTGTAAGAGAAATAAGCCTTCCCCTAAAAAATATTGCCATAGAGTTGGGAGAACAGCATTGTCCAGAATTTCCAAAGTATATCTTTTGAGCAGTGATGGCTTAGAAGATAGAGCGTTTGGCTTCCAATGAGGTGAACAGGGTTCATATCCCAGTGATGGCTGATTGATACGAATTCCACATCCGGCTTGCATTGACAACAATGCTGACGGAAAATATCCTCAGTGGTAGACGTATAATGTGTTAGTCCCCTTGCCATCAGGCTAATTGTGGGAGGTTCTCTTGGTCTTCCTTTCCATGTAGCACAAATGCGGGTTAGTTCCATCAAAAAGTCCTCCCAAAGGCAAATTTCTCCCAATACTTAATCCAGGAGTTTTCTTGTCTCCTGGATTGGGTTCAAAATGACAAGCCTATGGAGTTGAACATTAGGCTGTTCTACAGCATTCATAAAATGACCATGTTTTGTTGGTAAACATCAACAAGTGTTTGTTAAGGAGTAAAGAACACGCTAGTCGAAAATGAATTTAAAAGTTGTTTAAATTTTGCTTGAGTGTTTTTAGGGTGAAAAAGAAAACACAGTTGAAGAACACAGTTTGGGTTGACTGTTGAATCTAAGCAGACGAGGCAAAAAACATCCAACAACCTGTGATGCAATACCTATAATGTAGAGACAACAGATGCTGTTCAAAATCGAAATTGGGAATAAATGTACAACCTTAATTCGCAAAAGACTTGAGTAAGCGCAAATAAAAAAAGTTATGAGCTGGCTCTAGTGGGATTTTCTAGAGCCCTGAACCAGCCTTGGGAATTTCTCTCACATCCTTCAAGAAATCTATATTCAAGCTCTACAGCACATGCGCAATGGCATAACTCGGATGGTCAAAGACAAGCTAAAGAGATGAATCGTGGCTGCCTAGCTTGCATCAAAAAGAGCTTCCTCAGCTCAACAGGAATAACTTGAGGAAGATCATTGGTCTTCTCACAGGACAGAGACACCTCTACATTATGGGTATTGAATCTGATTCTCTTTGTGGAAGTCGTCATCTTGAGGAGGAGACTTCACGACATATACTGTGTGATTGTGAGGTCTATTCTGCTCAAATATTCGAGCATTATGGGCAACACTGCATTAAGATCTGGTAATTACAAGATATTCCTATCAGGTATTTGCTGAGCTTTGTTTTAGCTAGAAGACTTTTTTTGCTAATCACGATTTAGAGTTTATGAGCAATAGACCTTTGGTCGATGTACCGTACTCTTTGGAACTGCCCAACCAACCCCAAAATCTGTTTCGATTTTGTGATGCACTCATAGAAGATGTGACATTAGTATTTTGATTGACTCCACACAAAAAAAAAGGAATCATTCACTTCATTGATGATGTCAAAAGTGCATGCCACTAACTGATGTTACTTTGAAGGTGAATAAAGGTATTTGGTTTTAGCTATTAAATGAGTTCAATTTATTAATTCTATTTGAACAGTAATTTTTATATAGATGTCAACTCTACTATATACTACAGGTTTAATGAAAATTCCCTAAAATTGAGTAAGTTTTCTAAAACAAATCCCTACTGAAATAGAATCTTTTCACAGATTATAAGCTTGCTTGAATCTATTTAAATAAGTAACACATAATGATGAAAGCTCATTTATAAAAATAAATGTAAAACTTTGTTCTAAAATGTTCATGTTTATATTTATACAGAACTCCCTTTTTCAATTAAACTGAAAAATCTTTAATATTGAGTAAATATAAAGCATTTTTACTAATTAATGACCATAAATTCCCTATGTGTAAAATATTTAGTACATCATGCAATTTTTAAATAATTTACTAAAATCTACGGGATTTTTTCCTATCTTTGTTGGCAGCTATGATAGATGTCTGTTTGTAGATTTACAGAACCAGTGGTGGTTTGCACCACTAAAAAAGGTTTGGAACTATTGATTTTGACTATCAAAATTTTTTTAACTTACTTTAGGCCTGGTGATTATGTCATAGGGATCTGCCCTGTACATTCTCGGAACTAGAGTCCTGAATTTGTTGTGAAACCATGAATGAATTCCTTGGAACATCATGCCTCCACCAACAAATAAGATACAGCTATACATTTTTCTCTTCACTTCTTCAGAATCTAAACAAGGATAAAGAAAATTGTTTCAAGTTTAAGGGAAGATAAAAATTGACAACATCGGGTTTAGCTGTTAAAAGCTTGATAGATAATCTTGATTAATAAATATTATAATAAATCAATATGTCTTTACATCGAACTTATTCACATGGCGTCTAATGGTAAACATAATAAAATGTTGGGGTTTTGGCAATCTTTAATGAAATTTGTTAAAAACTTTTTAAACCACATCCTACATTATAATCATATGGTAAAACGCAAGTAAAAAGAGCTGTAATTTTCCCAAATCATCATAATATGTTAAAAACTTTTTTTTTCTTTTTTAGGAAAAAAAAAAGTTTGGGAGTGGAAAATAGATGAAGTTCAGGGGACATTTTAGGAGGAAAAGTGCAATTATGAGTCATAAAGCAAAAAGATACTGCTTGTATAAGGTTGACAATGCATATTGAACCTATAAATATATTGTCGCAGAACGTTTCAAAGTTCTTGCGGGAAGATTTTTCTATCAAAAAGTAAAAAAAATTACATTTCTTCTCAACAGAATGCAATATTTGAATCATACCTTTAGATAATAATTACTTTTGGCCGATAGTATCATATATCGATTGTATTTTGTCAGCTATTGATTTTCACGTGGATTTAAAATATCCCAATATATTTCAAACAATATGGAAAATTCGAATTGTGCATTTGATTTTAATTACTTTCTAATAATATTGCTATTGATTTCTTGTTTTATAAATCCAATATTTTTTATTACAACAATCTAATCCCCAAACGAAACGCACACATTCGAGAAGTCCGATTTGTGCGAATTCGTTGGCGATCGTTTCTCAGCAATTACTCAATCAAGCGAAGAAGAAAATAATTTTTGTGCTTCTCCCCTCTCCAACAAAATGTGAGAATATCACCGATAATATTAGAATAAAAAATCATTACATGTTCATTCAAAAAAATAGTATATATATATATATATATATATATAATATTTCATGAACACTGTGCTTTTGTTATTTTAAATTGGTAAGTTATTATTAAAAGTATCTTGCAAAAAGATTATAGTCCTGTCGCAGATAGCTTGAAAAATTTGGTAAAGCGATAGCTTTCAAAGCTATCGCTTTACTAACTAGCAGAGGGGAAAAAAATACAATCAGAGTCGCTACTCAAAAATCTGGACAAAAAAGTTCCTACCTATACCCTTTACATATTATTCAAAATATTTTAAGAGGAAACACACTATCACTGAGCTTTTGTGTGCTGTTCTAACTATACTAAATTTAATTAGTGGAGGAACTTAGAGAAAAAAGGTACCACTGAACATATTTTAAACAAATAAAGTTATAGTAAATTAAATAGTTTAGTATGGCTGAAATATCCTGAAATCTCTCATAGACACTTCAAGTGGCCACCATTTTTTGAAAGACGAAAATAAGAACAAAATTCCCTGTTATTTTAGGCGATTTTTAAATTTTCCAGATTTTCCCTGTGGAGTGGCAACCCTAAATACATACTCACCAACTATGGGCAAAATCACAGTAGCAAATTACAATCTTCCAACCTACCATCATTTTCTAGCTGCCGATTGCAGTTTGCTTTTTTAATAGTGATCAGAGCATTTATTGTGGCCAAGAAGTACTTAGCGTTGATTTTATAAATAAACACATTTTTCCACAAGCGTGATTTTTTTATGTTTGTACATTAACACGTCATTTTAAACCATACATTCCTAAACGAAAAACATGTTTCTGCATAATCAACCACCCCTCCAAGTTTATCCCATGATCTCGTAGGATCACCCTGTACATATTTTGTACTCAAATCAAAGCAGTCATACTTCTCACAGTTAAATGCTTCCGTTTCTTTTTAAATTTAAAATTATCATAACAATAACAGATCATAAAATTTTTTTAAAAAAAAGTATGTTCATATAAAAGCATACCACAACGTTCAATGCTTTGAAGGATAGCTTGATCAACTCCAAATAATTGATCACAGCTGATATCTTCCATTTCTTTAGCATTTGGATTAGTGGGTGGATCAGCTGAATCCATGTCTTCTTCCAATAGACTAGCATTCAAATGAGATTCATCCAGAGCAGATTGGTCAGGATGACCATCAGCTACGTCCTTCACACCACGTCTCTGAAACAACGAAATTACGTCAATTTTAAAATGAAACAGCAATATATACTTGTCAATGAAAGCATTTGTATTAAAGGAAGTCAATTTGTTTTGAGTACTCATAATGAAGCACCCACCAAGCATGAATAATAACAAAAACATTGTTTTATCTTCCACCATGCCTGGGTAGGGGGTCTTAAGTGAATGAGCACCATGTTTGAGGTTTTAAAAAAATTTAAAGAAGAGAAAAAAAGTTGCAATTTTGTAAAACAATCTAAATCTTTAACAGTATTTAAAGAATATTTACTTTAAGTGGCTCCCTATTATTGCAACTTCAAGCTAAATATCAAGCTTCCTACGGCCTTTGTTATTGGTGAATGTTGAAAGCAAAAACATGGCTTTGTTTAAAAAGAGCTAATTATGATTACAAGAGATTCTCTTCTCTTACTACAAGGGAGGTGGAACATAAATACTATTGTTTTTTTTAATCTTCTTGCTTACCTTTGTTTAGGTGACTGACAACACATAAACAAAAAGAAAAAAACTCTAAAATCAAATAAATTCCATTTCAAATTTGCAGATTCCGGGTGCCTTTATCTTAACTTGTCTCTTCATAGACTAAATGATTTCATCCCTACAGTTAAGTTAATGTGAAGCAACATTGCTTAAAAAATATAACTACGATAATGGGAGGTTCTTTTGGCCAAAGTGTAACCATTACTACAAGAGAGGTGGAATATTTTTATTTCCAAGCGTAGCATGCCTTTTTTTTTTTTTGCGCATGGCAGCTTATATACAAAGTTTGAATTTTGGTTGAATTTCAAAATAGAAAGTGTACTCTTTGGCTAATACACAGATCGACTTACATTCGGAAATGTACAGAAATTTTAGAAAAATGTATAGATATTTTATGAATATGGAGAGAATCAAATACTATTATCTAATGGGAAGAATACATACTTGAGTTTGAATAAGATACTGTTCATCATAAGGATCGTCTGGCAATCCTTCATTTCGAGTGTGAGTTTGAACCTTTTTAGGACCTGTGATGCCAAACAACTCTGGGTGAAATAAAGCTAGTGGAGCAATCAAACATTCATCGCCTACCTTAGGGGGGAAAACAATAAAGATGAAAATGCATAAAACTCAAAATTTTTTGAATTGTTAAAATCATAAAATTTTTTAACCTCAGCAAATCTCTCATTACTTTTTATATAGACAAGAAATATACACAATAATGTCAATACAGATTATGCTCAATATAACGACCCTCATGGTTCGCCGAAAGTGAACGTTAAAATGAGGGGTCATCATATCGTTAGGGCATAAAAAATACCATAAATGTTAATTCGCAGCAAAAATATACTTGATAAATTTTATCAAAATGATGCTTTAGTTTTATAAAAATTTGGTAAATAACTAAAAATTGGTAATAACTAGATTTTTTTTGGATATTGCATGTACTTCAAAATACTCATTAATATGATACTTTAAGTAAAAATGTGTTAAAAATAATATGCTGGTCCTGGTCTGCCTGGATGTATTGATAAATAACATGCATCAAGATAGCTGCCGACATGTTTAAACTCTAAAATAAACCACACAAGAGGACTAACAAGAGGACCCTTGAAGAGTGAATACAAATATCAAACAAGAAAAGTATGATCATAGTACCAACATGGATCAGAAAAAAATTCGGTAAATTTTACGTAATAATATAAATTTGATAATAACTGTTGCATTATATATCAAATATTGTACACACAGAGAATTTTATAGATTCTTTAAGTCATTCAAATACAATACACTAATAAACTAAAATTTGTCTGCAACATTTTCCATTTCTGATTACTCACAATTTTGAATAGTAATAGACATTTAATTCATTAAAGAAGGAAGTTCAGAATAAAAAAAAAAGCTAAAAAATTTTTAACCGAAAAAAAAAGAGAAAAAGCTTTAAATTTATTACTATTCCTGATGACTTATTTAAACATGTAATAAAATGTGTGAAATTTTTTTTGAACAGGTTTTCTTTTAGATAAAATTTACTCAATTTTCAAAAATCCAGGCGAATTTTTATTAAATCAGTATACCAGGGAAAACTGACAAACTCCAGTAGTCTATTTTATGGATAAGTTATGTGAAAATGAAAAAAGAATGTTTCATGGATTAAATTATACTTTTATAAAGGTATCACTCATGAAATAGAAATTTAAAAATCTTGATTTATAGAAAGGCAAATTTTTTCCCTTTATTTTAAATTAACATGACATGTTTTGTTTCTTGTGTTTACTTTTGAGAAAAGTAAACAAAAGAGACAAAACTTGTTCGACAGGAGGAAAAGAATGTTTCATGAATTAATTATGTAAAAATAAAAAATTTAAATGTTTCATGGATATCACTAATGAAATAGAAATTTAAATATTACAAATTACAAGGAGATAAAAAAAAATTTATTTCATTATTTGGAATGAGTTTTACAAGTTTTGTTTCTTCACTTAACTTTTGAGAAAAATGGAGATTGGAAAAAGAGACTGTTCCATACAAATTCAAACATTTACAACTTGAAATTCATATAGAAAAACAATTTACCTTTATACCATAGCGTAAAACTGGTACACTTGGACGTTTAATGGTAAAGTACTTGTCTTGAACTCCATAGATGTCCTAATTTCAAATACACATTATTAAAATATGTAAAAATATAAATATTTAAAATCCACTCAAAATAGATATTATAATCTGGATATATCATCAAATGTAATTTAAAAAATCATAACAATAAGAGTGCATGTTTAAGAGTGCATGTACACGACAAATTACAAAATTCGAGCAAAATCAAATGAATAGTTCCTGAGAAATTGAATTTCAAAGAAGTCAGATAATAAAAATTCGATTTCTCAGGAACTATTCAACCGATTTTGCTTTAATTTTGTATTCTGCCAAAGTATACTCCTTAAAATGATGCAAAAATTGTATGGCTTACAATTCAAAAATTTTCAACCATTATGAAATAAAATAATAAATATTTACTAAAAGTAACTTTTTGCATGGAATTATCTTCGGATAAATGAATTTTATAATTATGTGCAAGATTTTTTCAATTCTCTTAAAAAGTTCTACAATTATAGCAAAATACACAAATAGTAAAATTAACATTATGGGGTCCAAGCTTTGGAGCGCTCTCCTAACCAAATTATTGGGACCATATTTCCCAGATTGCGGGTCCTCCCTATATTTTGAGGGACACAAATCTGAATCTGTCAGAAAAAAAAATTCATGGATATTCAGAGAAAGTACGCTTTGTGACAGATTTCGTAACATCGAATGTTGTCTGTGCTTATTACATAGCATATTTGAGGTCACCCTTTTGAGCCATTAAGACAGAGTCCTAGAAAGTGAAACTCCGATCATTAGATCGAAAGTTATTCGGGGATGACCTTTTTTTTGTGAACTATAATGTTCACAAAATAAAGTGGGTTCCTGATAATAATAATCAGAAACCCACATAACAAATAAAAAACAGTACAATTTGTTTACTCATTTCATAAGTTTTTTAAAAAAATGCACAAATTATAGAAGTATAAACTGTAAAATAATGTTAACATTAATATTCTAAAATGTGAAGGTAATTATGATTGTGAAAAGATTTGAAGGAAATTTTCTTTGATCAAAATGTTTCCAAAGTAAATAAAAATCTAAAACTATATTTAAAAACAGTGGTTATTTACGTACAGTAGCTAAGATAACAATGATAAAAGTAACAAACCTGCTATATATACACATTTTCTTATTTAAAAAAAAAATGTGTGCAGGTCTTTTACTTTCTACTTTCCAAATATTTACAGTTTACACACATTTTTCACATTGAGAATATACATTTTATAAACGTATACATATTTTGTTATATTTAAATTAGTATTGTTCTTATGTAACTGGATGTATATAAAGAATCACTAAGTTATTCATTAAAATTAATAATTATTGATAAATAAAGATTTCTACTTAACAGTTGTTCTATTGGCCTTTTTTATCTTGTGCTGATAACTTTTAAATGTACTGATAATTTTTGATTATGCTAATAATTCTTGATGGTACCATTGTAAGTATAAACTGGCTTAATAAAAAAGGAAAACTTAAAATTAATTACTTCAACCATCTAATTTTTGACTTATAGGTTGATCAAGATTAAGTATAAACTCAAATCAAAACAATAATAAACAAAAAAGTTTTAAACAACGTTTCAGCATCAATTTATTTCTTAAACTTATCAATATCGCGAATTTTACAAAGAAAAAAATAACATAAAATAGAGAAAATTAGGATGATGTATATCTTAACAATTCATTTTGCACAATAATTGCGACACACAAAAAGATATTAGCTGCACAGTAAATAACTCGAAAAACACAGATAAAAGTTAAACGATTAAGGATATTTTATGTCAGCACTGTAGTCAGTGCAAACTGGATGCGGAATTCGTATTGACCAGTCATTATTGGGATTCAAATCCAGTTCACCTCATTGGAAGGCAAACGCTCTATGCCCTGAGCCACCACGGCTCGACTTAAACTATTAACACTCAACATACTGTAGTACTGTTAATAGCACCATCTGTTGAGGAATAAGAGGCGTATTTTTGCCATCAATGCATATTTTACCACCAATTTTTCTTTTAAATTTCTTTTACAAATACAGAGAAATTTGAGAATATATGAGTAGACAGGAGATAGTCATAAAATACAGGAGTCTTCGTTAAAAAACAAAAGACTCGGCAGGTATATTAGTACTTACCAAATTTACATGACAAAGTTGTTCTTTTAACTCCTGTACAGTTAAACAGTCTAATGGAAGTTCTGGAGAACATTTGTAAGGGAAACTTAACTTTCCTAAAAACCAGTGGAATAAACGTGTTATGTCATTTCCTCCATAATTAATGTTGAGCCTATTCAAATAAAACTTATATTTATATTGAAATTCAAAACAATTAATTTTAATATTTTTTTTATTTAAACATTTTTTAATTTAATATTCATTACAAGCGTCAAGTGCTTTTACTGTAACATGAACTAAAAATTATTTATTTGCTAATAACCACTATAACCTATTTAGATTAAGGTGAAAAATAATAAGATATGTGTAATAAAAAGTTGATAACATCCCATCTTGGTGATACAGTGTAATATTTATAAATTTTTTCAGGGTGCATAGCTAGATTTTTCAAAAAAAAATAAGCACTTTTTAAGTACTTCTAAAGCACTTGAAAAATATTTTTACTCACTTTCCAGAAAAAAATCCTAATTAGGATTTGTGCAGTAATAAAAATTATTTTTTTCTATGGTGTAAAGTTCTAAATTTATAAACATAAAATCAATAAAATTCAAAAATTTTATATGATCATGATAAAATAAGTAGTTTTTAGAAATATTGCAGATGTAATTCTGAAAATCATGCATTTTTTGTAATTTAGAATGACAATCGACACGGCAAAGAAAAAATCTCTTTTTTAAATATAGAAAATTAAGCACTTTTTACAAACCCTGAGTAAAAAAAGCCCTTTTAAGGGCTTTTAAGAAATGTAAATCAAAAATAAGCACCTTTAAGCACTTGTTAAAAATGCTATGCACCCTGTTTTTGTATAAGGTCACACAGATATGAAGGAACATCACAATTCCACTTTTTAACCTTTATTAACCCTTTATAGGTCCATTTTTCCAGTAACATAGCTACCAACATGGATAGAAAGAAATTCAGTAGATTTTACAAAATAATATAAATTTCATGATAATTGTTGCATAATGTATTAATTATTTTTCACAAAGGGAATTTTATGGATTTTCATAGTCATCAAAATAGAAAAACTACAATTTTCTCCAGTTATGATTGACATTAAATAAATATACTTTAAATGTTACGTATTTTGTTTCTCATAAATTTAAATAGTAATAAGCACTTAATTCATCAAAGACAGATAAAATGCTTTTTAATTAATTTAAAAAGGGAGTTCTGAGTAAAAATAAACTTTACATTTTAGAGCAAAAAAAAAAGTTTTAAACTGATTTCTATAAATAAGGCTTGCTTCATTATGTATTAGTAATACTTATTTAAATATTTAACCAAGCAAAAATCTGAGAAAAATATACTATTTCAATAGGGATTTTTTTTTTAAAGTTCAATTTTAGGAAATTTTCCAAAATGTACAAAAACTAAAAGAATATTTGTTAAAACAGGAAGATCAGGAGAAACTGGCAAAAATCCAATAGTCCACTGTAAAGTTGGCAGCCAGTAGAGCTGGCAGCTTATGTAGCATTAGTAGCATTATTTTTTGAGATTGGTTCATAAAAAGAAATTCATTCAGCTCCTATCTACAATTAATTTGAATTCTTAAACTTTTTTTTCTTTTTTGTGGGATGGGATATTTAAAATTTTAATTAATGTAAAGATTTGGTCTTGACTTGAATTTCTTGAATTGACTTGAAGATTGACTTGAATTTCTGTGCTTACAAACAACCAAATTAATAAATTCTAAGCTCATAACAACAAATAAATTCAATGATAAATGAGAAAATTATTAAAATATAGTGCACACGAGTACTCCTTAGTCTTGGCCTCTTTTTTTAATCCCATAAAACCTTCACTGTTGCCCATATTTTTGTAAAATTAGCATTGCTTGCTGTCTTGTTGCATTTCCTAAAGTTATCAGCAGATGGCTACACAAATTATAGCAGAGAAAATAGCTTTCAATCAACATTTTAAAATTAATGAAGTTGGACAGCAATATAATTCTCATAACCTTATAAAAGGTTATACAAAAAATTTCAAACGCTTAAAAAAAAAAAAAAAGGAGCTTATATGTAGTGGATTTTAGAATCCACCAACCCTATGTAGGCTTTTCTTTTTTTCACACAAAGTAATATTGCATAGGAGAAAGCAGGCCTTTAACAAATGAGTGGAGTAAGTTTAAATAAACTAATAATGATAAAATACTCGGTAAGTGATATATCAGAAATTGAAAATGATCATTAATTAAAAAGTTAAAAATCAATGAAAAATGAAAGTCGTTAGAAAAATAGCTGAATAAAAACTAACATATTCTTTAAAACAATATAATACTGATTTATAGCAACATTTTATAACTTTTAATAAGAGTATCCATTTATTTCAGATCAGTATGCATTTGAAAAATGCTCAAATTAACATGGAATATTGAAATGTTGATCAGGAAGTTTTAACTAAATGTATTTATTACTAATTATTTGTAAGTATTATTTATTAAAATTAAAGTATTTATTATTATTATCAAAATAATTATTCACATTGATTATCCAGGAATAATGAAAAGATAACAATATGACATTTTAATCAAATATAACTATTGATATAGCTATCTAAAAATAAAACTATTGAAATAAATTTGAGACTTTGATAGCAAAATCAACAATAAAAAGCTCAATTTAATTGCAAAATGTAGCATTACAACATTAATAACAAAAATTAATTAGTGAATGACCTCCAAGATGTCACATTTGAAAATTCAAATTACCTGCACCTGACCTATGTATTTAAATCCTATTGTGACATACATTTACAATTAGAGAATTAGAAAACAACAATTAGAAATTAACAATTAGAAAACAATTAGAAAACAACACTTGAGTTCACCCCTCTAAAAAAAAAATTTTTTTTTTACCAATTAACATCATCTAACATTGCTTACCAGAATTTTCGGAAATTTATAGCTCACTCAGGGTTCCCACTCTATGACGAGATTGAAATTCAAGGACTTTCCAGGACTTTTCAAGGACCTCAACAAAATTTTCAAGGACCTTAATCTAAGACCAATTTTAAAAATTATTCTCTTCTATTTTACTAGAAGCAACAATGCTTGTTGTGGCAATAATTAATTTCAAATATAATACCTAAATGCTTTGCCTATATAGAGAGAAGAGAGTATATGTATTATGGACTAAAATTTATATTTTTTTAAAAACAACCCTACTGGTTTTACATATTAATTCACAAAATCATTTTCAGCACAATCTATAACTAATGGTAATGAGGTGTTAATGGTGAAATCCTTTAATCCTGTGTATTTCCATGTGAAGGCTGCATGAAAGACAGAGCTAAATCTTAGGTATTCCATATTCCATGACTATTCCATAACCCCCTCCTCTCCTCTATTAAACATCGTTTCTGAAATTATTCATCCATAATTTACACAACCTTCTCTAAATGTTATGCAGCAACAATTCTTTCTGAAAATAAAAATTAGAAGGAACATATCCCATTTTCACCATGTTTAAAAGCATTATTCGTTATGTGTAATCCACAACTGCCAATGAATATGACCTGGTGGGAATATTTCTCTTTTAATTCACACTGAAGCTTCTAATAGAATTTCCAATTGACATAGGGTCCATCCATGGATAATTGAAGTATTTTAGAGAGCTTTTAACCATCATCCATGCATTTGTAAAAAGAGGACAAAATATTTTCTGCAGTTCCATGACCCATAAATTGGGAGGTAAGATACTTAGTGCAAACTTTATTATCAATTCCTTACCATAATGTCCATCTGCTTAGATTGTAGAGACTGATTTAACGTCTCATCAAAGAGTACAGTGTAGCAATCAACATTCTTCAGCTCATTTATAAGAATCCCTTTGAAGTATAGTGCCAATCCAAAGGAGCCCAAATAGGCTCACTTTGTGGCACTACAAAAAAATTGTCTCGCTATACAGCTATCAGCAAACATTTTGGAGAACAATTTACTAATCCCTTCACAGGAGTTACATGAATAATTACTAGTGATGCACTTCAGACTCCAGAGAATTTCAGCATCAAGCACATTCCTTTTGACCAGATAAGAAGACAATGTTACCTCGGCCACTAAAGTTTCTGTTTCACATGGGGCACACGATGTTGAAGGAGTATTTACACCAGATGAATTAGATGTTGATGTCTTTGGAAAAAGAGAACTCAGGGCATGAGACTGCTTTTTTGTTTTACCTTTCTTTCATGTGTGATTTCAGAGCAGATTCTTCCATTTTCGCGATATCGATCTCCTTCATGCATAATCGGCACTTGGCTCTGAACTTCTTTTCGGGCATCGATAAAATCCATTCTTTATAAGCTTGATTATCCATCCATTGGGGATTAAAATAGCACTTCCCAGGCATAACTAGTCTAAACTACATAACACAAATACGAAGCCGTGCCTTTGCGAATACGCTTTACAATAAAGTTTTGAAATGACGCAAACGTAAGGACAAGTGCGGATGGTAAAACGGCAAATTTATTGAAAACTACAAGGTACATATTGTTACGAAATTCGAGAGTATTCCAGTTTCGATAAGAAAAAAGAAGATCTAAGCATATGCGACAGAAGATGAAGTGGAGTCTCGCCCCGAACGCATTGATTGTCTGCTGTGCTCCGCGCGCTTGGCAGACACCAAGACGCTAGGCCCGGTTAGAAACGGTGGCGTTAAAAACCACGTGAGAGAGCTCGGGAACAAAACAGAAAGAACGAGAAAGATCCGCGGGTGTTTTATAAAAAGGGCCGCCGGCAGTATTGGACAAATTCAAGGACCTATCAAGTTTTTCAAGGACCTAAGACGTTTTTCAAGCACTTTCAAGGACCTAAATTTAGCAAAAAAAAATTCAAGGACTCTCAAGGACCGTGGGAACCCTGTCACTGACTCGAAAATGAACCTTTCACGATAATGGCACATATATTAAATTAATGATTTAAATATTTTTCTAAAAAATTTTTTCATTTTATTAATTTATTTTTTTGCAGCAATAAAGATAAAAATAACAGCTACCTCTATGCATCCTTTTATACCAAAATAACAAAACACCAAATTTTTCATAAAGCTATTTATATCTCTAGTTATTTTTTGCTTCAGCATTATTTTTCTTCTTATCTCTAAAAATTTCTTTAAAATTTTTTTTAATTTAATTTTGATCAGCATTTCAAAACATTGTGGTAAAATGAAAACTAAAGCAAATTTAGACACAACAATAGTAAAAATTTTAAAGCAAGCACTGAAGCATTTTTTTTTTACAGACCCTCATTTTTTACATAACTCTTACGTCTTTGAATATTTTTGTAATAGAAGCATTAATCTCATTTTTTCCCTTTGGTGTGACATCATTACTTGATATTTCATTTCGCAATAATTAAGAAAAATAAAAAAAAAATTAATTAAAATGTATTATTTTACTTTTATCAGAAAATTTCTGCTAAATTAAGAAAAAAGGGATATTCGAATGTAAAAAAAAAAAAAAAAAAAAAAAAAAAAAAAAAAAAAAAAAAAAAAAAAAAAAAANAGTCTACCGATTTTTCTCAAGACTGATTCCAGTCCCTTGGACTGAAGAGTGGCACCCTTGAGGAGTCGAAAAACATTTAGAATGTTCATTGATTACTTAAAGATCATTTTATTATAAAAAGTAGAATCATTAAATAAAAAAAGTCATAGAAATATATTAGAAAACCAGAATGAAAAAAAAAACTAGTATTTTTATGTGATATTCCATCTTCCACACAAATCCAGATAATCAAAACATTTAAACATTCATTGATTACTTAATGATCATTAGATTATAAATTAAGAATCATTAAATAAAAAAAATCATTGAAATTTATTGAAAAACCAAAAAAAAAAATTAAAATTCTAGTACTTTCATGTGATATTCCATCTTCTACACAAATCCAGACAATCAAAACATTTAGAGCGTCCATTGATTACTTAATGAACATTAGATTATAAATTAAGAATCATTGAATAAAAAAAGTTATAGAAATCTCTTAGAAAACTAACCTAGTATTTTTGTGTGATATTCCATCTTCTACACAAGAAACTGCAGTTTTCTGATCACCAACATCAACAACACAAGCAAAACTAACCCCCGCACCAAATGTTGCACACACAGATTCCTAATGAAATATACTTTTTCATTTTTATTTATATACATAAGTTATTCACTCAGTAACATTAAGTCAAAAAACAGGGTGTCCATAACAGTCAAATATTTTGAAAAAAATGCATTGGATCATTAATTTAAAAATACAGGCATTAAATGCTTTCATAGGATGCATTTAATGACCCCAAACCCAGAGAGTCACTCTAGTGCCAGCTGTAGGTTGAGATAAACTTTGTCGTAGTCATCATCATCATCAAAGTTGTCCGGACACCCAATGCCTTCCTCTGAAGATTTCTACATAACAACTTATGATTCATCTTTGATCCTCAATTCCTTTCATTAATAGCCTGAAAATCCACCAAATCAATCCATCTCAACTGCCCTACTTTCTTGTTTCAGTGGGTCTAAAAAGCAATATCTTTTTTATTGTGTTGTCCTCACTCATTCGAATAACTTTGGCCATCCAATTCATTCTACTTATGTTTATGTATTTAATAATATCAGGTTGTTTATAAATCTTGTACAGTTCAAAGTTAAATCTAATTCTCCAGTTATTGCTTTCATTTACACCACCAATCACTTACTCTACAAAATCTTTCTCTCAAATATTGTCCAAGCTTAAAAAGCATATGTCAAGACCAGTCTGCCAAGAGTATTTGGTGGCATGAGGTCTTTCAAAATATCAATTAGATTCATTTTTACTTTTCTCAGATCTCTCCGTTAAAAAGAATCTTAATCACATTTTCATTTTGTGATATGCGAACCTCAAATCATGACAAGCTGGAATACTTTTTTCCTGGAAAATTTAAATCTGCAATTTAAGAAACAGGGAGTTTTCAGATTTTGAGCTTACTTAACCCTCATTGGGTGAGGTGGGATATCATTGAAAACATTGTGTGAGAATCAAAATTTCGTGAGATATTTGGTCATTTTCATAACATGTAAAATATCAATATATAAATTAATTCCATTTAAATTATATAATGGATTTTATTTATATAAGGACTGAAGACGTGATATTTACCAAATGGACAAAGCAGCTCATAAACCCAAGCCTAGTCAGCAGAAGATTAACCATTTCGCGAACATGTTCTCTTTTATACACATCAGAAATAACAAGAACAGCTCTGAAAGACTGAAATAAAATCATGAGAATTCAAGTAAAATTACAAACAAAAACTATATACATCACTTATTAATTAACATGAGGTGTCCATGTTAAAATATCTGACAAATCCCTATTGATAAATTTTTCAAAAGAAATAAAATATAGAAAAAATGTTTAATTGATTGTACAGGTCTAAAACAAATTCTACTTATGTTATAAACATATTAAAAAAGATTTAAAACAATTATATATTTGATCTTTTCATTAAGTGATAAAAAAAATGAACAATACTGCTATATATGCACATCTTAACCTATCAGACCTTTCAATAACCTTTTCCATCCAGAAAATATTTTCAAAATATAAAATGTATTCTCTATACCTACTACAGTATAACTGCAATTAGTCAGATTACCAAATTGATTCAAAATGTGAACATTTTGGAAATTTCTGAATTTTTGATAGCTTACTTTAACTAATAGAAATAAAGTTTTTGAAATTGAAGCTCCAATATCATACCCGCCAACATCGGAGAAATAAAATAACAGAGATTTTACTAGTAAAATCTTTTAGGCTACGAGTAAATTTTTGATACGTCACGCATAATCATGTAAGTCAAAATGAGAAATTCAAAATTGGAAATAATATAAACGCATACATTTAGCGAAGTAAAAAATTTGTATATAAATCTTAATCTAAAAAAGGTTTCTTTAAACCATTATTTATAATTACTTAAACTATTAACATTCAACATACTATAGTACTGGCAATAGCAACATCTGTTGAGGAATAAGAGAAGTATTTTTGCCATCAATGCATATTTTACCACCAATTTTTCTTTTAAATTTCTTTTTAGAATATATGAGTAAACAGGAGATAGTCATAAAATACAGGAGTCTTCGTTAAAAAACAAAAGACTCGGCAGGTATTTTTGCCACCAGCAGATATTTTATCGCCAAAATTTTTTTTATTCAATTTCTTTTGCAAATACAGAGAAAAATACAGGAGTCTTTGTTAAAAAACAGGAGACTTAGCAGGTATGCAATATTATGAATAAAGTGTTAGATTCAATCCTTAACCTATATGACTTTTCAATAATTTTTTCAGCAAATATTTTTTAAATTTAACCATGGTTTTTACAGCAATACAACACTTAGATTTGCAATAAAGCATTTAAGTTTTTACTTCTTAAAATGGCAATTTATATGTACGAATTTCATCACCAAAATTCACATAGTCTAGTTAATCATTTTTTTTTAAAAGCATCAATGATTTATAAGCTAATGTTAAAACTTCATATGAGACTGAGATTTGGCATTGTGCATATAAATTCATTAATAGAATCCAAAAATTTATAAGTACATGTCACCAAAAAATTTGAAACATAAAATTATTTGATAATGTAAAACATGAAACGCTGCTTAACGTGAGCAAAAAAAAGCTAGTTGTTGAGAAAATTAAAAGCAAAAGTGGAGATGGATCAGCCATATTTTAAAAATACCAGAAATATTTAAACTGAGAAATGCCTAGGATTATGTTTCCCAAGGTTAAACAGTAAAGTGGAAGACCTAAGATCAACTCATGAACAGTGCACCAAAAAAACACGGACCACCAGAAATAACTTTTGATCTAAATGATGGGATCTTCAAGTTCTAAGACTTCATTTTAATGGTTCAAAGGGGTGACCTCAAATATGTTAATTAATTAGCGCAGACGATATTTTAAGTTATGAAATCAGACAAAAAAAGTACTCTCTCTGAATGAATATACCTTTTTTTTGACAGATTCGAATTTTTGACTCCCAATATAAAGAGGGTAGTCACAATCTGGGAAATATGTTCCCCATAGATTGCTCAGGAGAGAGATCCAAAGTTTAGACCCCCTAATGTTAATTTTATTTTTTGCGTATTTTGCCATATCTCGAGAAGTTTTAAAGCGAATTGAAAAATCTTTGCACAGAATAATGAAATTCGTTTATCCAAAGATAATTACATGCAAAAAATTAATTTTAGTACATATTTACTATTTTTTGTTATTTTATATAGCAGTCATAAAATTTTTGAACTGTGACGTATATAAATTTTTACATAATTTTAAAGAATCTAATTTTACATGGCAAAATATAAAATTAGAACAAAATCAGTTGAAAAGTTTTTGTGGAATCAAATTTTAAAAATACAACTTTTTTAAAATTCAATTTTTCAGGAACTGTTACATAAAATTAGATACTTTAAAATTACAAAGAAAATTGTGCACCAAAATTTTTTGGACTATTGCCAAATAAAATAATAAAAAATAGTACATATTTAAAATTAATGCATCAAAAAGTAATTCTACAAATGGGAGATTCAAAATATCCCACATATTTGAAATATCAATGTAATAACCTAAGACTAAGAAAATCCACAGCAATAACTGACAAAAATGTCAGCATAAATTCACATGGGACCACCACTTTCCACTGTTGATTTTTCACTTAGTTGATGCTTGGAAATATTTGTTTAAAAATTCCCTGACTTTTCTAGATTGATAAAATTCAACAATGCTTTCTTAAATTTTCCAATCTCTATAAATTCAAACATAACAACATAAAAATAATACCTTTAAATCTTTAGGACTAATATCCAGTAATTTTTGACATGCTGTGCTCCATATAGCTTCTAAGTCGGATAAAACAGAAGTCATCGATCCGCCAACACCAGAATGTAAGTTAAACTGACCTCTTCTAATTGGCCAATGTATGTTGAAGTTTTCTCCAGGTTGTAACCGTAGTGCCTAAAAACGAAAAAAAAAATTATATAAATCATAACAAAAAATTCTAAAAAAAAAACCAAAATGTTTTTACAACAGTTTCTTGTGAGCCGTGGTGAACTGAGAAGTTTACCAAAAAAGTAAGAGTAATTTCACATCCCAGGAGGCCCCATAAAAAAGTAACACCCCATAAGTTGATGCCTTAACTAATTTTACAAATATGAACAAGAAATTAGATGCTTAATTTTTTTTAATAAAAAAAGCATGATCTGGTGATCTGATCTATCACTCCAAAAGACAATTCCAATTCACCAGTATATATGACATGTTAACTCGATTCTATGTTTAGGTACCTTTTCATAGATGAAAGTCGTCAATGCTGATAACTACAATGCCCACATTGGTGACTGTAGTGTGTCTACCACAACATCTGGTTTCTAAGAAATATTGGTTTTTTTTCTGGTATTATCATAAGTGTGAATATTGCATGTCATAAGTATGATTCTGTGTCAAAATTAAAAGCACACAATAAATTAACAATCGTCAACTGGTAAATTTCTTCTTTTTTGAAATAGACACCAATATTTTCTTCTTATAAAATATGCCAGATTATAGAAAAAAAATGTTTTTAAGAACTAATATTAATATTTTCACATACTGATTTATAAATAAAAAAACTATGGTACTTAAGTTATAACTAAGTACTATAACTGAGCAAAATTAAATAGAAATTGCAGACAATGCAATTGAAACACATGCTTTTTTTTCAAAAAAAATGCATTGTTAAAAAACATGTTTCAAAAATTATTTTATTGTGCTTATAAAGTGTTGAAAAAAAGACTCTTAAAATTACAAGAAAAAAAAATTAATACCTGTATGTTAAATACAGATTATCAGTACTAAAAAAAAAAGTAAAAAGTAATCAAAATATTACAAAAAGAAAGTATACACAGTATGAAAAATGGTATTACATTAATGTTTACATTTTATCACATACTCACATCTTCTCCAATGAAAATATCGTGTTGATCATCAACTTTTGTCCAAGGGATATCACTTTTCCCACTTATTACTTGAGGTTTCACTTTAGAATTATATTCTGTTACCTAAAAAACTACAATCTCTCAATCCAAGTAAATATTTAAGATAATAAGATTAAAATTTAGATAACAATTTCAAGTAAAATATAAATAAAAATCGAGACAATAGAATTTAAATCTTAAATATTACAAATGATTATTTAAATGATAAATAATAAACATGAAATTGAATTCATAATTTGTAGGTCAAATAAAACAATTAAGATTGTATTAATTATGGGGAAAACTTGAAGCTCAATCGCATTATTGTTTTATTATAATCTCTAGGAAAAACAAAGACAGGACAACATTTATAATTAAAGGGTTAAAATATTCAAAGCAGGCTTTACTACTGGTTTGATTTCAACTAGAGAATTCAGAATACAGACTACGCTCTTTACTCAATTCCCCCTTATCATAACGACCAATGCCTAATGCAACATTTGCTATTTCCTTGATATAATGTTATTTCAATGCCGTATAAATGAACTGTTCATTCTAATATAGCAACCGAAATTTAGTCATTTGAATAAGGAAAATTCAAACAAATTATTTAAACAATTATTTTCTTTGACACTACCACACAATATATGCATAGCTGCCGACATGAATAGGAAAAAATTCAGTTGGCTTTACAAAATATAAATTTTTTGATAACTGTCGCATAATATACTAAATATTTTAATTATATGTAAAATATTCCCCATACATAGGGAATTTTAGGGATTTTTATTGTAATCCAAAATACAAAAATTTTATTACAGTAAGCACTATAAATGATCTGCAATATTTTCCATTTATGATTGACATAAAATTTACTGAGATTTTAAATGTTTTTTATTATGTTAACTCATAATTTTGATTACTAATAAAGAAATAATTCATTATTGATAGCTAAAAAAAATTTTTTTTAATTAGTTTAAAAAGAGAATTCTGAATAAAAATAAACTGAAAAAAATGACAAATGAAATCAAAATAAATTACAAATTAAATTTTAAAAAATACATTTTAAATCTTAAACAGAAAAAAATAAAAAGAAACAATGAAATATGGAAAAAATGGATAAATATGACAACTGTTTTTAAATTTTTTCCATATTTCACTGTTTCTTTTGTTTCAATTCCTTTCGGATTCTCTGCTGCTTGGTGCACTTTTCCACTGGAAATATTCTTTTTAATTGCTTTAAATATTTAATTCTTTTCTTAACAGAAAAAAATATTAACTTGAAAAATTTTTAAGCCAAAACCAGCACTGTTAAAAATTCGATAATAAATTGTTCATATAATAGACTTTTATATCACGTAAATAAGAAATACGAATTATGATGTTTATATTTAAATCATGCAATATAAATAACGTCCTGTGATATCCAGGTGGGTGATTTTTAAATTGCACAAATATGTATCATACTGTGAAGATATTAAATCACATGAATACAAATCCTAATGTGCGATTTTTAAATCACACAAATACGAATCACCATAAGATTTTTATAGCTCGAAGAAATGCAGATTGTGATAAAGAATTGTAAATAACGTGAGTATAGATCACATGGTGTATTTTTTAAATCATGTAAATATAAATCACGATGTGTGATTATAGATTTGCACAAATAAGGATCTATCATGATGCTTGATTTTTAAATCACAAGAATGTGGATCATGATATGTGATTTTTAAATCAAATGGATATCGATTGCAATGTGAAATTTTTAAATCAAGGAAATACCGAAGATGCTGTGTCTTTTTTTAAAATCACGTGAATAAAAATTGCGATGCGAGATTATGAATTTGCACAAATATGGATCACGATGAGGGATTTTTCAATTGCACGAATGCGATGCACGATGTGCGGTTTTTAAATTGCACAAATACGATGTTCGATTTTTAAATCACGCAGATGCAGATTGCAATGTGCTATTCTTAAATCATGTTAATACAAATCGCGATCAAGGATTTTCTAATCGCCAGACAAGATTAAGGGCTTCGAGAGCTCAAATCCATGACGAACAGGGAGTGTCCATGAATTTTTAATGATTTTCCATGATAATTTTCAATCAAGGTTAAAATCAATGAATTCCCATGATTTTCAATGACTTTTCAGATGCACTGATATCCTGTGCATACTAAAAATTAAATTTTTACTACAGAATATATTTCAAACAATAAAATAAAAACTAACTTTTAAATAAATAATAATAAAATTACTAAATAAATATAAAATTACAATATTTAAAGGAATGGAATTTCTAAGTCTACCATCACTTGTCATACATGATGCCAAAATCGAACCTAAAGTGACTTGATAGTTGTGGAGCTGGGACTTCAATTCTTGAGACTGTAAAAAACCACAATCAGTGATGAAACATACTTGATTTGACTAGGTATTAGTAGCTACAAGATTCTAACTATACAGAGATAAATTACATAAAATAAACACAGTAAAATTATTGCTAGAGTATAAAATATTATAAACAAAAAACATTATTCCACATTATTCTTAACTTTTTTTTTCATTATTTCTAAATTAATTTGGCTAAAGTTTTTTTTTAAAAAAGATTTTAAATAAAATATATGGATTTTAAATTTCTTTTGTTTTGTTTTAGGCACTTAACAGTACACTTGAATTTTTTTTCGAATTGACATCTTTGTTGGTGGCAAAACTAACACAATATTGAAAGGTCATCCAATCGCTCCAAAGCTTTTAGATTTTATTTTCATTTTCAGCAATAAAATCTCTTTTAAAAGCAGTTGCAGTTATTGGCACTGTTAGAGCTATAACAATTAGTTTGTCAAAGTGCCAAATGTTAGGAAGAGGATGAGTTCACAACCATCATCACTCACTCCAAATAAAAATATTTTATTGTAATTGGTAAAGCAGAAATATATTTAACAAAATCAAAAATACCACTGAATAATACAATTCAAAGCAATGTTGCAAAAATCCGGGTGAGTTTTGCAAAACCCAACCCCGGTCAGTTTTTCTGAGTTTTATTGAGCCCTTTTGGGTTTTTCGTGTTTTATTGGGGTTTTTTTCAAAAGAGAGGGCAGGGATAATTACCTTCTTTAAAAAAAATAATCTAATATTAATAAATAAGTTTAATTTAATTAATGGACTTAACATATAGGCAATTAAAGTGTAATTAATACAATTAATTGTCTGAAAAAAGTTTCTTCTGACATCACGATACAAAATGTTATAAGTACTCACATATATCACACATTTGAAACTTATTTTAACACAGGATTACTTTATATTTATATTTTGATCTTAAAAAATATTTGATTTCTTTTTTTTTGTGTGCATAGAAAGTAAAGCAAAGGCACTGACTAATCAATGGCCATACAGTCAAATCTAGATTGCTGGTCCATATCTATCTATAACACCATTTCTAGATCTATAACACCAATTCTAGATCTATAACACTGACAACTGGCCAATTTATAATGTATTTCCTCTGTTTGTGTTTATTTTGAATTAAAATCGTTATGAAATAACTTCTATTGTACTTTGATTTATACTCAAATTATTCTATTTTTCATATGAAACCAATACATTTTTCTTCATGAATTACTCAAATATTTTTTCTTTTCAGATTATCATTAGTTTTTTCAATATTGGTTCATTTTTTTAGACTAGACTACATATATATTTCAATAGAATAGCTCTTTAATATAACAAAGAAAAAAAAAGAAATTAATTTTTTAAAAAAACCAGTAAAACCGGGTGGTATTTACTGGGTAAAACGCGCCGCAAGCTTTTTGCATTCCTGATTCCAAAAGTAAAAGTAACTCAAAAGCATTTAATACCTAATTCATTAAATCAATACAAACATCATTTAACTTACTACCTTGAAAGAAAATTGTAAACTATCATTATAAGATCTAAGCACCATTCAGGGTAGTGTAGTGCCATACTATAAATAATAAACAATAAATTTATGAAATTATTTAAATTTTTATTTTTTTCAAACAATAGAAAATATTAATCTAAAAATATTCAAGAAGTAAAACTACCAAATTAATAAGTGGCACCAAAGTTGGATCTCGGTGAATAGGAGATGGCCCCAATCTATTACGCCGGGCAATTACGTGGGGAATAACTTTGGGATATGATTCTGAAGCTCTTCCAATTCTTAAGTACATTGATCCAGGATGGATCACAATTACTGATGATGGTTGAATTGGCTAAAAAATTAAATATAAAATACACATTTACAATGAGAAATATTTATTTTAACAATAATATTGTAACATTCTGTTATAAAAATGATGAACATTAAGAGAACTAAAATTTTCATTTAGTTATTCTAAATTAATTAAATAAGTAATTCGGAAAGATCTTCGTATTGGTACATGCCTTAGAAAAGTTATCCAATTTCGGAAAAAACTAGACAATGGCACATGAAAAACTAAAACATTACAGAAAGAGACCAACTTGAGAAAGTATAACTCAGAGCAATCCCTGGGTAAATTACTCCAAAAGTAAAAAACTTTTTTAGCAACTTGGCAAAGGTAGTTGACATTAAAAAGCACTAGCACAGAAATTTTAATAACTATTTATCTATAATCAGTTTTTGAAGGCAACCTTACAATATCTTGATTTATTGTTATGCTATTTTCAAGAAAATTTTAAATAGGCTCCATGAAATCAAAAATATATTGTGTAATTATTGTTTTAGTTTTCATATTAACAAACTATAAATATTTTTGCTTTGTTTTTATGTTTAGCAGACTAATTTCTTGAAACTTCAAAGCCTTACAACAGCATAAAATCTGAACTACAACACTGTCTTATCATACAAACAAAATTGACTAAAAGAAAAAATAGTTTCCAGAAAAAATCTAGTTCATGCTTACTAGAAGAAAAAAAAACATATGCCAATATTTAAAATAAAAAAAACTGTAATAATAACTATCGAAAAAAAAATATATGTAAATTATCTGTGCAATATATGTAATTATCTATATATATGTAAAGTATCTGTGTTACTACTAACCAAGAGAATTCCTACAAATGATATGAAAATTATAATAAATTATTCTCCTCTTTCAGGTCAAGCAATTCCTTAAGGAAAAACTTTTTATGATAATTATTTCTGAAAAGTGTAATCATTTGCATTTTAGAATATATTTATAACAGGATATAAATAAATTATTATGAGAAAAATAAATAAACTAAAGAGAAATTCTAAAATATATTAATAAGAAAAGACTTATTATAGCAGCTTTTATATTTATTTAGAATTGATTCATGATCATAGTATCATGAGATTACAACGATAGTAAATTACTAATGCATAGCTAAAAAATGCATAGAACTCATAGAAGCATTATGTGTTACCATAAGCATGTTTACATAATAAAAGTTTCAAATTGTGTTATAAATAAATTTATAAAATTAAATACATTTTAAAGCAAAAAACGTGAATTAAGCAAAAATAAAGAGACATAAGTTGACAAGCTATAGTTTCAGCTCTATTAACAAGATCCTTCCTCAGTGCTGTTAAATAAATTATAATCTAAACTGAAAGATGCTATATATTTTCTAAAAGATGATTGAACTGAAAAATACAGATTTCATAGCCTTCAGGTTCTTGCTAGCACAAAATAACTTATCGTTGAAAAAAATAGTAAAGCTTAGTAGCTGACAGATTAAAACAATATTTTTTTCAGTGTAGGTTTACCCATAGTGCTACTCTAGAAATCACTAAATTTAATTCCAATTACCAAATTCCAACACTATTAACAAAACTTAAAAGAAGTTCTTGCTAATGCTAAATTCAAATCTAAGTATTCATGATGACAGTAAGGCTAAACATTCAAATTATCAAAGTGAATTTAGAAAGAAAAAAAAGCTTTAAGCTTTTGTAAAACTAATTTACAAAAATGTAAAAAAATAAATGAATATAACTGAAAGCCCTATTGAATGTGTTAGTACTATAAAGTTATATAAGAAGAAAAAAACATGATATGCAACAGAACAAATATAACATGCAACAGAAGAAATATAAAAAAGCATTTATTTTATAGAAAATTAGTAACTTTTAACCGAAAATATATTACTTCCACGGCAGGTTCAACAGCAACTGGGATTGGATTGACCGGCTTCTTCGTCAAAATAGGAGCCATGTTTATTTACAAAATTTCGATAACGATGAAGATTAAAAAAATTATTATTTTATTGTTACCACATACATTTGCTGACTTCTGTGCTCAATTAAGGCTTATAAGCCTGTGGCCAAAAGCTTTCGCAACGCTCGAATACGCCATCTGAGGAGAAGACCGGTTCCATGTATTTACCCTCCCCCTCTTCTTTGCCCCTGTAGAAATGCACTACAGTATTTTCCCATTTCTTAATATTTTTCGTATTTACTTGTCAAAAATATGTTTTAAAATTTTCATGACGTTTTATCTTAAATCTAAGTTCACTGTAGTTATCAGTTCTCCCTCAATGGCAATCAGAAAAGCATGAAAATTTTATTACTTTTTAAACTGTATGGGCCTCCCTGACCGAGCGGTATCGCACGCCAAACACTGTGCAAAGCGGGTTTGAATCCCATCCCACCGTAGTCCTGGATGCAGTACCGTCTTTACGCATGGGCACACCTGGGCAGTGCCCGGGGGCCCCAGGAACTCAAGGGGCCCTTGAAAATCTTACTTTTTATAAATTGTGTTTAAAAAAAAGCTTAGAATAAACATTGCTATATATACTTTTTAAAATAAATATATTCAATTACATAAAGTGTATTTTTCTACAAATATTGACTGATTAGCATGCAAACACTAATAATTTGAATAGTTTGTCAACAAGAAAACTGAAAAAAGGCAACCAAAAATCTATTTTTCTACGTTCCAATGAAAATTTTAGTTACTTGGGCATTAAAAGATGTTTCAATAACTGTTTAGTTTGAAAAAATAATTCATATCTTTTGAATTTATTTTAATTTGTTATACCCTTATGTTTATTTAATTTAATTATTTTAATTAACTTCCAAAATTTTGAAAATTATTTTATTATTTAAGGATTGCTACTGGTTAGCTTCTCAATTTTTTTAAAAAATTATACATAGTTTAAAAATGTTTTATTTGAGTTTTTGAGTAATAAAAAATAGTTTAAATTTGTTGAAATTATTGCATCATATCTTAAAAATGATTTATTTTATGTATGTGAAGTTTTTTAGTTCGTTTTTAAACATTATGGCGTGTTCTAGGGGTCTAGAACATTTTTGTGCCCGGGGACCTTGCATGCTATTAAGACGGCCCTGCCTGGATGTATTCTGTGTGATGTCCTTCTCTGAATCTTTCTATCAGTCCCTCATCCTGCTTATGGCACGTGCTATATTAGCATGATGAAGCCATTCTGGTCCACTCATAATAAGCACAGGGTTAAATAACTTCTAAGAATGAACAAACAAATTAATTATTCATTTACCTTTTTGTTTCTTATTTTTTTGATTTGTGAAAAAGAAATACATATTAGTGCAACTTAAGAAATCACAACTGTTTGATTTGTTTTTTAAATGAACAAGTTTGAACCGCAATTTTATTTTGACGTTTAAGCTAATATATTACACAGTAAACTTTAAAAAAGCTGCTCTTTAAAGAAAAAGGGGTTGGAAAACTTTACTTTTGTTAAAATTATTTTTCAACAATTGCTCAATTCAGAATATATTATTACAGTATAATTTTAGGAAAATGCCCTATTTTGTTAAACAGCAAGTACTAAAAATGGATCATTGTAAAAAGATTCCAAATCCATACTATTTTTAAAACCATAATTTTATTTGAGATGTGTAATAAAAAATGCGCAAATTTTGAACTTATTTTGGTAAAAAGAAAAGTACGCAATGAAGAGTTAACATATTTTTTTCCGAAATTGATTCAGTTATTACAGAATTAATTAAAACTGATAACAACTTTTTACATATTTTTTGCAATAAATACAAATTATTCCTATATTTCGTCATAAGAGGATATAAGAATGATGTTGACCCAAGGAACCTTCTCGATAATTTCGTTATTTCCAGAATTGAAATCTGTTTGAACGAAGCATATTATTGCTTGAAAGCTGAAACGAGAAATAATTAAACTATTATTATTTATTTATGCTTATACCATTAATTTATTGATAGTGGTGTCAAGGATAAGGATATGCGTTGGAAACCCAGTTTACCATTATACTATGGGTGTATTAAATCATATGTCTTGAGTAGTTTATTTTAAGCAAATTATTTAATTTTAAGCAAATAAGGGTGTAAAAAATATCTCTGTAGAAGTACGCCTAAAGTATACCTTAAAATATACAAAGAATAAAGTTTGGATCTATAAATATAAAACACATTTTCAAACTATTTCGAGTGTGACGAGAACGTTAACTTGTTTGAAATAACTGCCTTTGTAACTATTTAACTTTGATTCTTGGTGCAAGGGGGCATTTCATTTTCTCATTCGACTTTTGAAATTTCAATTCCAAGCGGACTTGTTTTGACTCCCTTAATATTATTTTTAAGGCTAGCAGTAAAAACAATTGTACTGCATTGATTTTTTTTAAAGAAAATTGCGATTAATTATTATTTTTTCAATTTAAGAGCCTCTTATGTAAAACTTATTTTAATATCGCGATAAGTAATTTAATATACTGTGTTAAGAAACTAAAGCGAAAGGATTAAAAATAATTTAAATTTAAAAAAAAATGAAGATGACAATAAAAGTAGATTTATTTTATGGCTTAAAAATTGACGTCACAAGTTAATCATTCTTAATAAGTTTTGAGAATGGGTGCTTATTTTTGAGCATGCGAAACATATCGATATTTATTTTGATCTTCATGATTTTTTAAGCTAATGAAGTTTTTATCCGGAATTATACTGTGTTAAATTTAGGTCTTGATCATTATTTTGATTAAAATTTTAAACTCGAAGAAGTAAGCTTCTGTATTTTAATATTTTAACAGTGTTCATACAGTCATTAAAAAAGATAACCGTAGCATCAATAGTGCAATTATAAAGTTATCTCCGGGTGCTCAGCTGGATCCGAGGCATTTCTTCAACTGTATCTCTGTTGCCTCGACCCTCTTCAGCATATACCTCAACTGCTGCCATGACACCCTTTATACCGAAAAAGTCGGAGATGTGGCCAGGGCTGTGCTCCATGCCTTCGATCCCATTTGACTTGTACTTTAACTTTTCTGCACTTGTCAAATGACAACAGCAACAACAACATGAAGTTATCTTCCTTAAAATTAAATCTTGAAACCAAATACTTGAAGTAAATGAAATTGAATATTGTGGTGAATGTAAACGGGGAAAAAAAGAATGCGTTTTATTTTTACTTGCCGCCATTTCAGTTTCTTAAGGACTTTACGAACTCCTTAAAATGTGAATATCGTTTAAGATACATGTAGTGATGATGAGAATCATAAAACAAGTTCATAAACTGAAGGTGAAAAAACAGAGAAATCATAGTAAGGCTATGGTTTGACACACATGCATGACATCTCTTACAGGTATCCATTAAATCACATGGTTAGGCATAATTACTTCTCTTCTTCTCAAGTTGCACTACCCAATTATTATATTTTTAAAAGTAACAATTTTAATAGTAAATAATACCAGTTAAATTTAGTTAATAATCAAAGAGAAAAAGCAAACGATTTTTCACTTTTAAAAATTTTTTTAGAAAGAATGTATATTTGATCTATAAATGTTGATAAGATGAATCAGAATTTTTTATTAATTACTTTTTACAACTTTTGCTAAAACGCATTTCCTCAATACTTCATATATTAGTCTAATTAAAAAAGAGCTAAGAATAAATATTTTTTCTGTTGAAAGCAAAATATTTGTTTTCTTCCTTTTTCTATGAAAAGTAAAACGATTTATAAAAGATAATTACTTTTCTGCATTTTTGTTTTTTCATGACGTATTTTTCTGAGTTCAAATTATATTCTAATATGTATATAATGTTAAGAGTATTAAATAAGTTTTATATTGTTTTTGTAGCATAATTGTTGCACGCTTATTTGTTACATGTGAACAAAAGTCGTATGATTTATTCTGTAACGAGGTAATTACAGTAAGTAATAATAACAATTTAGTAATTTTAACGCTGCTATGTGGATCATTCGCTCTTAACTATCAAATTTTAAAGATTGCTTTAAAGCATTTATGTTTGCAGTTTATTTCAATAATTCAATCCACTTTCAAATATTTTAACTTTAGACTTCTTGCATATCAAAGTAAATTATTTCAAGCCTATATTTTGTGCAAACATAGCTGAGTACTGTATTTTTTTTTATTCTTACTTATACTTCCTAAAGGGTTATATATGATAAATTCAGCAATGGGGAATCTCTCTTATTAGTAGTAAATGTAATGGCCATTTTTTAAGACTGGTAGGAACTCTGCAAATGGATGGGTGATCGTGTAAAGCTAAGGGTGGTGGCGCTAGTGGTAAAATTGCTCTTTCAAGACTTCCGGGTTACTGCTTCCGATATATTTTTACGCCGCAGATTGAAAAAACGCGCCATCATATTATTGCATCATATCTTTTGCAGTATTTCACATGTACCGAGTTCTTTCTTTCAGCCTTTAAACTTCAGCATTATCATATTAATATTATAATCATTAGAATATTTTCTAATTAGGCTAACTTAAAAAGATATTTTTGGCGACATTTTATTCAAATGTAGCCAAATAAGGGATAAAATACAAAACATGGCAAACCTTAAGAATTATTCACAATGAGATATTAACTTTCCAAAATTTTTTTTGGCCTTACGACCTCTGAGAATCAATACATTTCTGAAAGCTCTTATGAATAGTACAATTATGTTTAGATTTGAACCCAAATTACAATAACTAAACTGCATAGAATATTAGGCTTGTTCACACATCGCCTCGTAGTCATAACATAAGCGGAGGGATACACCGGAAATTTTCTAAATTTCTTCCGGTTTAAGGACGCTTGTTATTGTTTACATTAGACCACCCATCCATAATTAAGACATTTACTAGGAAAAAATTTCTGGAGAAATTAAAAAATAATTTATATTATTTTCGCTGTTGTAATTTTTATCGCAATTAATATTTGAATATAATGTGTAATCACGTTTTGAAAAAAGAATGGTTTGAAAGAAGTTATTAAGGAGTTGTAGGGCAGTGATTCCGAAAGGTCTAACTAAGAGCTCAAATACTGTTGAAGGTAACATAACTGATTCAAAGCTGTCAGCTCAGCTCATAAGAATTTGGTCAATTAGTACTAGCACTTCAAGAAGAAGCCCTCCCATACTCACATATGTGATTTATAACGTCAGCGCTAGCTAATCTTCACCAGCATAGGTGTATTAAAGTTGAGCTAAGTTTCTCAACATAATTTAGAATGTTAATTTACAATAAGTTAATTATATACAAAGCCGTATTGCACATCTGATTAGTTGAAATATAATTCTTTCTCATTTACTTTTTTTTCTTCTTAACTTAGATTTATTATTTGCTTATGTATTTTTACTGTAACCGGGATATATTTTTGTTTTGTGTACCTAGCAACTTCGATGCATGATTAGTTTATGTTCCACATGGCTTCGTACCTGCTGTATATATAGTGAAATAATTGAAATCTTTGAGAAAAAATCTTTGTGACAGAATTTAGAATCTGTCCCTTAAGAGAATTGATACTTAACGACTTGACTTACTCGAAATAGAATGGAAAGAACAGTTGCTAACTAAACAAATACCACGTTTCATCAACCAATCAGGATCGAGGTACCAACGCTACGTCACTGACTGCTATAGGCGTCTAATATTAGCAGTGTTTATCGAAGCTCTTTCAACAAGGGAAAAAATGTCAAAGTTTATGTGCCTTACATGTGAGGTAAAGCTGTAGTTTTAAATTAGTAATATCATCGTGTCAAAAAAATTTATCTCGGCTTCAGAACCAACAAATAACTGAAACATTTTAAAAATTATTAAACTTCTTTCAAAAACCGGCTATTTAGTGAGTCTTTATCCGACTAGATCAAATTTATCAAAAAATACGAATGAGTCTCAATTTTGACGAATTTATATGAGCCAAAGTAATTTAGTGACGGAGTAACTCTCTAAACGTTAAAAAAAATCAAAAAACTCGGAAAATAAGAGTTCGCTAACTCTTTTTTTCTCCACAAAACTGCGACTTTTCTTTATGTTGACGTTTAACTCCATTTTCAGATATAGCATCATAGAGGACACTGCTTAAAGATAGGCTGAACTTGACCGAACAGTTATGAATAACTATTCCAAACTCACAGCAGATTTTGAACATAGCATATTATTGAGAAAAAAAGCGTTATTTTAATTTTATGCGATATTACAGGAAATTAAATTTTGTCTCTTCTCATTTATATTTTCTCTTTAAGTTAAGGTTCACTCCCACAATATTTTTATGTCAGTGTAATAATAATCTTCAGTGCGCAGAAAAAAAAAGCACTACCCTGAATAACTTTTGGTCCAATTATTGGATCTTCATGCTCTAGGACTCACTATTAATGATTTGAGTGGGTGCTTATTCCTCGCTCGAGCATAATTACTTCCCACATTGAAGGTACCCCCTATATTTCAGAGGTCAGAAATCCGAATCCATCAACAACAACAAAAAAAAGAAAAGGTAATTCTATTCAGAGAAAGTAGGGTTTTGTGCCAGACTTCGTAACTTAAAATATCGTTTGCACTAATTACTCAGCATATTTGATGCATTCCCTCCAACTATTGAATCCTAGAAAGTAAAGATTCTATCATTAAGATCAAAAGTTATTCAGCGTGGTCCCTTTTTCCACATTAACCAAATCCCTAGCAGCGAAATAACTTGGGGCCTCATCCAATATTCACGAATCTTGGCTCAACAAGGGCCCGTTATTCTTCCGATATTGGGCCTATATAGAATTGACCTATTCCTCCGATACTTTACAGCCACTTTATATCCAATATCGGCCCTCTATAGAATAGGTAGATTCTCCCCATATTTTATATTCATTATTCAGCCAATATAAGCCGATATTGAACCTGTAGAGGACCAATATTAAAAAATCTAGATAACCTAATATTGATCTATCGGTGCATGTTCATATAAGAGCCATATTGAGCCCAACGGGGCCAAGGTAAAACTGTTGCTTGAGAATAATATATATTAATAATACAACATCAAGCAATGGTCAGCAGAACACTTCGTATCTTAAAAATATTACAATTTCGTTTAATGAAATAAAGACATCAATGAAAGAAATACAAAAGGAATCTTTATTTACAAGATGTTTACAAATGAATCTAAAACAGGATCAATCCTGGTAAACGACTCATGATGAATTTTCCGACTTAGAAGGATGGACTTAGATGAAAAAATATAATACATAGATGAGATCAATTTGCTTTTTGTTTTGTTTTTTAAGAACAATAAAATCTCGCGAAATTTCTTTGCGATTTTAATATTGATCTAAATTAAATATTAATTTTGGTAAATAACAAATTTATCAGAGTACTAAATTCTTGAAATTATTTGATTTATTGCGTTTTAGTTATTAAAAATCCTGCAATATTATTTTAAATTGCGTGACCTATTTAGTTTTAGTAGCACTTTCTTAAGAAATATTTTTTTATTTATAGAAACAAATTTTACATTTTTGAAGAAAAAAATTGGTGTTTTTTTTATACTATGATTCATACATATTTAGTAATTGAGATCGAATCCTCAGACAATAAAATGACGCTTGCTTTAAAAAGAAAGTAAAAGCGAATTCAGTTAAAGAAATGCTGGGTATTCTATATTGCATGAGTAAAGATTTAAATATGCCTTGTTTGCTTACTATTTCGTTAATTATGCGACAAAATACTGTTTAAAGTTACAATTTGGGTTTGGTAAAGAATTTTATGTGTTCAATTACTAAAAATTAAATTTTTAGCTCAAATTTAATACTTCTGAATATGTCTCGGTTAATATCGATGTTAATTTGTAGAGCTATGATAGATTTTGTTTTATAGTTACTGTTACTGAATGTTTATTACTAGTTAGAATTGCAACGACAGCATTCAATTATAATTTAATAAGAAATGTGAATGTTGTTCTTAATTCCAATGCTCATATTTTTTAATCACTGGAAATTTAAATTTTTAGAATTTTTGCTATATTTTAATCGTGTGGAGATGTTCCACTAATCGTTAAAAATTTTACTTGTATAGAATATTTACGAAGATTTTTTATTAGCGTAATGATATTTTTTTAATCATTGAAGGTTTTAATTATTTAGAATTTTGACGTAGATGATACGTGAGGTAATGTTCCATCGAAATTATTAAATGTTGCGTAACATTTTTACAACGATGATTTTTTGGTAGGGTGATATTTCATGAATTTGATGCTTGGGAATAGTGTGATTTTACTGTGAAAATAGAGCATGATTAATACTGTTCTGCATTGAAGTGTTCTTCTTTTGCTCTTAGAATTGTGGGCATTTGGATGGATCGTTGTAATAGCAGATCACTTGATTGATAGGATAAAAGGCTTTTCCCATCATTTCAGAGACAAGTTTTGAGGCACTTCTGCCACAGTCTTTGTGAACTCGTTCAGAGATACACTCACCGGTTCGATCAATGGAACTAAAAGAATGAGATGAAAAAAAAGTTGTATTACACAGAAATTCCTATTATAATGAGATTTTTATTTATGTATCTACCTTTATTATTTCATCCGATAGTAATACTACCCAGTGAAACTGTCACGTTAAGGAGAATTTAAAAAAAGAAAACTTGTAGAAAAAATAGTTTATCCTTTATTCAATTCCAACTATTAGTTCACACTCTCTATATATATCTTGTTCAAATTTTCAATCGTTAATAAAATACTTTCTATTCATACACTCAAGTTCAAATACATTTTTTTGAACTTGTAGTGGATGACACTTGATGTTAATGCAGTTTTTTCAAAAATTAATTCATTAATTAAATTTAATTAACTAATTTTAGTTTTATATGGGTGAAAAAATTGTAATTATTTAATAAAAAGTAACTGAAATAAAGTTTTTCTCTGTTGACCTTAGTAGGAATTGGCTTTAAATGTTTTTTTTTTTTAATTACTTGTTTTTTCGGATAAAAGAAATCAATGACTGCCATTTTTTTTTCGTGTTATAAAAAGTATAAATGTTTGTAATGTATAGTTATATATGTTTAAAACAGCTGTGATAGTCAAGGAAACTTTATTTCCTTCCTTAAAATAAATAGAGAAAAATATTTAACCTGTTATTTAACTTATGAAGTTGCTTAAAAATCATTTCATTTAGCTCTTGGAATGATAAGGGTTAAAATATAGTTCTACCATGATACCTTTTGGTTAGATATCATTTTAGTTGCGGGGGGGGGGGGCNGGGGGGGGGGGGGGGGGTCATATTATCTTAAATGCAGATTTTATTTATTTTAGAATAATATTCTTTAAGATTATTTTAATGAATGTGAAAAAAATACAAACTTAGATTGATTTATTAAAGTTGATGAAAAGTTTCGCAAACATGTGTATTTTTATAAATGTTAGATATTTTTGTTGATGAAAAATATTTTCTTAAATTATCAAATTTCGTTTAATGATTTTGTTTAAAAAGAAAATATTTCCTTATGGCTCTTGGTTCGATTACATAATTATATTATGCACGTCTAACAATTTAAAATCATTTCATTCTTTAGTCAAAACGAAATAAGAACTCGGGTCGAATCTTTTTTTATATATAAAGGAAAGTTAAATAGTTTCGAAACCCTGTTCTGTTAGACGAATATAGTGTTGAGAAATCGTTTTTTTTTTTTTTATATTTTTTATTTTATGTTAATAGAACCAGAAGAACAAGATTTAGAAATGTAGAAAAAGAAAAAAGTTCGTTATGCCAGTTAGCGGTCTCTTAAAAAGTTCTAAGATCCCACAACTTTCTCCTTTGTTTCTGGTTATTTATGTAATTTTTAAATTGTATTACTCTTTTAACGATTACTTTATTTCTTTAAATTTTTTTCATACTAAACGTTTTAGTGCATAAATCATTTTAATGAATAACTCCGCTTTTGATGATATTTTAAAAATTTAGTAGTATAAAAACATTGTCTTTATAGACTTAAAAATAATTGAATTCTTATTCTTTATAACAAAACCTTGCGAAATTAATATCATTTTCAAAGCGAAAAACTCCTTTCATTTAAGAAATCCAAACCTCAAAATTAATAAACGTGTTTATAAATTTAATTTGTATCAAAGAAATTTTTAATCGAATACTTAGTTTTTTAAGTTACGGATGTCAGCAATTATTATTTAATAATCTTTTTGATTTAAACTCGTTTTTTAATCATTTCGCATCACATTTCAAAATGATTTTTAATATACAGGGCTTGAAGCAATATAGTGATGTGTCTTATATTTTTTAAGTTGACCTTTTTGCTTTAAACTTTTCGTATTGTTTCCTGATACGTATTTTACAAATTCATGGTGTTTTGAACTTAAACTAATCACCAAGCAATTTCAAAATGTGGCTTATCATTCTATTGTCCCAGTTCCCTGCATGCATTATTTATATGTATGAGATTACATGCTTACCAACAGAAAACTTTGATGATTGAGTCTGGATCAGGTCTTTGGATGAGAGCGGGATATTTATCAATCATTGAAGCAGCGCAATCCATTACGGTAGTGTTCTGGTGATTGAGGCATTTAGATTCTTGCAAGTAGCCTATTGCGGAATAAATAAAAATGGTGCTTACATTCATTATTCTGATAAATCATATCATAAAACTGTATATGATGTTGCAAATATAAGTCTAAATAAATATGTAGCCGTGATATTGAAGGGATTTTAATCATCTACTATGTCTACTTTAATCTATCAAACGGTACCTCATAATATAACCAAGTTAACATGTGTTATATACTAGAAATTTGGTATTTAATATTTGTAGTGGTAGTTACGCCACAATATAATATAATTTTCATTTCCATGGCTGCCAACTTCTACTGTCATTGGGAAAAGCATACTAATCAAAGAAGGAACATTTTTCTGATTACTAAGCTACTTCTTTAATACTTAAAAGTATATCTGCCTAAACAACAGTTTTTATTGATATGTTTGAACTATTGATTTGTTATGGTGGCTAAAACAGTAAATTCAAATATAAATTTGTCCCGCAGTGGATTGATCGTAAAGACATGGTTCTCAGTAGAATGCCGAAGTCGAGCATCACTGGCTGCTGTCAGTAAGTGGGTGGGTGACCACTTTGATCAGCCTGCGTAGAGACCGAGGGTGTGAGGTTCTGGTCCTCGGTAAACTGTTCTACCGTAAAGTACTTCGCGCTCAGGTAGTCGGGCTACCAAACAGGGGAGCCATCCCCTCTGCAGAGGATCAAAATTGTGATGGTAGGTCTTCGGATCATCCTTATGGATGTTTCCCAGACCGTTGCCAATAGCCCTTCGTGCAGCTCTAGTGTAACGCAAATAAAGTACCTACCTATCAAATATAAATTTAAAAATTCAAACTTTAAGTACGAAAAAAATAGTAGTATAACAATTTCTTTCCTGGCTTGTTTTCGGGGAAAGTGAAATAGCCATAACTACTAAAATTTAATGAAAGATTTAACTTGTCTGTTTCTTGTATGTTTATAAACAAGACTGTATGTTTTATCACATTTCTGATGTGTTATAAATAAAATCAGACGAAACTTTAGAAGTTTAATTTCACACGGCAGAAAGAAATTTCACATGTAATACATATGTAATAACTGTTAAGTCTAGATTATCCCTATTTCTAGTCTAGATTATCAGGAGTAAAAGCAAGAAATGACATGGTTTTAGTGTCAATGCTTTTCTCCCCGTCCTCCGCCGCCGTTCCAATGGCTTTTAATCTATCAAAATAAGGATACTCACGTTTTCCGAGACTTGATCCTGGTGCACAAATCTCAGATAGCAATTGCTTGACACCTCCCATCACGAAAGGACTGGTGGCTTGGTAGAGGGGTGAATCCAGACAACGGTCCAAACAACCTAGGCCCTCAGCAGTTCGTCTATGAAATGGTAAAAAAGAAAAAGAGCACATTTCAACTGATGGCATAAATGTTTAACAATTAGAAAGTTCGATTATACTCATATATGACATCTACGAAATGCGATCCTGTCTGACAGGAACAGGTAGAAAAGCGCAAAAGGAGTAGCTTACACTATGATATTACACTCAAACCATGGCTCAGTTTCAGTTCATGAATTCTGTTGGTTTTCAGTCTTGCGCAGACATAAATCACATAGCAGCAGATGAATCATCCGCATTTTCCTTACGTAAAATATCACCCATAAAGGGCAATAGATGCACTATAAGATTCTATATAAAATCTTAATTATCAGGTGATACTTTGCAGCTTTATTGCTTTTACGCGACTCATACCGGTTTGCACTTGTTTACGTTTGTGTATCAATTAATTAAATTAGACGATATATGATGTAAATTAGACGATTGGATAAATTAGATGATATATTATATAAATATGGAATATTTATTATATCAGGTATTACGTTAGTATATTATAATAATTAGACCAAATTATTCGACACACTGTAGTGTTTTAATACTGACATGTTTTGCACGAGTTAATATGCAATACTTTTATATTTAAACACAAATGTAATGGGTTTTTACTTAGGAGAATTTTTTTGTGTACTTCTTATTTGCGTTAATATAGTATTTTTTTAACGTATTGCATTACAATGTTAACTAATTGATACACGAACGTAAACAAGTTAAAGAAAATTAAAATTTTTTACGGTGAAAATTTAGTTACATTTCTTATTTACTTTCTTAACTGTTATGGTTTTAATTTTCAATTTATTCATTTTTTGTGGGTTTGTTTATTGACAACGCATCATTCCAGGCTCATTAGAATCAATTTAAAGCATCATTGTAAAAATATTATGTTAAGAAAAACAAGCACATTTTTCTTTCAAACAATTGCTATTTTGTCGATTTAATGTAATTTTTTGCATGATATCTACAGTTCTGTACTAAAAAATGCATTTAGTTTGCCTCGCGAACAAAAATAGTGGCAACTATTTACTCTACTATTCTTAACCATTCAATAATTGATTCAATGTATTAAACAGTTATCAAAAACACGAAACAGACAAATAGAGAACGTTTGTTATCATTAGACTTCGTAAAACTTGCTAGCTTCCCATATTTTAGAGTTTTTATTTTACTTTATTTATTTATTTCATTTTATTACCATTGCATTTAGCAGCGTGATTAAATGAGGTGGTTATGATTTAATAAGCCTCTATATACATAATTAATTTACAAATCAGTACAAACGATAATCATCTCGTTTATTATTTAAACCAGAACTAATAAAATTTAGCACGATGGCCTTTATTATTTACTTGTTCATTTGTTATTATTTTTTTGAGGGGAGGGAAGGGTTCAATCATAAATCATAGAATCATTGAACTGTAACTTTTAAGAAGAACTTAACTAGGCGTATGAACTAATATAGTGGCCCAAATGAATCAGAAGTATGGAGTGTGAATCATCATCCATGTTCACAACACAAGCACAAATAAAGTACAACAAATTGTCATCATCTTATTTACAACCTCAACGTGCAGTGAAGCAAGAAACTAACTTCGCTTCTCAGAGGCAATTAATCAGTTTGGTGACAGCGAAAAAGTTATTTGCGTCAATGAATGATTATCTATAAAGCCGAAATTTGACAGTTTTCGAAGTAGAAATGGGGGAGAGGAAAGTTTGCGTCCCTCATTATTTCCCGATGAGTAGTTTTTCTAAAATTAATTTGCTTGAAAAGAAAACGAGTCAATTTTTTTTTTACCTGGAGAAGTCTATGCCAGAACCAGACAAATCTATGCCAGAATCGTTCATCACTGCGAATTTTGTTGTCTTAAAGACGCAAGATAATTTAACCGTAACAGCTTATTTCGGCTGTGGAACAATGAAATTATGGATTATTGTAACACAAATTGTGTTATTTAGTATCATTGGGAAGTGTTTGTCCTGTTCTTATCAACACTTATGATTCTTTTAAGTCGTATTTTGGATCGATTACTGCTCTTGGCTTGGATGGCAAGAGATTATAAATTTTTCCTAGTTTGCCAACAATAAAAATCCTGCTGAATGTATTAAATTAATCTAGAGTCATGGAACGCATGATAATTGTTATTAAAAGCATGATACTTTAAGCATATTGTTGAAGATAATTTCATGCTTTGAATAATATCCTAATATGGCCATAATAATTTAAAACTTCGAATAATAATAATCCAATAAAATTTTGGATTATTGTAACACAAATTGTGTTATTTAGTATCATTGGGAAGTGTTTGTCATGTCCTGATCAACACGTGCGATTCTTTTAAGTCGTAATTGGGTCGATTACAGCTTTTGACTTGTGCTACAATAAAAATAAATGCTTTTCCTCATTTTCCAAAAATACAAATGCAGTTGAATATATTAAATTAATTTAGAGTCGAGAAACGCATTTTAATAATTATTAAAAACGGGATACCATCATATTGCTCATGTAATTTAAAATTTTGAAGAAAATGAGCTAAAAGTGTTGTCTCTTCCAAAGAAGACACGCTTTTGAGCAGCTTCTGTTTTCCTTTTCAGACTATGACAGGACATACCGCCTTCAGTCTAGTTTACGTTACGTCCCCGCTTTCTTTTGCACTGGATTAAGTGACCGGGTATATTCCCATCATAATGCTAATCAGGATTAAATCCTGAATCTTTGGGAAAGATCTACTAGATGGGCAATATTTCCCGAAGTACAGGTACGACGATACTGAAAAAATATAAAACTGATCAAAAGGTTGCAAAATGTGGTGCCGTAGATAAATCAAATCTCAGATCAGAGAGTTCCTAAATTAAAAATTTTTTTTCCAGTACATTAATTTTCATATTGGTTTGGTTGTCATCAGCATAAAATTGATATAATTCTTAAAGGTATTGTTTTCCTATAAATACTTTTGTATCCCTACTGTGAAGGTATTTACCTGTACTGTTATTATTGTGTTTTTAATTTTGATTGTTTTCAAAATTAAAAGTTTAAGAGAATTATTTTTATTCTTATTAGAATAACTTAATTCTATGTTACATTTTAAGGTAAAGTAATTTAAATCGGTGCCTGATCTTATTAACCGTTTTACAATTATTATTTTTTGGTGCAAATTACATTAATATGTTAGTATGAATAACGGTTAAAGACATTTAATGATTCTGAACTTAACTTTCAGCTTCATGCTCAAAGTGATGAATGCAATAAATTGAATTTAAAATATACATCCGTCCGTTTGATAAGCAAAAATATTAAATTACAGTTGTGAACTCACCAAATTTGTTATAACAATATACTTTTAGTTTTAAATGTTTTTTCAAAAAATGATTACTTAGAAAAAATGAGCAAGAAATCAATCAATCATTGGTGTGCGTCAGTGAGCAGGGAGCTTAGCCCTAGTATCGATATATTTATTTTATCTGAGCAAAAGAAATTTTTCCACACTGAAATATTTCCTCAAATGAGCTAATGATGCCGTAAAAGTCCTTAATGATGCTGTAAATGTACAGCCAGAAACTTTTTATAGAGATTCAGCATTTCAACGTCGTTTAGCACATTCAATCGCAAAACGTCCGTACGTGAACGTACGGGATGTTGCGTAAATTTAGTAAATCGTTTATTAAGACTATAGAAAAATTATCTTCGTTACGTATCGTATGAAATTTCATCTTCATATATCTTTCCGTTCAGTTTTCTTGGGATTATTAATTCCATCAAGATTATTATAATTCGCTACAAATAGTAATTTATTGGAAAAAAAATTATAGTTTTTAATTTAAAAAACAAACAAACAAGGAATACCATGGAAATAATTATCTGGCGGAATATCAACAACAAAAGTAATTCTATGTAATTAGTCATAGTCGTATTTTTACCTAATTATTTATGCTTTTACTACCCTTTTTCACCCTTTGCACTCGAAAAGACTGTCGCCTGTAAATTACTTACCAACAAGATTATCATAGTTTGTTACAGATAATAATTTAATGGAAAAAAATTGTAGTTTATAATTTTAAAAAAAAACAAGTAATACCATGGAAATAATTATCTGACGGAAGTTCAACAGCAAAAATAATTCTGCGTAATTAATCATAGTCGTATTTTTACTATTAATTATACATTATTTATGCTTTTACTACACTTTCTCACCCTTTGCACTCGAAAACGTTAAAATTTTTACTTCTTAATGCTTAGTGACCACTTTATTTTATAGTCTCCAGGTATTATAGGGTACGCCCACTAAATTTTTTGTGGTTACGCTCGTTTTTTTTCTTTTTTTTCCAGAAGGATCTCGAGTACTAAGAGATAAACATGATAGTTATTTCCATAATAAAACCCCTGAAATAACTTTCATAAATTCGCATAAAGAATTCTTAATTAAATCCTGTTAAATTTGCACCGTACTTACGCGCAAAATATTTTGATGTCGCCCTCGTTGACAGGGTCAGGGTCACGAAGCTTCAAGAGACACTCTTCAATATTGCACTGCTGTTGCTGTTGTTGCTGCTGCTGTTGCTGTTCATACTGATGTTGAAGGTGGGTCTGGCCAAGAGCAGCGACGATAACAGCTAAGTGATAAAAATATTTTTTTATCAGTGGATAGAAATAAATCACATTATAATGATATTTGTTAGAAAGAAAATTAAAAGTAATGGCACAAATATTTTGGTTACCAATATCGTATGACACCAATGAAATAATTGCAGCTTGATTTATTAAAGCAACAGTAGGAAACAAAAATTACTAAGCTTTTACAGGGTGCGTAGCCAAATCTTTCAACAGAAAATAAGCTCCTTTTAAGTACTTTTGAAGCACTTAAAAATATTTTTGAGCACTATATATATTAACAAAATGCGAAATAATTTTCAAAGACTTTACATGATCATAATAAAATAACTATAGTTTCTGACAAAGAACTCGTTTTTTTGATCATATTAGCCACCATGAAAAGATCGGGAGATCTTTCGGCTCATTTCGGAGGGTAGAAAATGAAGCCTGAAATGGAGAATATCTTGCAAAATGCAGCAGAGCTGCACATGGGAGGGCAATAATCCTTTCCACTGAAACCAGCTCAGTAGACGCTCATGCGGACCGACAGTACGCCAAAATGCATTGTGTTTGAATGAATTGTGAAAATGTTGAATAGTACAATGTGAAAACTGTGTTTTTGCATAATACGTAACGAAAATCGATATAGTAAAGAAGAAAAAAATCCCATTTTCGATAAGGGAAAATGAGGCACATTTTAAAAACAAATTTTCGAAAATAAGCACCTTTAAGCACTTTTTAAAAACGCCGCGCACCTTGTTTAATTATGTAGTGGTGTTTCGTAATCCCCACGCTTAAAATATATTTTTAGAAAATAAAGTATTAGTACATATTGGTCTAGTACATATTAGAAGTCCCAGATCAATATCCAAGCAAGGAAAAAAGAAAAACTCTATCGAAATCTAAAGAATCACAAATGGGAAGAAAGAAATAGAAAACTTGTTTGATTGCAGGAGGAGACAGAGAGGAATTGAAATGAGATTATTAGAAGACTAACAAAAGCGGTTTTAAAAATTTTTCATTCCGCTTTCGTCACTAATGATTTAGCACAGATTTCTTCACTAAAATATTAATCTGAAACTTTTAGTGAGTATATATATTTTTAATTTTATTTTTGACTCGGAATCTATAGTTATACATTATGGAATGATAATTTCCGAATATCCTGTTTTTATTTTGATACGCAGCCAATCTGATTAACACCAATATTATATTTTTAAATAAACTTTCAAATAAAAGTATTTTTTCAGCAAAAATGAATATTTTTGAATAACTAATGTTTAAAAAAAAAGAGAAAATTATCAAAAATTACAATCAAGGTAGCTTTAATTATATAAAATCAATAATTGAGACAAAAAATTTTAAAAAAATTATAAAAACTGTTAACTTAATTATTTTAAAGATAGCTTTTTTCTAGAAGAAAGAAAAACAAAAATTTATGTCTATCATTATTCCTTTCCCATAAGTGATATGAAATATTTCTCGTAAAACAATGGCAACTCTCGAAATAAAATATTAAAATAAAGAATGACGAAATTTTGATTAAATTTATTGATTAGTTTTCGCTTCAACCTCGACTTTAATTTTAAAGAATCATTTAATGCAGAATTTTAAGTTAAGAGTTAGATATTATAAAAATTACATATTATAAATATTTTCCTTTATCGAATTTTATTCCTTAATAGATTACCTGAAGAAGTACGCGCCGTCTTGGGAGTTTAGCCCGATAATTTAAAAAACCCTGGAATACATTTAGTTACTACTTCAATTATCAGACCACAGGGGGAAAAAAAGAAGAAAAAAACGTATTCTTTTATATTTGAGATAAAATCTGATAGCACATCGTTAGCATATATCATTGCTAAGTATGATTTTTGTGTTCTTTAACTTTATGCTTATAATTGAAAAATTTGAATTTGAATGTCAAGCAGGCGTGATTTTCAAAAAATTAAACGCTAGCAAAATGAAAATTTTTTACTTATCAGACTTAGCTACATTATTATACTGTGATTATTCTCATAGGGCAGGAGTTGGTGTTGAAAATTATAGCAGCCTCTTTCAAGAAATAAAAAAAAAATTATAGGAATTCTACCAATTTCTATTTTTTGCATATTTCTGAATGAGATATTTTAACTACGGCGTAATGTTAACCATTCACCGTAGTTAAAATATCTTATTCAAAAATATGCGTTATAATATCTAGCTCTAAAACTGGTCACAACGTTGTTCTTAAAATAAAGTGAAATGTCTGTATTTGGTAGGCTTTAAATTAAAATCTTGGTTCGTTTAGAGTACATTAGCACACATTAATTTTTTGTAAGATGATGCGGCAACAAAAGTTCTCCTAAAATGTTAGCACAATATTATTTTTTTTAGTACTTAAAGGGGACAAAGTTGCTTCATGATTTTTTAACAGCTGAAAAAATTGATACATCTCTGATTTTCTCAGCTTATGCTTATTCTTGCTAACCCAAAGTTCCAGCTCCTTATAATAAAGTAATAGCAAAGATTATGCTTAACTTTTCTTCTTAATTTTTCCCGAGCTGAACTCCTTTGTGCCTAGCTTCCATTTGAAACGATGATTTCATTTTACTTTCAAAAAAAGAAAAAGTGTCTTATCCTTAGGATTTATGTTAAGACATAGTGCTTTATTAAAGTGATAAGTATTGATAAACAACAAAAAGAAATATCCATTTGATGTAAACAACTCTGTACGACCATTTTTTTCTCTTCATATTGATGTGCTTCATATATAAACCACTTTTAGTAGTTGGGCAATAATGGGTTAAAAGTTTCAGTACATGGTTAACAGGTCTTATATTTACTATAATTAATACTTTAATAGGTTTAAATTGTTTAGATATAGTGGTTTAGATAAAATTTGCAACCACTTGGAATACTCAAGAAAACTCTCCCGCCAAAATTGGGAGCGGAGTTGGCAAGTATATTATTTTGTGAGAAAATTAAACAGGGTGCGTAGCGTTTCAAAAAAGTTCTTAAAGGTGATTATTTACGTTTTTTAAAGGCCCTTAAAGGTGCTTTTTTAATTCGGGGTTTGTAAAAAGTGCTTAATTTTCTATCTTTTAAAAAGAAATTTTTTCTTTACCGTATCGATTGTTGTTTTAAATTGCAAAAAATGCATGATTTTCACAATTTTCTCTGCAATTTAAATCAGAAACGAGTTATTTTATGATGATTATGTAAAGTTTTTGAAACTGTTTCTAAATTTTATTGATTTTATGTTTATAAATAAAGAACTTTAAGCGACAGAGGAAAAAAAAATTTTATTACTGCACAGATCCTAATTATGAATTTTTTTTGTTTAAAAATATTTTTTGAGTGTTTCAAAAGTATTTAAAAGGTGCTTATTTTTTGTTGAAAATTCTGGTTGCACACTCTGTTAAAATAATTTTTTTCAATGACTAGTTACCACTTATATTCAAATATCCAAAGCCTATCATTAAGGCACTTTTCAAAACACTATAATATAGAAAGCCGGGCTTTAATATTTAAAATTAGCTTCCATCTTTGAGATCGTTTCTATTACTTTCACCTCAACATCCACAGAGAGAAAGCCGAAGGGTACGAAGGAAGGAGATGAAACAGAAACTTACCCGCAAAGAAAACTAGAAATCTGGTGAAAGCCATCGCTGGTGGAAGAAGAATGAAAACAAAGGCAAAGTGAATGGAATAACTCGCTGGGTGTTGTCTTTAAAGTCTACACGCGGAAAAACAACTGGTGTATGTGAACCCTGACGAGACTGACGTCAGGAAAAAGCTTACATTTGTTAGGATGGCTTTCTGTGAGAGAGACCCAATCACGAGACAGTAACACTGACCTTAAATAAAGCGACGAAATTTCACTTTTGTTAGGGACCGGATTGTATGCCACCAGAAAAAGCACTTTTTCTTCCTTTGAAAAAACTTTTTTTTTTCCCTTTTCCCCTAGAGCATTGCCCCAGCTTTGCAGCCACGAGTGTGCAGTCAAGCGCCTCCTACCCATCTCAGATTAAGACCAGAATGATTCTAAATCAAGAATCGACCACTTTGACGACGAGGAAAATGTGTTTATCTTTTCCACATGTCTTCCATGATGCGAGGAAAATTTTCTATTTATTCATGTTATTTGTTTTTTCGCACTTAAGGCGGTTCCGCACCCTTTTTCTCCCTTAATTTTTTTTTTCATTGAGGTAGTTCTAATGCACCTTTGTCACCTTTATACTTTAACCAACAAATGCATAAAAAAATCCCAATGCCCTTCAGTACAATCAATGATACTTTTACTTTTGCTGTACTGTTGTTGGACTTACCTTATACTATCTTTAGTAGTTTTCTTTACACGCCTTACCTTTAACCTTACATTTATACCTTTCGACAGTACAGTCAATTTCAGTCTAACTCAATTGTCAGCTTCATTTTTTTTTCACATTCGAACAAAAAAAAATTCCAATGCCCTTCAGTACAATCAATTATGCATTTACTTTTGTCGTACTTTGCTGTACTGTTGTTGGACTTATTACCGTATACTACCTTTAGTAGTTACCGGTAAGGCGTGTAAAGCCTTACCTTTATACCTTTAAATAGTATAGTCAGTTTCAATCTAACTCAATTGTCAGCTTCATTTTGCTCACATTCAAACAAAAAATAAATAAAAAAAGAAAAATCCCAATCCCCTTCAGTACCATGAATTATACTTTTACTTTTGTTGTACTCTGCTGTACTGTTGTTGGACTTATTACCTTATACTACCTTTAGTAGTTACCTTTACACGCCTTACCTTTAACCTTATCTTTATACTTTTAAACAGTATAGTCAGTCTCAGTCTAACTCAATTGTCAACTTCATTTTTGTCACATTTAAACAAACAAACAAAATATTCCAATTCCCTTCAGTACAATAAATTATACTTTTACTTTTGTTGTACTTTGCTGTAATGATGCTGGCATGCTGAACTAATTACCTTATACTACTACCTTTAGTAGTTACCTTTATACGCCTTACCTTTAACCTTACCCTTATACCTTCAAACAGTACAAACAGTTGCAGTCTAATTCAATTGCCCACTTCATTTTTTTACATTTAAACTTATTAGACGAAGGGATTTCGCGCCTTATTTCTGCATGGAAAGCTTTTCTATTTAGTATTTATTTATTGCAATGAACATGTTAATTATTCTGTTTATTTTTTATCTTTTTACAGTAGCCAAGTTCATAAAAACTAATTGGCAATGTCCTCTAGTACAATTTGTGCCTGTCTAGTTCAGTTGCCAACTTCTCGGTTGCAAGTAGACCTTCTTGGATTTCCATCTTAAATTAATCCATCAACTTCTGCGAGCCAGAACCAAATTTTCAGGGGCCAGCATGCTAAAAAGTGAAAACTACAGTAACAGCTTTTTGCTTTTATGTCCTGGGTTTCGCTTTTATGTACTAAAATATATATATATATTTTTTATATAAAACTAGAGTTGAACAGCAAACCGAATTCTGAGATTATGACTATGAATGTTTAATTCTGTAGCATAGTAATTTTTAACCCAATCCAGAAGACAAGGGAACTCCTGGCTCATACATTGGGCTTCGTTGAGGACTTTTCGATGTTACTAACTAGTATTTGCGATACACCACGAAACCTTCAATCGGTTAGCCCTACGACAAGGAGAATCTAACCGACGATCCGTTTACCACTGAGAATATTTTACGTCAGCACTGTGGTCGGTGCGAGCTGGGAGCAGAATTCGCATCAACCAGCCATCACTGAGATTCGGACCTGGGGCACATCATTGGTTCCCAACCTTTTGTGGCCCATCGCCCCCCTCTAGGGTTTGACTAATGCATATAGCCCCTTTTTTTTGCTTGAAAAAAAGACCATGCATTGTCGCTAGCGAGCATCTCTTAATAATACTGAAAATGTGCTAAATTATTTCTGATTTTAATTCATATTAACAACTTAAAAAGTAAATAATGTAGCAGTTTTATCCAGTCACTTTTGAAATTTTTTAAAAAAATGTGTACCTTTTCATTTTTTTTAAATGAGGTAATATTTGAAACGAAATAATCAAAAGAAGAATACATTTTTTAAAATGAATTTTTTAATGTTATCTGGAAGAATTGAAAACGTTAACTAGAATTTGAAGAAAAAAGATGAAAATTTTGAAACTGACTTGTTTATTTTTACCTCTTCAATGATTGCCTTGTGCCTGGTGGATTTCGTAAAAGCTTGAATAAAAAGCTTTTTGTTCGTTAGATTTAAGCGCAGGTCTCCTTTGAAGCAAATGTCCTACCTAATTCCTTGTTTTGTGAGAAGATGAATGACTGAACTAAATCTTTTTTCTACTAAATATGTTGAAGGGAACGAGATAAGGAGCTGTTCAGTTTCTGTGCACAATTAAATAGCGGGAGTCAACGAAAATGCGTGGATTCTTCATAATATAACTGCTAGCAAAACTACGGCCGGATGGACAAACCCCAAGACGTTGATAAAAATAAGAAAGAGAAACCTAGTCCTTAAGAATTTATCATAAGATGCTGAATAAAACTTAAAAGAAGCAAACTTGTGCCTCGTTTATAGAAATGAATTGTGTTTTCTTCAATTAATATCATACAACCTGATTGCCACAAATCTTTTTCCATTTTTGCAAGGTGCATTCTTATTGGCCAGAAAAATCACAGAGCATGATTCTGTTTTTGCACATGAAGATCCAGATTACGTGTTAGTCATCAGAATAAAATTAATAAAAATTATTAAAATTGCAAAATATTTCTTTGAAAATTTAAGGGTAATAACCAGTAATATTTATTTAACATTTTTTTATCTTGGTATTATCTGCTATTATTTCTTTTTTTTCCTTAAATTCTAAATTGCATTTTCACAACTAAAATCAGTGTTTTGTATTTAGTAATTAATAAGATATCTTAACACACAGTATTTTCTGATAAAATATCACTAAGATATACTTTGGTAAGCAAATCGCTAAACATATTGCTCTGATAAACATAACGTTTAATAAGTTAAGAAACATTTTTTTATAACCGTCGTTGAACAGTTGACCCAATTATTTGGGTTTACGACTACTAGTGTTCAACTCCGTAGTCTTTTAATTTTTAACCCAACCCAGAAGACAAGGGATCAAGTATTGGGAGATAATATAATAAATAATAATTTTTTTAATAGTTTACAAAAGAAATTTGAGAATTGAAGAAAATTTAAAAGCAAAATCGAATCCGATTATAATTAACGGAGAAATATGATCTGCGAGTGTTCTTCAGGCGCTCTTGACGGTAGCTTTCCTGCATTACATCTTCAGCGCCAAAGGTGAGGGGAAAGATCGTTACGATTCAGCATTGATAGTATGGGAAGTTTCCCTTCCTCACGTGAAGCCGTCACATTCATAATGGTAAGTACTATCATAATGTTAAGTACTAAGTATCTAAAAAATGTATATTCTGAATTTACAATAAATAGCCTAAATACAAATTAAACAGTGAATTGAGTACAATTTATATATATTTGAGTGGTCCTTGTGTGAACAAATTTTTTTTATATCATTACTTTTATTATTTAAAAGATAAAAGTATTTTCGAAACAGAATTTCGTCTTTGGGTGGCAAAATGACAGCGTGAAACAGAACCAGGACTTAAGAGCCCAACGATCTTTCCAAGATTATTAATGCACGTGATATCGATGTGTACCCATCAATCAATATGTTGTTGAGAATTTTAATAACTTTGTCAGTTAGTGCAGCAACAGCAGAACGTTCCTTTTCAACTCTTGGACGTCTCAAAACTTGGCTTAGAGCAAGTCAAAATCAAGAACGATGAAATGGACTCGCATTATTAAACATTCATCGATAAATTGATTTGGATGTTGAGAAAATCATTGACAGATTTGCCAAAGTTTCTAAAAAACGCATTTCATTTACAATTTAAAGATTTTGAATACTTGAATTATTTATGTATTGTTCTATTGCTCATTATGAAAAAAATAAGTAAGAAGACTAGCATTAAAAACCCCAGTTTTTTTTTTCTAAAAAAAAACATTAAAAAAAATTTTTTGTATGAAAAAAATTAATCGTGGGAGGAGCGGGAATCTAAGTCTACGACTCCCCCAGGAAAAATTTCTGGATCCGCCCCTGCTCTAACCCATGATCCGTCTACCACTGAGTATAATAACATATTTTTATGTTAGCATTGTGGTCGGTGCAGGCCGAATTCAGAATTCGTATCGACCAGCCATCGCTGGGATTCGAACCAGTTTCCTCTCATTGGAAAGCGAACGCTCTATCCCATTAGCCATCACGGCTGAGATACATATTGGCATCTAAATTAATTAATGGTTTACTCTACATAAGTGATATTTATTTTTATCGCAGGCTTTAGGAGAATCTGTGCCCATTTAACAAGTGCAATTAAAATAAAATACAAAATTGTCAAACATTATTAAGAAAACTTTTTGCATTATTGCTAATTTGTCTCCATAGCGAAAAATATTTGAAGAGTTTTCTTAAATAGCAAAAATTAAATAAGAATATTGAAGAAAATAAAAAAAAAAGTAGATGAAGTTGCAATAGTAACCAACGAAAACGATCAGGTTTAAAGTTTTGGAAAATAAATCAGTGCATCCATGTTAGCATTGATACAATAAAATAGTTTGTAACCGTTAAATTGAATATTTAATGGTTATTAAACATATAACAATCTGCTCATCGTTTCGAAACAAAAAACGATTGCAGCAACTGTGGGTATTGGTGAGCTAAGCGAGTAGGGATCAGCGTCCCCTATTATATTAATAATAACTAACTCTTTATTAAGATCTAGAACAATGTCATTGTGATTTTTTTTCATTGTGTGATAGTTAAAAAAATTTCATCAAAGCATTTTTTTAAAAAAAAATTAAAACAAAAACTGTTAATTGAATTATTAAAAAATACTTGAGACCATTTTTTTTTAAACTAATAAGAATCAAAGGAGATAAATATTCAAATGTGATCCGCCTCAAAAAACTTAAAATTACCTCTTACTTAGTTTATTCGAAAATTTTACTGTGCATTTTTTGTTGTTTTTAATATTAGGTTAGATTTTTGTTAATAGTAGACAGAATCAGAGATTTGATGGAGGAAGAAAAAATCAAAAATTGTTGTTTTTTCTAAATGCGGCTTTTAAGTGAAAGACGATTAATAGTAGAATTATTATGTCTTAGATCGTTTTAAGCCATTTTTTTTTTTGTCGAATTCAATAGGTTACCTACAGGAAGAAATAAAAGAGCATACGTCCAGAGGCTAACTTCTGTTTCTCAACGTCGAATTATTACAGCAGTGATTAAAGAATTTGCAGCTCCAGTAGCAATTACATCCTCACTTCCTGTTTCATTCAGAACAGTATGGAATGTCGTAAAAAAGTTTTCTAAATTAAAATTCTTTAAAATCTTCTAAATTAAAAGTAAAACTAAAGCTGTCAAAATGACGCATTAAAGAACATTTAAAATTCGCTTTTTAAAAAGGTGTTAGGCCAAATTTACGGCGTAAAATTCGACGAAGAAATGTTAAATTATCTATTCTTTTAGGGTAAAGATAGTTTTGTCATGATTTAAGACATTAACGCGTTCAAAGAGGTTGCTCTGTTATGATATGGTAGGTTTCGATGCGAGAACTAAGACTGATATAGTCTTCATAAATGCTAAAATAAATTCTGAAATTTACCAAAATATGCTTGACAACACAACAACTTCATTCTTTAAAATATAAACAGATGGACAAAAAAATTGTTTGTTGTTGAAACGTGCTTTTGTTTACGTTAGCAATTGTTCCTTCCATTCTATTTCGAGTAAGTCAAGCTCGTCAAATATTAATTCTCTTTAGTGACACATTCTGTATTCTTACACAAAGATTTTTTCATAAATATTTCAATTCTTTCATTATACATTTCGTACTTAACACAAAGACCGGTATGAAGCCGTGCAGAACATAATCTAAATATGCATCGAAATTACCAGGGATACAAAGCAAAAATATATCATGGTTACAATAAAATGCATAAACAAATAATAATTCTAAGTTAAGTAAAAGAAGTAGTTTAGAAGGAATTATATTTCAACAAATTCGATGCGCGATAATGCGCTGTATCTAATCAAATTCACGTTAATTAACATTCTGACTTCCACGAGAACCTCCCACGGTTAGCCTGACGGCAAGGGGACTTTGACCCATGATCCGTCTACCACAGGGGATATTTCACATCAGCATTATGGTCGATGGAAGCCGAATGCGGAATTCGTATCGACTGGGATTCGAACCTGGTTCACCTCATTGGAAGGCGAACGCTCTATCGCCTGAGCCAACGCGGCTCTCATTTAAACATTAATGGGTTTTAAGCTTTGAAGGGCAGCCAAAGTGCACATTTTTCTTAATTTATTTTTAATAAAAAAAATATTCTATTCAAACTTAAATCATAGCAAAAAGCAAAATGTGAAAAATGTTTTATAAAATTTTCATCCTAAAATTCTTGAAATTTAGACTTTGCAAATTGATTTTCGGAGACCACTCACAAAAGATCCTTGTGGTCAGTGGTGGGAAGTAAGGCGCTATAATTAGTGAAACTACTGTAGTCGCTAATTTTTTCCGTAGTTTGTAGTGTAGTGCTCTACTTTTTAAAATAAGTAGTGTTGTAAATAATGAGATACGAAAAAAAAAATTGTTTATAACGATTTCTGGGAACTACTTTTAACGTTAGTTAAATAAAGAAACAAAGTTCAAATGCAAAAATTTCTTCGAATATTATTTGTGCAATTCTTTTGCGAGCCCACCAACGTACGCATTAAGAATCTTTCTGTGGCCGCGCGTTAATAAGATCTACGTCTGATGCTCGGATTGTGTGAATACGGTTGAGTTGTTACTGAGAAATCGAATTTTAAACATCGATTTAATTAATCGATTAATTAAAAAATCGAATTAATTAATTAAATTTCTGACTTTTTAAAAATCGATTTTACAATGACTATAAAATACGCCTTCGTGCCTGATTTCGTTACTTAAAATATCGTCTGCGCTAATTAATTAGCATATTTGAAGTCACCCCCTCAAACCATTAAGAGTGAGTCCTAGAACGTGAAGATCCGATGATTAGATCAAAAGATATTCAAGGAGATGCGTTTTTTGTTTTTCGCACTGTACTTTGTTTCTTGGAGGATATAAAAAAAAAGCATCGATCACTTAAATTACACATATATGATAATTTCCTATTCATAAATCACTGTCGAGAAAAGTATAGAGTTTGAAAGTTAAAAAACAAATTCCGAAAAAGTGCTTTAGAATAAAAAAACTATTTCATGTAAACATGAATTGAAACTTCTTAATATCTCCTCTTAGATTTATCCAAGCCAATTCCATACTGAAAAACTATTTCATGCAAACATGAATTGAAACTTCTTAATATCTCCTCTTAGATTTATCCAAGCCAATTTCATACTGAAAAATTATTTCATGTAAACATGAATTGAAACTTCTTAATATCTCCTCTTAGATTTAACCAAGCCAATTTTTAATTCAAAATCATTTTGAATACTGGTGGAAATTAAGTTTTCCAGTTCGTCTTCTAAAAATAGCGAAGTAGTGACTACATTTCGAAAGCAGCTCATAGTAGTTTATAGTAGTTAAAAAAAGTGGTTGTAGTTAACTACAAACAAAATGCAGTTTTTCCAACCACTGCTTGCGGTTTACATGATAATGTAGAAATTTAATTGTTTTGTTCACTTCTTTTAAGGTTAGATATTCAGCAAAATCTTAAAAAGAAAATAATGAAGAACAAATAAAATGCAAATTTTTTTTAAAGAAAACTTATGAAAAAAAGTATTTTGGTGAAATTTAGAACATTTACTCCCTAGTGAAATAAATTGTACTCAAAGAAAAAGAAAATCATTTGTTTAATATCTAGAACGAGTTTTGTTCTAGATATCTATTCTAGACAGTTCTATTTACTGCCTAGTGATAAAAATTGTATTAAAAGAAAATCATTTGTTTAATATCTAGGACGAGTTCTGTTATAGATATCTATTCTAGACAGTTCTATTTACTGCCGAGTGAAATAAACTGTATTCAAAGAAAATCATTTGTTTAATATCTAGAACGAGTTCTGTTCTAGATAACTATTCTAGACAGTTCTGTTTACTGCCTAGTGAAATAAATTGTATTCAAAGAAAAAAAAAGAAAATAATTTGTTCAATATTTAGAACGAGTTCTGTTCTGAAAAAAAAATTATTTTCAAGGGATGGAGAGAGTTTTACTCCCATTATCAAGAAACTTTAGAAAACATTCTTAAGATATTTTATTAAATAATTATTAACTGATTTATCAAATGATTTATTAAATAATTTCAAGCTTTAAACTGAGAAAAAGACTGGAATCTTATCGAAATCGGGTAAATCACTATCAAAGTTGTACTTAGCAAATATGGACTGAAAATCATCCGAGATAGTTTATTTGTCAAATTTGAATTGCCTTTGAGTTCAAAATATAAATAAACTGGACTTACTGATGATAATTCTACATATATTGTGATCCACCTTGATACTGATTCATCAGATGTTGATAACGCTTTTTTTCATTACTGAAATATATATATTTTTCGACCTCAAATGTGTGGTGTGACAAGAACATTAAATATATATTAATCTCCGTGATTTCAGAACTCTTTATGTTTGATTAGATTAAATGCATTTAAATAAAATCTTATGTGCTTTAAAATTTTATATTTGATAGTTTTTTTTTTTCTTCAGTATATTAAAAGCTAAAAAAAAATATTGCTGCCCATACAATTGATTCCTTCTTATTATTGGGCCTTATTTATACAAGATTAAAAGAAATTATAATAACCTCGAATATTTTCTAAAAATTTGTTTCTTAAAATAAATAAATAAAAGAACTTATTATTCAAATCATCAACTTGAAACTGAAATCTGGAAAGAGACGCTAACTCCCATTTTGCGAAGGGCGCAAGGCTGGTATGCAAGGTTGTTACAGCACTGCATACCAACACTGTAAGGAAGATGACTTTTCTATATGCTCTAGGGATCATAAGCCATGTTAATACTATCATACATGCATCATCTTTTTTGTTCTTTTTCTATTGTTTCATAAACGGCTTTGTGTATGTGTCGCGTTTGTTTTGCTTTTGAACCTTAATTTGAGAAAACTGCCGTTATCCATAATTTATGGACATGAATGTAAAATATATCCATCTCCGCGAATGTATATATATATAATGATTAAGATTGCCTTGCTACATGCACTCTTGCCGAAAATTGTCGTTTAATATTTAACAACTTTTTGTTGTTGTTGACCTTCAGATGACTTAATCATGAAGCAGTCACTTATTGAATATTGAGGGATTTCGCCCGCTGTTCGCTGCCTCTCGTCATCAGTTGCTTCGCAATATTTTTTTAAAATTTTCTCTTTCTTTTTTTATGAACAGATTTATAAATCAAAATTAAAAAATTAATCATTTAAAACCTCTGAAAATCGTCTCAACTCTTAACACAGGTTTGGTACCACAGATTTCGTATGTATGTTTAAATTATTTATATTTTGTTGTAATCAAAATCGTTTTAAGGGGATTAATTCGCAGTTTTCCAACAAAAACTACATATTTTAAATTTTGCTTCATCTATTTCTTTAATAATTCTGAAACATGTTCTAGCTGTATAAGTAATTTTATGATATTTCATTAGTTTTTGTGCCATTCATTCAAATTGCCGCCTGTTACTTTTGGCGAATATTTTTCAAAACTATCAATTTTAAGGTAAATAAGTAAATAATAATAATAATTCTGTACAAGTACTGCTGTCGTAAATAAATCCCTTTTTTTAATAATAAAGAAAGCTTAACATGCAAAGTAGCATTGCGGTCAGTATTTGACTTTATGTTAAAACTATCGTTGAACTCTCCGACCCGTTTTTGGGTTTACGACTACTAATGTTCAACTGCGTAGCCTTGTAATTTTGAACCCACTTCAGAAGATAAGGGAACTCCTGGATCAAGTAATGGGAGAAGTTTTGTCTTCGCCGAGGACTTTTTAATGAAACTATACTGCACTTGCTTTATTTCGAGAGGAAAACCTCGAAAATCTCCCATAGCCTGATGGCAAGGGGACTCTAACCCATGATCCATCTACCATGATATTTTACGCCAGCATTGTGCGACTTGGATGCGGAATTCGTATCGACCAGCCATCACTGGGATTCGAACCCGGTTCATCTGATTGGAAAGCGAACTCTCTATCCTCTGAGCAACTGTCGAGTGCATTATTTGAATTTCTTGTGGTTTAAAATTTTATCTCCTGTTGACCAATGGAAGGCATTATAAAGTCTTCTGAAGTAGGGAAGCTATTTCTTGTTAATGAAACTCTAAAATAAGTGTTATAATGACAAACAATACTTCCAATGACACACTTGTAGGCAAATGTTAAACAATGTTTTTTTAAAAAGTATTATTAAAACTGTTCAATATGTTCTTTTTCATGTTCACCAATGAGCTCTGGATCTCAGAACCATACTTTTACATCGACGCAACGAAGTTTTGGTGGTGCAATTTTATACGTAGCACTGTTTCTTACAACATCGACATTATATGTTGCCATCATAATTCACAAAATATTGCAATTTGGCATGTATTGTAACGAAATGATGTTTCACATTTTCTGTAGCACTGTAGGTTTTTTTTTAAAAAAACTTAATAACTGTCAAGTGCATCATTTGAATTTTCTGTTGGTTAAAATTTTATTCCCGTTGACTAATGGAAGGCATTATAAAGTTCTCTGAAGTCATTTCTTGCTGATCCCGTTTAATCAAACTCTAAAATAAATGTTCTAACGACAAACAATACTTCCAATGGAATTAGCATCGCAAAGCATTCTAATTAAAAGAACATCGAATACACTTTAAGATGTGGGTCGAAAGCTTCAACTTCACCAATTGAAAAAGTTGCCATCATTAATAAATTTCCGGAGTTTTCGTAGCCACCGGAGCGAAAACTAAACCGCGTAACTTTATGTGTGTTTCGAAAACCTTTTCTTCAACTGAAAGAAAAAAACTTCTGTAGCGAATATGTAGGCCTTCTGAATGTATTAATGATTTTATGTTCTGAAATGCGCCTTCGAATTACATTCAAATTCGCATCGTAAAAAAGGAATAAACGATAACGATCGTTCCGTGTTTAAAAAATGCACATATACTAAAAGAGAAAGGGAAAAAAAACTTTTATTTTTTTCCCCTTAATTCGAAAATTTTCCACTCTTCAACTTTTTAATACTACTTACAGTTGTTTCGCGAAATTTAAAAATTATCTTTCTTCCCTTATTTTCTTCTTGAAAATAATCTTAGTTTAGTAAAATTGTAAATTTAACGAACAGGCAATAAATTATTGCATTCTGGATATTCAACGAAAATAATAGGCTTTTGAAAGTATTAATGATTTTACGTTCTGCTGCGCGCCATCGAATTACTGTCTAATTCACTTTCAAATTATTCTTAAAATAAAAGAAAAAAAAACTTTTTGTTTCTTAATTTGGAAGTTTTCTACTTTTATTCAATATTCAATTAATCGTATTTACCCATATGCCAACGTCTATTAAAATAAACTTAGCGTAGAAAAATTATAAATGTAACGAGCAAAATTGTAAATTTAAAGGTGAAAGGTTACGTTCTGGATATTTAACGAAAATATAACCCCTGAATGTATTCATGATTTTAAGTTCTGTGGTGTGCCTTCAAATGACTGTCAAATTCACTTTCAAATTATTCCTAAAACGAAAAAATAAATCACTTTTTGCTTCTTAATTCAGGTCCCGCAATGGACTGATCGTTAAGACACGGTTCCCAGCAGATCACCGAAGTCAAGCATCACTGGCTGTGGTCAGTGTGCACATTGCATATCAGGAATNTGGATCAGTCTGCGTAGGGATCGAGGGTGTGCGGTATTGGTCCTTGTTAAACTGTTCTACCGTAAAGTACTCGACTTCGCGTGCAGGTTGTCGGGCTACCGAAGCGGGGGTGCCCTTCCCTCCACAGAGGATCAAAATTGTGATGACATATCTTCGGATCATCCTCCGGGATGTTTCCCAGACCGTCGCCAATAGCCCATTGTGCAGCTCTAGTGCGACGTAAATTAACAACAACAATAAGTTTCTTAATTCAGAAACTTTCAACTTTTATTCTACATTTTACGAATTGTATTAACCCATATGCCAACAAATTTTAAATGTCCTTTTTCTTTTTTCCTCTTAAATTTTTCGAATTTGATGGGTACAAATCATCAGGGGTCTGCCAATGGATGCAATGATCCTGTGGCTGCAGTTAAACTAGCCAATGCGAAAAATAGATAATTAATCACTTTGGTTACACTTTCACATGCGAATGAACACTCGTGAAACATTGATGTTATTTCAAGCGAACGGAGCGTATTTTCAATGTACTTAATTTGTTAAAGGAAGTAAAAGAGCATTAAATAATTAAAAAGTTGCAATTATTTGATAATTTCGCATTTCTTGAATTAAATATTCGTTACTAAAAAGTCATAAAAAAGTTGAAGATTAAATGAACAAATTCGAAAAAAATGTTTTGATAAAACTATACTTTCTCTTGTAAACATGAATAAATATTTCTTAATTATCCCTTATATTTAATGTAAGTCAATTTCGTATTCAAAACCATCATGAACATAGGCGTAAATTAAGTTCCCCAGCAAAGTTCGTCTCCTTAAAGTATATATATATATGTTTNGAAAAGTGATTTAACTGAATTTCAACGTGGAATGATTGTGGGTGCGAGATGTGTCGGAACGAGTATCAGCAAATCGGCTGCACTTGTGAAGTGTTCTGGAGCATCAGTTGTTAATGTGTACAAAGAATGGACAATCAAGCAAAAAACCGGGTCTCAACGTCAGACTTGTGGTCGTCACAGGGTACTGAATGATCGATCAGACAGAAGGCTGGCCAGGGTTGTGCAACAGGAGAGCAACAGTGTGACAAATTGCAAGTGATCTTAATCAAGGAGCACCTGTGAACGTCTCTGAACGGACTGTTAGACGCACATTGCGCCGTATAGGGTATAGAGGCAGACGATCTGTTCGTAAGCCTTTACTGTCTGCTTTAAATAAGCGCAGACGTCTCCAATTTGCAAAGGAGCACAAACATTGGACAGTAGATGACTGGAAGAGGGTCATGCGGTTTGATGAATCACGATTTCAAATGCATCGCGCAGATGGCAGGATGAGAATATGGAGAAAACAGCACGAAAGCATGGACCCCAACTGCATTGCCATGACACTTCAAGCTGGTGGGGGCAACGTTATGGTATGGGGAATGTTCTCTTGGTATTGTATGGGTCCTTTCATTCCTGTACCACAACACCTTAATGCCCAAGGGTATTTAAGTATCATCGCAGCTCAAGTACATCCGTTTATGTCAATGGTGTACTCTGGCGGGGATGGATACTTCCAGCAGGGCAACGCTCCTTGTCATAAAGCTGGCATTGTCCTCAGATGGTTCGAAGAGCATGACGGAGAATTTAACTTGCTTCGTTGGTCAGCACAATCCGCAGATCTCAATCCAATTAAGAATTTGTTGGATGAAATTGAACGGGTGCTCAGACAGATGTATCCAGTACCATCAAATTTGCAGGAATTTTCAAGTGCAGTTCAGCAAGCATGGTCTGGCATACCCTCTACCACCTACCAACATCTCATAGAATCCATGCCCAGACAAATTAAGGCAGTAATACACTCAAAAGGTGGTAAGGAATATATATATATATATATATAAAAGCCGGTCAGATGGCCGAGCGGTCAGCGTACCTGACTGTGAAGACAATGGTTGCAGGTTCGAATTCCGCTCATCATTGCACGGATGTTTCTCTCTCTCCCAGTGTTGTTCTCTGTTGTATGATGTGTGAATGTGGTCCACCCTACAAACGGGTATCTGTGGCAGTGTGGCGTGAGTAATGTTTCTCACCTCCTTGACTTAGGTTCTCAGGTGCCCAGTGGATACCGTTTAATGAGTAACACTTCTGGCATCTTCCGAGGTAAAGAGCAAAAATTCAGTGCTTGCCGTAAGGAAAAAAAAGCATTTAAAAAAAGTAGTTGTGGTTGTACTTAACTACATCCGCAACAAGCTAGTTGTAGTACAAAAAATAATGCAGTTTTTCCGACCACTGACTAAAATATACATGTTATTACCATTAAGAAGTCCCGCAGTGGACTGATCGTTGAGACACGATTCCCAGCAGATCATCGAAGTCAAGCATCACTGGTTGCGGTCAGTGTGCAGGTGGGTGACCACTTGGATCAATCTGCGTAGGGATCGAGGGTGTGCGGTATGGGTCCTCGTTATACTGTTCTACCGTAAAGTGTTCGACTTCGCGTGCTGGTCGTCGGTCTACTGAAGTGGGGGTGCCATCCCCTCTGCTGAGGATCAAAACTGTGATGGCATGTCTTCGGATCATCCTCAGGGATGTTTCCAAGACCGCCGCCAATAGCCCATTGTGCAGCTCTAGTGCGACGTAAATGAGCAACAACAACGACAACCATTAAGAATTTTTTTTCTTCTTATTTCTTAGAACCGAGCAAGTTGGCATCCATGTAGTAGTGTTAACCTGAGTCGCTTCCTGACGGATGTTTTACCTGCTTCCCTTTGAGGAGAATTTTTTCCTAGTAGTAACCAAAAGTACACTTTAATGTAAGATTCTTCATTTACAAAATGTGATATTATGTTATTTTGCCTATTACTACACATAAATAATTCAAAAGTTCATATAATTTGTAGTGAGCATTTTAAGATATTTGTGAAGAAGTTACCCTGGATTCTGAAAGTTTTATTTCTTATTGTGTGTGTTCTGCTAATTTATAAAATCTCTAATAACTTATGATTCGCTACTGTGCAGTATGCAAAAAAAAAAAAAAAAAAAAAAAAAACGGATCACCCTAAATAATTTTTGATCCTAATGATCGGATCTTCACGTTCTAGGACTCAATCTTAATGGCTTGAGGTGTCCTCAAATGTGCTAATTATTTAGAGCAGACGATATTATAAGTTACAGAAACAGATACGAAAGCGTACTTTCTCCGAATAAAAATACCTTTTGTGCAACGGATTTGGATTTTTGATTCCCAAAATATAAGGGGTTGCCTCTATCTGGAAAATATGTTTCCCATAGTTTGGACAGGAGAGCGATTCAAAATTTAGACCACTTAATGCTAGTTATACTTTTTGCTTATTTGGCCATATCTCGGGAACTTTTGGAGTGTATTAAACAAATTTTGCTCACAGTTACAAAATACGGTTATCCAAAGACAATTCCATGCAAAAAATAAATTTTAGTAAATATTTTTCATTTTTTAATATTCTATTTAATAATAGTTCAAAAAATTTTGAATTGAAAGTTATACAATTTTTTACATTATTTTAAAGTCTGTAATTTTGTATGGCAAAATACAAAATTTGAGCAAATTCGGTTTAATAGTTCCTGAGAAACCGAATTTTAAATATCAGACTTTTGTGAAATTCAATTTCTCAGGAATTATTCAACCGATTTCGTGCGAATTTTATATTTTGCCATGTAAAATTATAATCCCTATAATGATGTAAAAAATTATATAGCTTACAATTCAACATTTTTTCGATCGTTCTTAAATAAAATTAAAAAAAATAATAAATAATTACTAAAAGTTATTTTTTACATGGAATTATCTTTGGATTCTGGAGACTGCACATTATTTTTGTCAATTATTTGTTTATTTTTTATTAAATTTTGTAATAAGTCTAAAGGCTTTTCTAAGTGCTCTTTCCACAATGGCAAGAGTGAATAAATCGTTTTGTATTTTTGAAGTTTTAGAAAAATAGGTACAACGTCTCTTTAAAATTTTCAAAGGTTATAAACGAACAAAGTTTTTTGTTTTAATTTCAAAACTTTAGTTTTTCTTTTAGAATTAGGGAAAGGAACATTTTTTTTACATCACATAATTTACATTAAAACGGTGGCAATTCCAAGACTATTCAGTAAGTTCGAACAATGCTCCAACAAGGGTCTTAAAACTGGTTTTAATTTTATTCCGCTGAAGGAACTGAATTTATACTTCATGAATTTCGAAGCCGAATTTAACACTTATTAAAAGAGCCGCTAAAAAAAAAAGTCGCGGAAGCTTCATGCGAGCGTGAAAAAATAAACACTTTTTAAGAACTTGTTCTAGATAGCCGTACGGCCGATATTTTTAAAAATAGAAAGCTAAAGGAAAAACATTATTTACGGTTGGAGATGGTTGCAGGTGGGTCCCTCGTTTCGAAACTTTTTCTTTGCTTTTCCCCCTTTCCCCAGTTATGCAACTCGTTTTTAGAGATTAAAAAAAAGAATTATCTAAGTTGAAGTAAAAATACACCTCAGATTTTAATCCATCGTCTGCGGATCGGAATGCTTTCTTCTGTTACATTTCGTTAGGTTTATAGACAATTGCAATATGCATTTAGGACGAGGTTAAAGCGATACAAAAATACTCGATGAGCTTAAATCAATCATGAGAGGTGGTAATTTTAGTTAACGAATGGAAGTATAATTGAAGCATATCTTATCTTTGAAATCCGAAAGTAATTTTAATCTTCTAAAAACTTTAGACTTTATATGAGACGCTGCGTTACTATACATAAATATCATATGTTACTACTGAATAAATAAATGATAAAAATAGCTTTCCTTTCAAAAGAGCACACCGTTTAAAAAAAGTCTTTTCATTTTATTATTTTTTTTTTTAAAGTTAACCTATTTAAGACTATTGTTGCAAAACTGCTCCTTTGTTTTGAAGTAAGTTGCACTTCATGAAGAAAGTGGTTGGGAATTAATGGTTAGACCAATCTAATTATTATCTAGCGTTGTCTACAAGTTTAGTTTTAATATCGCAATGACCAAGAATGAAATAATTGAATTATCAATTAAAAAAATAACATCACTCTTTGAATAGGAATTTATCAGACCGTTAGTGCTTAATGGGTAGTAACCCATTAAGAACTAAGTTAATGGGATAAGTCAGTTCTTAATGGGGAAGTTCTTAGTTAGTTCTTAATGGGAATAATAAAATTAACTTATTTAAGACTTTTGTTGTAAAACTGCTCCTTTGTTTTGAAGTAAGTTGCACTTCATGAAAAAAAGTAGTAGGGAATTTATTCTTAGATCAATCTGATATTATCTAGCGTTATCTACAAATTTAGTTTTAAAATATCGCAATAAGTAGTAGTAGAATAATTCGGCGATGTAATTTTACTTAATTTTCTGTATTACTGTGAAGCAGTAAAACATGGAACAATAGTTTTATAATGTAATTTCATGCATTATTTACTTAGCAATGCAGAAATAGTAAATAAAATTATATTAACGAATTCATATTCCTCCCTCTTAATCCAAAGTATATCTTATGTTCAGCTGATTTTTTTTTAGAATATTTCAAATTTAATTAAAAAATAATACTATATCGCTACTTTTATTGATGTTTTTTCCTTTTCTTCATACAATGGGTTTTCTGATGAATTTTATATCATTAATAATTTTCAAATTTTTTTAGAAATGATCTTATCAAAATTTCAATTGAATTTGTTAGTTTGTAAAACATGCTTTATAAAAGTCGTACCTTCAGGCATTTGTAACTTCACAATTATCATTCATTATTTATATTCTGAAATTATGTATATAATAAAACCACACTAATTATAAAGGTCACAGGGTGACCGTGCAATCCACTTTCATTCGCTTTTAAATCTAGTTGGATAAATAGCTCTTGAAATATAGATTTTCTTAAACCACTAATTTATATTTAGCTGAATATTTCAAATAAAGTCACTATAATGAGTTCAACCAGATCTGGAAAGTCCCCAAAGTTACCTCGCGGGCTTCATGGTGGATTCTAGATCAGGGAGGGAGTTACAGGGTGGTGAAATTTAAATATTGCTTTCCAAGCAAGTGAAGTATTGTTTCTGATGTTCACTACCTTACAATAATGGATGAAACACTTTCAGCTTCTGACATTTTTTTAAATTTTTTTTTAGAAATACTTAGAGGATTATTTTGTAGCTTTAAAAGTTCATGCAATTTTTCATACTTAGCATTAAAGTTTAAAGCTTTCAGATGTTTGAGAAACTGACAATAAATTACGAAAGAAAACAAGTATTTTTGAACACCCTATATCAAAATTAAGCAATGAGCTTGTAACTTGTATCGATTTTGTATGATTGTTATTTGCAATAACTGTATGAAATTTCGTAAATTTAGCTTAAATATTTATGGAAATATGGAAAATTTTATAAAAAAAAAGCAATTTTTTTTTTGTCTTGCGTTTCTTTTGCTATAACTTTAAAATTGGTTAATGAAATTAAACTAAATTTTTGGAGCAATTTAAAATTATTTACAAATTCATTATATTATAATTAATCTAAAATTTTAAAAATATTCGCAAAAAACTACTCGATATGTGAGTATTTAAAGTAGTTCTTTTATACTGCGCAAGGACGGAAAAAATTTAAAAAAATGTTTTGTTTTCTTTACAATTTTGTACTTGACAAATAATGAAAAATGTTTGATTTGAATATCTTAAAAATGTAAAAAGTTTCAAGCAATTTTCTTAGCAGTGTTTATACTTTTTAAAAGAAATCTCAAAACGATCACAGTTTTTCTACAAATTTCATTTTGCAGTCTTGGCTGCATAGAAAAATTAAAACTCAAATTTCTAATTGTTCTAGTCAATTTGAAAGAATTAGATTTAATAAGGAATTTTTTATATTTACGTGAGAAAAATGCTTAAAAAATATCTCAAACCAAGAACATTTGTCTTTAAAAAAAGAAAAAAATTACAAGAACCTGGGAGAATAAATTAATTCTTATCACTGCAAAAGTTTAATCCGGATTGTTACGATACGGATCAAACTGAAAAAAAAAGAAGTTAAATTTTTTCAACTATGCAAAAAAAAAAAAAAAAAAAAAAAAAAAAAAAAAAAAAAANTTCAAAATTAGGCCTTTATTTGAGCATTCAAAAACATTTGCAGTGTATAATGTGCAAAAAAAAAAGGACCACCTTGAATAACTTTTGATTTTATGATCAGATTTTAACGTTCTAGGACTAAATCGTAATATCTGGAAGGGGGGGGGGACTTCAGATAGGTAGGCGATATTTTGAATTACGAAATCGGACACTAAAACGTACTTTCTCTGAACAACCATATATTTTTTTCGACGGATTAGATTTCTGATTCCCAAAATTTTAGGGTAGGCGCAATCTGGGAAATAGGGTCCCAATAGTTTGGTCAGGCGAGCGTTCCAAAGTTTGGAACCCTTAACCTTAATTTTACTTTTTGTGTATTTTGCTATATCTCTCGAGGACTTTTCATGCGGATTAAAAACTTTTTGGCACACAATTATAGAATTCGTTTAACAGAAGATAATTCCACACAAAAAATAAATATTAGTAAATATTTATTATTTTATTTAAAAATGATCGAAAAACTTTTTATCAGTAAAGTATAAAATTTTTTTGTATCAATTTAAAGAATGTAATTTCACATGGCAAAATACTTAAGTTGAGCAAAATCGATCGAATAGTTCCGAAGATATTGAATTTTAAGTACCCGACATTTTTGAATTTAAATTTGTCAGGGACTATTCGATTGATTTCGCTCGAATTTTGTGTTTTGCTGTGTAAAATTAAATACTTAAAAATTACGTAAAGAATTGTATACCTTACAATTCAAAAATTTTCGAATATTATTGAATAAAATAAAAAAATAATAATTTACTGAAAATTATTTTTTGCATGGAATTATCTTTGGATGAAGGAATTTTATAATTATGTGAAATTTTTTTTTTTAATTCGCTTGAAAAGTTCTCGAGATATAGCAAAATACACAAAGAGTATAATTAACATTACGGGGTCCAAACTTTGAAACTTAAAACTTGTGTATTATGCTTAGTATTAGTTCCTTGTATTTATTAATAAAAAAAATGTGTTCATTTTTGCATTTTTTTCAAAAAAATTGGTAAAGGAAGCGGTTAACAGAGAAATAATTTTTCCTTGACCACCGTAACTCTTATTGAATAAATACTTTATCATAAAAAATTTCACAAACAATTGAATTTTTTCATAACCTAAAAAAAAGTGGAAGTCACAGATAGTTCACTTTTTCCGGAAATGAAAAGATATAAATAGAACTTTCTTTCTTCCTTTGACAAGTTTTTTTTTTTCTTTTTGATAAACAAAATTTTTTTTTAAAGAAAAGCAGTAGATAGTAGACCTTAGACATTGGCAGTAATACTAAGTCCCCACTTAATTTTTTTGTTATATATATATACAGTCAAACCTCGATATCTCGAACTTGACAGGAGAAAAAATTCGAGATACCGAAAATTCGAATTATCGGTTGGTTGGTTGGTTAAAGTTTAATGGCACAAGAGCCAGAAGTGGCTATACTGCGCCAGTCACGAGGTAAAAAAATTGCACTTTTATATCAATGAATGCAGTTTTATTGTTTTGATGAACTTGATGAGATTATGATGTATAGGGTCACTAAGTAGGGATGAGAGATCGGGATAAAATCTGCCAAAAAGTTTCTTCCTCAAATATTTTCGAATTATCGAAAATCGCATGTTATCAATGGTAGAATAAAGAAAAATGCTCTTTACATACCTTATTTACTATTCCATATTTATTCTAAAAAAACTTTTTACACTTAAAAAGATTCAATTGTTGTTTGCTTTAGAGATGTGTAAGAAAGTTTGTCTATAACACTTTCTAAGTGGACTATAGCTTCAAAATGTCTCCTCTGACATATTCGGCTGCCTCTCAATAAATCTCCTTACAGTGTCCACTGCAGAAAGTGCTTGTTTGAGAATTGGTTTTCTATTCTTAAAAAAAAAATTTGAATATTTTTTTATTTTCAGAAAAAAAATCTACACTATTCATGGAGAAAAAAATTCAAGTTATCGAGGGATTAGAAAAAAGAATTCGAGAAATCAAGTTTTTTTTCTAACACTGAGTGTATAGGAAATTTGAAGGGAATTTTTTTTTCTTCGAGATATCGAAAAATTCGTGAAATCGAGGTTCGACTGTACATATATATAGAGAGAGAAAATATGATTAATTTTTTTATTAGTAGTGTCAAATAACTGTTAATTTTGTGAGCAAAAAACTATGCACTGAGTAAGGATGAAAACATGGAAAAGTTTCACTTAAATATGAGATTTTTACAATAAATAATTGCAATACATTTTGAACAAAAGAATAGTTTATTGCGCAAATTTAACTATTTAATTATTTTATATCCGCTGTGTCAGATAAATTCAATTAAGGCTCCTATACTATCAGAGCTGACCTATCAAGCAGTATTGGAGCAAAAAAGTTCGCAAGTTAACGTTATGTTAGTATTGTGCTTATGTTAGCTCTTTGGAGCAAAAATAGATGATGAGTCGGCCTGTCTAATTCAGGGGCTTTAAATTCAATAAAGAACATTACGTGGCAGCACGTGTGGTCCACGTCACCAAATTTATGATACCATGCGCCTTTTTTTTAACTTTTCAATTGGGTATAATATAAAAAAAACACAACTACTTCCACTTAGTAGGAATAACATTTACCATGACGCAATGCTAAATTCTATGCCACTATCCACATAAATGCAAAAATCAATTATTCATCAAAAATCGAATATCAATTACTTTTCTTTATAATGCAATAAAATCTGGCGAGCAGCTATTTAAACGATCAAACACTTCGTTTGTTTATTTGTGGCTTGAAGTTAGGCTCGCAGAAAATGCCGTTCATGGGTTAAATTTAGTAGGAATAACACAACCTGTGACGTAGGCTATATTATACCCAATTCCTACTATTAGTTCACACTCTCCCTCTATATATTTATATACCTTGTTCAAATTTTCAATCGTTAATAAAATACTTTTTATTCATCCATTCAAGTTCAAATACATTTTTTTGAACTTGCAGTGGATGACCCTTCATGTTAATACAGTTTTTTCAAATATTAATTCATTAATTTTAGTTTTGTATGGGAGAAAAATTTGTAATTATTTAATAAAAAGTAACTAAAATAAAATTTTTCTTTGTTGACCTAAGTAGGAATTGATTTAAATTTTTTTTTTTAATATTATAATCGAATCTCAATATCTGATTACTGTTACTGACAATTCCAACACTTGTTAATTTCCAGGTTTCTGTAAATAAAAAATTCAACTTTCCACGACAATTCAGGTCTTCCATGGAATCCTTGTATTATTACCGTTCAAAGCGATAAGGGTAAATATCACATAAATGTATTATTTTCAAAACTGCTATGTTAAGTTCCTGAATTATTAGTAAATTTGGTTTTTTAAGCACTAGTTCAATCGAAGCGAAGTCCCTAATATTACAGGTCAGAAAAAGGTTAAGTTGCAAATTATTAAATTACTGAAAAAGAAAAAAAACCTTTACATTTACTGTCGCGTGATTTGTTAAGGAAAGTTTAAACTGCACTCTGGAATTAAATGTGATTCTTTATTCATGGTAACTGAAAGCGGAAATCAGGCTTTTTCCTATATCATTATTTCCCAATGTGTATCAAACATGGAAACGTGATCAACAAACTGTGAAACCATTCCCTTCCCCCTCTCTTACAAAATGGTACAAGAATTTAAAAAATCACTTTTATTCATTTTTTCCCCTTCGATCATCCATGCTTTGCTTTTCTTTTCCAAACCAGACGCTGATGAATCTATTAGCAATAAATAATTCACTTTTCACTAAGCTATAATTTTCGAATTTGGTGATTGTTCAACCGGTTACCCATTGTAGCCGGAGGTTCGATAGACGAATCAATATCACTTCTGTTCGATTGATAGACTGGGCGGTTTGTTCTTGAATAAATCATCTTCACGGCAGAAGAGATCTCTGATTATTAAGCCTTGAGTATCTTTTTTTTTTTTTGGTACCCTACTGTGATGTGAAAACAAATGTTAATATAGCTGCGTTTCAATAGTTTATATTCTATGATTATTTTCGTTCGTTAACAAGCACTTCAAACTTTTCGGGTGTGGGGATTTCATACCTGAAATTAGTACCGTTCCTGAAGCTACAGATTTTTTTAATGATATTATTAGTCTATTACTTTGTCGAAATATGCATTTTTAGAAACGTTATGCATTACAGGGAGTCGCGTAAATGTTGCGACAAACTTCTAGGATAGTTAGGACACATCATCAGGATTAAAATTGCATAGGAACCTATTCCCGGAAATATCACCATACGCCGCTAGGGTCGCCACTCCTGTTAGGAATTGTTTTTTCCTGTGCTTCTGAACAGGTGATATAGGGGAAGCGTTTCTAGCCATCAGATGACATTTTAAGGAATGGGTTCCTATGCAATTTTAATCCTAATACTGCGCCCTAACATCTCTAGAAGTTATGCTACTACCCACTGTTGCATATACAGGGTTCCCACTCAAGTTTTTAAAAAAATTCATGGACTTTTCAATGACTTCCAGGGACCTAAAATCAAATTTTTCAAGGACCTATTCGGTATTACACTTATATACTAAAGTACATATCAATCAGATTTTACAATTACGTAGAAGCAGAAATTGTATATTTTTGAAGCACAATGCTTATTTGACAACAAAAATAATTATTTATTAAATTTATGAGCTAATAATACAAATGGTTGATAGTTACATTGCAGTTTCAAGTCACTTTGAAAAATTCCAATTAACAAAAATAAATAAATAATAATAATTGACGTAGGATACTAGCCAACATTTAAAAACTAGCATCAGAGAAACTTTTCATGAAAAATTTAATGAAATGAATTAGAATTAATGAAACTGAAAGAATGGATAATGCAGATTACTTTAAACAAGCATAGTCAGGGTGCGTAGCCAAATCTTTCAACAAAAAATAAATACCTTTTAGGCACTCAAAAAATATTTTTAAGCACTATACAAAATAATTTTCAAAGACTTTACATGTTCAAGATAAAATAATTAGCTTCTGAAAAAGACCTCGTTTCTTGATTATATTAGTCATTACAAAATGCTCGAGAGATTTTTTGGTTCAGTATCGGAGGATGGAAAATGAAGTCTGAAATTGAGAATATTTTTCAAAATGCAGTCGAGTTGCATATGATGAGAGTGCAATAATCTCACCGAACCTAGCTCAGTAGACGCACTTGCGGACTCCCAAGTATTTCATCAAACATGTAAAATGATTGGCGCTTTCATAAGCTATGGATCGACAGTACGCCGAAATAGATTGTGGTTAAATGAATTGTGAAAACGTTGAATAGAACAATATGAAAAGTACACTTTTGCATAATACGTGGTGAAAATCAACACGGTAAAGAAAAAAACCTCTTTTTCGAAGGGGGAAAAATTAATCTATTTTTAAAAACACCCAATGGCACAACCACCTTTAAGGGCTTCTAAAAAACGAAAAAAAGCACCTTTAAGCACTTTTTAAAAATGCTACGCACCCTGATAGTAAATAATTGACAAAGCTTGTGCAATTGCACGTTATTAAAATATAAATACTTTTTTCAATATGTTAGATCAAATTTTAGGTTATCGGAAATGTATATAATTAGATAAAATATCAAAATGTATCCATTTAACATATCTGTTTCAATTTTAATAACAAATTATCTATTTTGTTACTTCAGAATATCAGTAATGTATTTTGAACATTAAAAATCTATTGTAGAACAATATTTTACAGATAACTAAGACTTATCAAGCTTTATTTTCTTTAAAATAGATCCATAAAATGTGAAGCGTAATTTTTAAAATTTTGTGAATATGTGTAAGTTTCACTAAGCGTAATTGTTTAATCACATTTATACGAATTTAGATATACTATGTGTAAATCAAAATTATAAGAAAGGTGAAGTCTTGAAGATTGCGTAAATCACAATGTGTAATTTGTAAATTGAAAAAGAATTGCAGTGTATGTTTCTTAAATCGGAACAATATGAATAGCAAATGATACTAAACGCACGAACTTAACAAGACGTAAATCATACTGTGTCATACATAAATCACTTTGTTGTGAATTCTGTTGCGTGATTAGCTAATAGTTTTCACGTGAATAGTGATCATTATGATGCAAATTGCAATTCGAAAGGTGCTTAAATCATTTTGACGAGAATTGTGAGTAGTAATTCTTAAATCTCTCTTTTGAGAATCGCATTGCGTGATTTGTAAACTACTAGAATGAGAATAGTAAGGCATGATTCTGAAATTACTTAAATACATATCACGTTATATGATTCAGATATAACTTTAAATGAAATCATGATGTGTGATTGATATATCACTTTTATGTGAATCATATGAAATATATAAAATACCTTAATACAAATCCTGATCAGTAATTTGCAAATCACTTTAAAGTAATATTTGATATGTGATTCATTAATCACTTTCATTTAAATCGCAATTCATAGAACATTTTATATGAATTCGATCTGATCCGTAAATTAAGAATAAGTTTAATGTGAATCACGATGTTTATTCATAATCAATGAAACCTGTAATTTTATTTATTAGCGGGAAAAACTAAATGTAAAAATTTGATTATAAATGATAAAAAATTATCTTTGGTACGTAAATTAAAGGAACAAATAGGATAACAATATTAACCTGTCGTAATAATGAAGTTAACACACTGAACATATTTCTAATTTGATTAAACACTAAATGTCATTCAAAGACTATGACTATAAAACCTAAACTTAGCTAGAAATTTCAGCTATGAAACAGAGGGATGAACAATAGTGTGAAAAATCTAGGAGAAAAAAGTTTTGCATCTTCTTTAACCCCTTTCNAAATTTGATTATAAATGATAAAAAATTATCTTTGGTACGTAAATTAAAGGAACAAATAGGATAACAATATTAACCTGTCGTAATAATGAAGTTAACACACTGAACATATTTCTAATTTGATTAAACACTAAATGTCATTCAAAGACTATGACTATAAAACCTAAACTTAGCTAGAAATTTCAGCTATGAAACAGAGGGATGAACAATAGTGTCAAAAATCTAGGAGAGAAAAGTTTTGCATCTTCTTTAACCCCTTTTCACTTCAAGCATTAAAAATTGCATCCACGTATAAGAATTTCTATAATTTTCCTTTGAATTTATTTATTGTTTTTTACTGCTTTTTTGTTAGAATGATTGGTAATTTTTTAATTGCTAAAAAATCAAGTACTTTTCAAGCACCCTATGGCAGAATTCAAGGACTTTTCAGGGCCCTGATTTTTTTCAACAAAATTCAAGGACTTTCAAGTACCGCGAGAACCCCGATATAACGTTTTTAAACTTTTACATTTCGACAAAAAATAAACAAAAAACATCATTTCAAAAAGAAAAAAACTGTTGCTGGGATAGAGAAATCGATTGCAGATTTAAAATTCGCAATGGAAAAATATCTAAGCTCTCTTGCAACAATTAAAAAAAAAATGTTTCCTAGGGAAATACTTCTCAGAACATTACTAAAAGTCTGTTATATTTTATTCATTTAATTTAATAAAGCATATTTTACTTCTTAGTGGTTTTCAAATAATATAAAAGCCTCCAAAGCGGGAAAAGGTTATGGGAGCAAAATTCATCATTATCACAAGCAAAACAGCTCAGGTTGAGTCTTGGCCTTCCCCAGAACATTTCTCATATTTGCAAAACCATGTCAATTTCCTTCCCGAATGGTTTCAAAGCCTGCCGTACTGGTATTTTTCGGAGCTCTTTCGCCAAGGAAAATAGAAAAGCTAGTTTCAGTATCTTTAACTCTTAAGTCTAATTTTAAACTATTTATATCACCTTACTGTAAAGAATTAGCTGAAATATTAAAGTTTTTCAAAAACTGCTAATTTGACGAGATTTTCCACCTAGATGAACATTATTAAAATCAATATATAATACTCAATTTTTGTAAATTTTTACTAGCCCAGACAAAGCAGCATTGGAGTAACTTTTGCAAAAATTAAACAATTCGTGACAGTTTTTATTCTTATAAAATTTTAGCCTTTTCCCCACACCGCTTCATTTTTTTTCAACAGAGAGCGCTGGATAGACAAAGCTAAACCTAACCATCAAGAATAACTGTTAAAACTCACAACTGTCTAATTTTTTTAATTATCCCTACTAAAAAAAAAAATCCAAATTTGTAGTTTGTCGTAATTTGTATATGAATGTGGAATGGAGTTAGGGACTCCTCACAAAATGGAGGTGCTTTTTTTTTTTAAAAAAAAGGACATAAGTAACATTTTTGTGGATACAACGAACATTACACTTTACAACGAAAACTTTACCATGAAAAATGTGTCAAAAGTTAAAGTAAACCAGTTAAATATTATACTAATCAGTCAATAATCCATAATAAAATTTTGCAACTAACTACAATGCATCAGGTCCATAAGATGCTTTTCTCCATTCCTTTCATCAATCTGAAGAGTTTGTCTCGCTTCTTTTCTTGTCAATTTGCCCTCAAATGACTTTACAGCATGGGTGCAAATTGGAAAAAAGGCCAAGACTGAAATTTTTTTGACTGAAATACGTAACATACACAATACTCCCTCGACATATGCAAACTATCTAAGAAAGCTTTACCATAATACATCAAGTTTAAATACTGTACAAAAAATATTTATTCATCTGTCTTTTGATAAAATAACAACAGGACATAAGAAAGTAGACCAATAACATAGACCTAAAAAATATCTTTAAGGACAGAAATTTTTCTTCTTCCGATTTCCGTCTTCGAGTCAGTCTTGTTTCCGTCCGCGGACATTTTCGAAAGACGGAAATCCGTCCTGGGGACGGAAGACTTGCATCCATGCTTTACAGTAGCAGCAGATATGTTGCTGTCAGATTCATTTTGAGCATATTCTTTGGCTGCTTTTCCTACATTTATTTCAAATTGTTCCAAAACAATCAATTACCTTCTGCAACCTTCATTAAGATTATTACAGCTAAATTAGTTGAGACATAAATTAGTGTGTTTCTATTTATATTGAAGCCATTAATTCTTTTTCCTATATAATTTAAACAAATCATTTCTATAAAATAGTTAAAATTATAGTATTTTACTGAAATACTATCATTTATATTGATAAGAGATTTATATTGATCCATTAATCAACTGAGTAGACAAGGTCAAACATGTAACAGAGCGTTCAGCGTGATTTATTATGTTGTAATTAAGAAAACAATTTGCATATTTTGGGTCAATTATCTCAAGGATAAACTATCGAAAAATACAATCAAAATTTTTTTCTTCCCATTTTCGAAAAATTTAATGTGTTCGACCCCTTAGTATCTGGCCAAAGAAAAGTGGTCTCTGTAAGAAAAACACCTCTAAGAAAAAAGTGGTAGTAAGAATTTGCCAATTCCAAAATAGTTTTCAAGGTCTGCGGCATTGTGGGTAAATTTCACATACATGCGAATTTACTATTTATTTGCTTTGTTAATAATTTTGGTTTCGATATTTTTGAGTTTCCTCATCTGGTGCAGAAGTTTTGCCTGGAAGGTTTTCTTCAACACAAAGTCTATGGATAAAATTCACCGCCTCCCAAAAGTGGTCATAAATAGGTCTTTCAAGGAGGTTTCACTGTACCGATCTTTTGCTTTAACAACCATTCTCTTTTAGGAAAAAACATTCTGTCGTTTAAGTATGCAATATTACAAAGAAAAGGACAAAATGGAAGATACACTCATTTCAGGCATCAGTACAGGAAGAAAAAAAATCATTTTACTTTATTCTATTCTCAGCAAACTTTCCTCACACATCAAAAGGGTGCACCTGTTTTCCATTCTTGACAACTTGCTTTTGCAATAATTATTTAGCAGTATCTATAACCTCAAAAACTACTACTGCAATTCACTTTTAAGTCTTTCTTATGAGCTATTTTAACACTAAATATGTGTATTTGATTATAATACTCACTATAAAAGGAATTTTTTTATAACAGTGTCATGGTGATTTGCTCCTAACTTACAAACTGAAAAGACAGAGTTAAAGTTAGGGGGGGGGGGGGAATGCGATACATCTTTTTCCTTCTCTGAAAAAAGCAGCCTCTTTTAAAAGAACTATAGGCACAAATGTGTTAATGGAGTAAAGTCATCCAAGATTTGGTCTTTCTCTAGTTTTTCTGAAGATTGATTTATGTTTGAAAATCTATTAGTTGCATCTAAACCTCAAATATGCATTTAATTCTATTACGACAAATTCAAATCATTTCCTCTGACATTTCGTGAATATTTCCATATTGATAAAATCCGCTGTTTTTTCTGTTTCATAACTAAAATAGAACATAAAAAGAAAGAAAAAAATGAAAGGGCAGGGTATAAATTACCAATCTATTAGTAATACTAATAGAATGTGCTAAGACATGGGTGCAAGTTTGAAAAAAGGCCAAGACTGAAATACCTAACATACACAATACCCCCACGACATATGCAAACTATCTAAGAAAGCTTTACCATAATACATCAAGTTTAAATACTGTACAAAAAATATTTATTCATCTGTCTTTTGATAAAATAACAACAGGACATAAGAAAGTAGACCAATAACGTAGACCTAAAAAATATTTTTATGGACAGAAAAAAAAATTATTCCGATTTCCGTCTTACTTCCGCCCGAGGACATTTTCGAAAGACGGAAATCCGTCCTGGGGACGGAAGACTTGCACCCATGTGCTAAGATAATACTTGCTCTTTGCTTATAAACTGAAAAAGACAGCATAAATTCTTTTTTTGTGTGCAATAAAATAATTCAGACGAAATCGAACAAAGATGTGTTCTTTTTATTTTTTCCTTTGGGAGAAAATCTGTACATTAATTGTTTTCATACTGGAGAGTACAGAAGTGGGAGATAAAGTTCATTTCAAAAAATGATTTCTTTTGCTTAACAAAAAGCAGCACAATCAAATGAATTTCAAGTATAAAAAAGAATGTCAGCTTCTGTATATAAGTTTTAAAACAACAGTATACACTGGATTATACTAAATGAAACTACATATATTTTTTTTTAAACTGGTGTGGATAACATAAAAATTCACCCACGCACAAATTAACACATTACTCTACACACGGGAGCCATAATTGAAGGAATTATGCTGCATGTGCTTGAGTAATGTGTACAGAATACTTTTAGTATCTGAGTATTAATCAAGCAAAACATATTTTACAATTAGTGTCATGAAACAAGTACATAATGGCATACAATAAAAAAAAAGAAAGAAGAGAGGGTAATAACATTGAAAAGTCTCAATTACTAAAAGTTATCTGTCGAACTATGCATTGCGATGAAGAACTCAAAGAGATGAGACAAGTATTGATCCACAAACATTTACAGCAAGAAAAATGCCTCCTGCTTTCTGAAATGTTTTTTCCAGCAGCTTCGTAAAAACGTATACAGAATCTAAGTAATACAACAGTTAAGAAGTTTAGTCTGTTTTTAAAGAAAATAGTCTGGAGTACGCCTTGTAACATGTGGTTCACCTCTTCTTGGTGCCGGATCAAACTGAAGACTGAAAAAAAGAAAAAGAGTATTATAACGTGGGGGAGTGTTTCAAGATCATACAAAAAAATGTTTTACAATCCATGGTTGCCAAAGAAAAAAAATTAAATATTTTCTTTTAGTAGCCAAAAGTAAGAAAAGAGGTGCCTAAATAAGAACAAAATTCATCAAAGATATGACTCAAATGTTATTAAATGACTTAATTGGCATGTACCATGATCCATTTAGGCAAGTTGGTGGCAAATATGATAATTTTTATATAAACGTTAGTGTTCTAGCACTAAATTTCTAGATCAAAAAAGTTTGTATATTAGCAGAAAACTAAATGCTTTTAATTACTAGAATTCATTAAAAAAATACTTTTTAATTAGAAAAAAAAACACTTTTTCTAAAACATTTTCTCTTTTATCAATAATTAATTTAGCATTTATTGTGAAGTCGTTACTCAAATTAAAAATTTATGCATCTCAATATCGTATTAAAAAGTTTTTTTTATTTTAAAAATCATGCGGAATTTTACAGCAATAACCATTGAAATGAAATAAATTTACCATGGCATCTGTGCAAATTGAACAAATTAAAAAGTGATTACTCAAATTCACAATTCAAAATTTTTTATTTTTCAAGAAAAAAAATTCAGTGTGCCCAGAAGCTCCCGAGGGCTGCAAGTTTTCAACCCAGTTTATGTTAAAAAATATTGATAGGAGTACAGAAAAGTCTTTCAATAGTCTCCCTGAAAATAGATTTTTAAAAAAAGAAGACTTTTCAGGCAAAAAAAAGTTGCCATAGTCGCCTGTAGCAACCCTGTAATAAAANGCCACAGAAAAAAATGAACAAAATAGTTGCTTTTAGTAGCCTAAAGCATGAAAATAGTAGCCAAAAACTAGGAAAATAGTTGCCTAATAAGAACAAAAATTCATCAAAAATATGACTAAAATTTTGTTAATGACTTAATTGTCATGTACCATGATCCATTTAGGCAAGTTGGTGGCAAATATGATAATATATATAAAAACGTTAGTGTTCTAGCACTAAATTTCTAGATCAAAAAAATTAGCATATTAGCAGAAAACTAAATGCTTTTAATTACTAGAATTCATTCAAAAAATACTTTTTAAATAGAAAAAAAAAAAAACACTTTTTCTAAAACATTTTCTATTTTATCAATATTTAATTTAGCATTTATTGTGAAAAGTCGTTACTCAAATTAAAAAATCATGCATCTCAATATCGTATTAAAAAAAGTTTTTTTTAAAAAAAATCATGCAGAATTTTACAGCAATAACCATTGAAATGAAATAAATTTACTATGGCATCTGTGCAAATTGAACAAATTAAAAAGTGATTACTCAAATTCGCAATTCAAAATTTTTTATTTTTCAAGAAAAAAAAATTCAGTGTGCCCAGAAGCTCCAAGTTTTCAACCCAGTTTATGTTAAAAAATATTGATAGGAGTACAGAAAAGTCTTTCAATAGTCTCCCTGAAAATAGATTTTTAAAAAAAGAAGACTTTTCAGGCAAAAAAAAGTTGCCATAGTCGCCTGTAGCAACCCTATAATATAATAATAATAACTTCACCATAGCTGCCAAGATGGAAAGGAAAAAACCCAGTAGATTTTATGAAATAATGTAAATTTTGTGATTGTTGCAAAATATACTAAATAATTTGCACCGCTAATCAATGGTTTAGAGATACATGGAATTACATGATATTCGTGGAAAAAAAATCACATATGCCTTGCTTCTAGTTTTTAGACCTGATCTAGGTTGAAAGAAAATCAGCATAAGGAGAGAAAAGGTGCTAGAATACAAATAAATCAGAACATTTTGACCTAAAACCGTACTTTCGGAACAAAGCTAAAAAATCAGAACAAATAAGATCACAGTTGGCAGTTACGGTATTGGTCTGATTAATTTTTAACAATACTCAAGCAACAATTTTACCTTGGCCCCAATTAGGCTCAATATGGGTCCTATAAAAACATGCACAGAGGGACCAATATTGGGATGTCCAGATTTTATAATATTGGTCCTAAAATGGCTTACATAGAGCCTACTTTGGCCAATATAGAACCTATATTGGATAATTAATGAATATAAAATATCAGGTGAATCTGATAATTCGATATAGGACAGATATTGGTTGTAAAGTGGCCATAAAAGATCCGGTGAATTGGAAAATTCTATATGGGGCCAATATTGGAAAAATAACAGCCCTTTGAACCCTTATTGAGTCAAGATTCGTGAATATTGGCCCAATGAGGGCCCAAGTTATTTTGCTGCTAGAATATTTCAACCACAACTAAGTTTATTACACTTAATTATAAAAGCTCTAAAAATATTTTTTAAAAATGATTTAAATAAAAGGGATATTTTTGATTTAAAAATAAAATCACTAACTTTGGAGGGCTAGTGCGCTTTAAGTTGAGGACATATAATACTTAACGCACAGACTTCCAGTGATATGGAATTTTGTTCACGTGGAAGAATAAACACATTTTTTATGAACTTTAACTTCTTCCTACAGATTAGAGTACTCCTAATTGGTTAAAAGGAAAGACATTTCTCAGTAGTGACTTTATGTACTAATAATGATGTCGGTATTTGCTGATATCAATGTTATTTATTTTTTGACATTTAAAATGATTAAATAAATTACCACTTTATAGTTATTGGTGATATGTATTTTTTATGACATATATCTCTGCTAAAATGTGGTTTAGTACTCACAGAATAGAACCTCACAAAGCTATAGAAGGGGTGCCAATAACTTAGGTTAGGTTTCACTTGTGTTTATAAATATTTTGTAGGATTTTTTTCCCCATTTTCATACAGAATACAAATTTGTGTGTGTACACTTTTTTTTCCCATTATATATAACAATTTTTCACAAAAATCAACTGCAATAGTTAGATGACTTTTTTTAATAGTTGTTCTGAAATTAAAGTAAAAGTCAATAAAACTAATACTTTAAAAAAATATTTGAGATTAAGAGATAGGATGATTTGGCACTTATGGGTATTGTGCATGCTGATAAGCTTGTCATAATGTGAATCATGTCATTATTTGAATATTCACTTATAATATTAAGTGCTGTAGGTTCAACTTTGAAACAGAAGGTTAGCAAATAAACTAACAATAATTTTAAAGAGAATAAATATACTTACAAAGAATACTTAAGAGCATCATCTAATTCCATTATTGCAGCTTGATTTCCACACCGGTAACAATAATTAGGAGCACTAAATATAGTTACTACATTTCTATCATGGCACCAATTGTAACCCTATTGAAATGACAAGAAAAAAAAATATATAATAGTTTCTAAAATTAAATTAGAAACTTAAAAATTGATAGTACTAATAAATTACTCACTGATTATGTTAAAAATAGTAAGTATAAATTTAAAACATCATCACTGAATAAAATATTTTGCATTGCTATCAAAGTGTGCTTATAATATGAACTGAAATTTTTTTTCTACGTGTATTAAAGCCTGATATTAATCGTCTGGAGAATGAATTAGGTAATCGCCCACGGAATTTAAAAATATGCAGTATGCTTCTCGCAAAAAAAAGGGGACAACTACAATTTTTAGTGCAACTTATTTAACTTTTTGTTTATAGTAAAAAGCTTTATGAAGATTAAAATTCAATGATAAATATAATTTTACAAGCAATAACAGGGGTGATTGTGAGCCCAACTCAAAAATCCTGAAAATTTCTTGAGTAAAACCATTAATGACACATTTAAAAAAATTAAGGTCGTAATGAATTTAAATCATTGATATGCAACATAATTTAAATTAATAATTATGTATAAGTTTAATTTTATTACTAATCCCAATTATTATTCTAGCAGAAAAATTTTTTCAAGTGAAAGAGATGCCAAGAATAAATTCTACATCCAATATTTTTAAATAAAATACACAAAATTTTTATACATAAATGTGAACGATAATTTCCTGAAACTTCCGGACCTTGGATTTCCAGAATTGCGATTAGAGAAAAATCTGGATTTTTCCCGGAGCGCAATCATCTCTGATAGTGAATAAGAATATTTTGCACTATAAAAAATCTATATAGTAAATAAAACTTTTCAATGAAAAATTACCCGACAATATTGAATTTTTTGAGCCACTACGTAAATAGTTTGATTCGTTTATTCACATATTTATGTGGATAGAATAAAAAATATATTTACTCAACTTATTGAAAAATAAAAATGCTGAAGAGGAATAGAAGAGGAATTTGCCATCTTCAAGTTAAGTTAATATAAAATATTACTCAAATATATTGACTAAAAGGAAAAAGAGTGGGCAAAAATATTACATATAAAAAAGGGGAAAGGAGGAGAGAATCTCTTCAAATAGGGGGGGGGGGTAAAGTATAAATCCCCTTTGAATAAATGTGAACAAAAGAGCAAAAAGCACAGCATAATGAAACGATTTTAAAATAACTACTAAAATGGCACAAGTATTAGGGAAACTTGGTAAAAATAAAAATAGCATTTAACAATTACATATTTCCTACTACAATCCATAATCAATCTTTACGAAATCGCAACAATAATGCTTTTGAGACTTAGTAATAGACAATAACTGAGCACAAATGTTTCAACAAAAAAAATGTTTCAAAATTTATTAATATTCAACCCTGAAAAAAAAAAAGAAATACTTAACTTAAAAAAATTTACCAGTTGTGAAAAATCCTAACAAAGTAAATATCTGTAATGATAATCAGAATTAAACTTATAAAGACAGATAATTTCACCTGTGTGTAATTATTATTAAAACAGTGAATTAATTTTTTTTTAAAAATGGAATATGAATAAATAGGCAGTGTTTTGAAGGGACAGTGGTTTATACAGTCAAACCCCATTATAGTGAACGAAATGTTTGGTCCCGTGCCTTGCTATACATGTATAAAGCTATTTTTTGTGGATATAGTGAACCAAAAAAGTGAGGAAGTTGGATAGAATGAACTTTTTTCTGTTTTCGACTGATTTTTTCTCTAATTTTTTTTTTTGTAATAATTTTGAAATTTCTACTTAAAAATAAATACATATACTGATTTTTAAAACCATCTATAGAGGCGAATGTAGCGATAAGCATTTTTTCTTGTTTGCTTCTTTTATCTCACTTTCATATCCCTAAACAAACCAAGGAGATGTTTTAAACTCAGGCAGATGATGCACCTGTAAGGTGTCAGTGGGATCATTATGCATTTTCTGTCAGAGGGAATGAGTAATTATTCATTATTGGTCAAAGGGTTGGACACTAATGTGTGTTGGTAAGGCCTTCATTTCAACTCTTTTTTGCTCTTAGTTCAGTTAAAAAGAAACCTGCAAACAAGTGACTCAAATTTAACTATGGTGAGCAGTAAACGTAAAACGATCTCCATTGATGATAAAACGGGCATAATCAGAAAAATTGAAAATGGATGCAATCAAGCTGATATTTGCAAGGGATATAAACTACCCAAATCTGCAGTTTGTAACATATGGAAAAATAAGCAATTAGTAATTTCTGCTCATGAAAAAAGTTTAGATGGCAGAAAAAAGTTGAGAAAAGCAGATCACAAGGATATTGAATAAGCATTACTGAAATGGTTCACCATTCGAAGAAGCCACAATCTTCCAGTATCTGGACAAGTGTCGAATTTTCTAAGCGATTTTATGCGACTACTTTTATGTGCTCGAATGGCAGGTTAGACAGGTTTAAAAAGCGGAATAACAGAAATTCAGGAAAAATTATTTGAGAGTCAGGAAGTGTTTCCATATCTGACGTTGAGGATGGCTCATCAGCTAAAGATTACTAATTTTTTTTGTACACAAGACGAAGAGTAATGAAAAATAACACATTTTTTGAGACAACATAATGAGAAATAACATAAGAGTAATGAAAAATAACACATTTTTTGAGACAACATAATATTTTTCAGTCATTTATTTGAATAATGTGCAATAAAAGGAGTTTGGGAACCATTAGCTAAATTACCTCCATAACGGATATAGTGAGCTCTAGGTTATAGTGAACCGAAATTTCGGTCCCTTGAAGGTTCACTATGAGTGACTGTATTTACAAAAAGGGCACATTTAGTCAGATCGAAGGGCGTGTAGGGTGGGGTCGCCTTAAAACTCTTTGGGAGAAGACCAGTAGCTTAAATCTTGTCATTTGCACGATAGAAAAGTATGCCACAATTAGTAAACACAGCTTTTTAATCTTTATTGTTACCTTCACTGGCTCATTTTCATCATACCAAAAAACCAGATTCAATCATTTGACAATACTGGGACACACAGTATACATTGCAGAAACAAATATTTTCTATCATGCTACTGATACAATTCAGTTACTGGGTTCATGTCAGATGAGCAGAAATAACCACGAATTTTATCAAATCATGCCTACATATTTTTTAACCTTTTATATGTTTTTCCCCTTCGTCTGTATATTTTTTTAAGAAAGAAAATTATTAAATTACAGGGTGCGTAGCCAAATCTTTAAATCAAAAATAAGCACTTTTTAAAACTTTTCAAGCACTTTACAAAAATTTTCAAGCACTCAAAAAATTCATATTCAATCAATGATATTATTGAAAAACAAAAACTTTTTCTAAACAGTTTTAGCGTTAAAAAAAAAACCCAAAAAGAAACGGACGTAAATCGAAACAATCAGTACTTTCCCACATCAGCGAGTGAATTCAACTTGATCATGAACTCAGAACAAAAGTACCCTTATCCCCTACGTCAAAAAAGTGTTAGAAGTAAAATAAAATAAACAAGAATAAAATTAAAAAGAAAAAGATTTCATAAGGATCTGATATTCTCTATCCGAATTAGAGCACTCTGGTTTCGGTTTCAAGTGTGCGCGCCTGCGCAAGTCATAACGTGGGTGTGACACGAAGTCCGCATGAATAATTACGTAGCAAACACCCCATTTTTCGTAAAATGCATGGGATCTACCAGATATCACTGAAGGAAAAAAAAAAATTCGTGAAAAAAAGCACTTTTTAAAAACGCCAGCTGAAAAAAGCACCTTTAAAAGCTTTTAAAAACAGAATCCCCAAAAAAGCACCTTTAAGTACTTTTTACAAACGCTACGCACCCTGAATTACTTATGCAGCAATTCAGTTTTATACTTGTGTTAAAATCTTACTGAAAATCAAATTACACACACATAGCTGCAAACATGGATAGGAAAAAATCTAGTAGATTTTAAGAAATATAAATTTCATGATAATTACTGCATAATGTACTAAATATTTTACACGTAGGGAATTTTATAGTAATGAAAATAGAAAAACTGCAATATTTTTCAGTTATGATTGGCATTAATCATACTAAAAATGTTATGTATTATGTTTACTCAGAATTTCGAATATTGATAGGCATTTAATTCGCCAAAGATAGTTTAAAGATTTTCTTTTTTTAAAATTAATCTAAAAAGGGAGAGTTCTGAATAAAAATAAACTGAACATTTTAGAACAAAAAAACTTATGAACTGATTTCTATAAATGAGGTTTGTTTCATTATGTACTAGTAATACTTATTTAAAAATTCTAGCAAGCAAGCTATAATCTGTAAAAAAATTCTACTTCAATTGGTATTTTTTTAGAAAACTCAATTGATTTTAGGGAATCTTCTAGAATGTACAAAAACCAGGAGAATTTTAATTGAACCAGTAGACCAGACAGCTAGGCACATATTTTAATATTATATTAATAATTTTATACTTAAATTCCTCTCAACATTTCTGATTTATCTGAAGTTATTATAGATACATATTAATCAAATACAAGTAGTTATTTTTGAGATGAATTCATACATCTTAAAAAGCAATGAATTCATAGAAAGCTATAATTATTATGTAGAGTAAACAAAAAATTCTATTGTGTTCTGGAATTCTGAAAAAAGAAATAAATTGAAAAAGCATTGACAAGGGGATACCATTTTTTTAAAAATGCATATTTCACTTTTTTCTCTAAAGCTTCTCTTCATATCTGATACAATGACAAATTAATGAATATCACAACAATTTGGTAATATGCATCTAAAAATGCACTGGCTTTGTTATGACAAAGAAAATAAATTATGCGTTGATTTACTGGTGTTTCTATACACGGGAAAAAACAAAGGAAAAATATGTATTCTATAATGGAAGGAAATTCTATAAAAGGAAAAAAAAGCCTCTGATCTCTATTTGCCAAAACATTCACAAGGTTGCTACTCAAATAAAAGAATAAAACTTCCTGACTTTTCCAGATACACTTTAAAAATATATTACAATATAATACCACTGTATGTACTAGCAGCGTTGTGGCAAAACAGAGTGAATCACATAAAATATTTGCCATTTTATTTACATGTTATATTTCAATTAATGACAAACAGGGGCGTTAAAAAAGAAGCTCCTGCACACGAAATGTGTTCATTGAGAAATGTTGATGCAAACATTGCATACTTGGCATTCGCCTAACCCAACTTCCTAACTTTTCCAGATAGCATAGCAAAGACTAAATTTATTATATGTTCATTATTTATTAATTTCAACTATGGTAAACTATTTCCCACCACTTTTGTCTATTTCTATTATCTTAAGATCATGTTGATCATTACTCATTTTTATTTCTGGATCTCATGACCTTACAAATAATCTATTATTCACATTAGCAATTTTTTTTTGTCACTCTAAGCAAGTTGTAATAATTTCAATTATTAAGTGATCTATTTCTTTAGATGTTTCTAAATATTATCTGTAAATATGGATTAGATGTAAATTATGGAGGGAAATTAGATAACATTTCTGATGAGAACAAATCAAATCAAGATTAATTTTTTTTTTTTTTTGCGACTTTATCCGGTGTAGCATTTATCATTCTGGCTCTATTTGATTTAAAAAATTCTTTGATTATTTATATGATTTTCACTTTATAAATTTAAAATTTGTTACTTGAGAATTATTAATTATGAATCAAATTATTCATGCGTACAATCATATATATCATAATTAACAGCTGTTCTTACTTTTGAGGAATAAAAGAATGAAGAAATTAACTGCCTTTGAATTTTAACACTTCTAGTTTTTAATTTGTGGTGAATCAAAAGAATTTGAATTTTTTTTAAAAAAAATATATTGATATTTCTTACCTCCATTACTAATTGATGAGCCCTGGCAACTAATGTTAATCCATTACTATGATTGAATGTTTCAGATATATCTTGGCCAAATGTATAACCAGCTCCACGAGGAGAAATACCCCAGCCACCTCTATCATCAGGATCTGACCATAGGAGGTCACACATTGGTCCCTGAAATAGTTTTATAAACATTATTTACACCAATTAATAATGAATGAAGCAAATGCAAAAGAAAGTTAATAACACAATAAAAAAATATTCCAACTGAGGTAAAATGTATTCAACAAATGCAGAACTGAACAAAATTGCATAATCTTGAAAAGGCATCTACCTTCTTTCAAATCTTGCTAACAAATTAAATTACACAGTATTTGGCATATTCCTAAATTGAAAAAGTTTCCGCCACTTTGCAAGGTCGATTGATCTCCTGAAATGGATTTCCAACCAAAAGATACATTTGAAAAGTAGCAAAATTTTGGTCTTCAGCATACAAGTTTAAGAGTGGCATAAAAAGCCATTACTTTCATTCACTTGTTCTAATACGAAGAAAAACGATACAAAATAGATTCAATTTTGATACATTGCTCTTCCTAGCATTGCATTGTGCATTCAAGAATACCATTAAACAGAAAGAAAAAACTAATAACAAACTAATTTGTTAACTATAACAGATTTTTAATAATTAAAATATTTTGAAAGTATGCTCACCCAAATTAAAAATATTAAATGTGGGGGGAAAATATTAAATCTCTAGAACACATCAAAATTTTATTTCCTTTTGTTCAATTTTTTAAACAAGAAAGAATCTAAATTAAAAAAGTGTATATTAATTACAGATAAATCCTCCTGTTATGGATACTCATGGGTGCAAGTTGGAAAAAAGGCCAAGACTGAAAATTTTTTGACTGAAATACCTAACATACACAATACCCCCTCGACANAATGAGAAAAATTTAAACTGAGATTTTCGGCATAAGATTTTTATTTAAAAAATTAAGAACGTTTTTTCTATCTTTTTATTTTCCTTATGTAAAAAAAAAACCTTTTTTTTAGACGTTTTCATTATAAGGAAGTAATTTTTAATAGCATTTCTGTTGACTAAAATTCTTTTTTTCTTGGCTTTTTTTGGTAATTGAAAAACTGAGATGTTCAGCTTCTAAAAATGTTTTCAAAAATTAAGATTGATTTTTATGTTCTCTGTTTCGCTCTTCAACATTTTCAAAAACGTTCTTGATTGGCCTTACTTTTTAGAGTTAATTTATGAATACGTTTTTCCAGGAAATATTATTCTGAGCATTGAAATTTTAGTTTCAGTGTAGCTATGCTGCTAAAAGATTTTGCTATTTGGCCCCAAGTGTACGGCGTTCAGTTGATTTTTTCTTGCCGAATATTTGGTTTTTGATCAAATCACAATTCATTACCACATTCGACCAAATCATATTCGTTGCTGAAATAAAAACGAAGGAAAAATAACTAGGATTTACGAATAAAACTGTACCGAAATACCGTATCAAAAAGTGATTATTTAATTGCGCAATTAACAATCACGTGTTGTAATAACATCATAGTTAAATAACGGGATCGTCAAAATCATGTGGAAAAGTATAGAAATAATTGGGGAAAAATATATTTATGCTGAACTCAGCACGAATAAAGCTTGTCAAATGCATGATTTAAAATTTGCACGTCGTAACAGAATAATCGGAATTTGTTATAATATGTGGGAACGCATAGCAATAACTGCCGAGAAAAATTTTTGAAAAAAAAAAGAGAAAGAATTGCAAAAGAAAGATAAAAAATCACTTAGATTTAAGATGAAATCGTCACAAATAAAGTCCACAAAAGGTGATTATTTAAATTTGTGATCTGAAACTCGCGTTGTAATAAAAATTCGGGATTTTCGAAATCACGTAGAAAAGCGGAAATAACTGTTTTAAAAAGTCATTTATATTTACGATAAAATCGGCTTAAAGAAAGCGTGTTAAATGTACATTTACTAAAGAATCTGTTCTTGATTATGTCAAAACGCGATGACTTAAAAGTGCGATTAAAAATTCCCATTTTTAAAATTTTTTTTATTGTGTTTAGAAGCTCTCGCGGGCCGCACTTCAGTAGTCGAAGGGCCGCAGGTTGTGCACCTCTAAAATAAATGAAACATTTATTCAGACACTTGATAGATGATTAATTGTGAATACATCAAATCCATAGGCCTTTTAGCTTACAGGTAAGCAATGAATTCTTCTGTTTTCAGTGATTCGCGGGAGGTTTACCTTCAAGGAGGTATTAACCAGGCTTCCTATAAAGTGATGGTTTTATACTACAGAGAATTATTTAAGATATTGATTGATAAAATTATTAAATAAAAGACCAATGACCTCACTCAGAAACTATGAAAAGGATGGTTCAAAAATTCAGCTATCAAAGGATAGTTAATTTTTTAAAAATTGAAGGAATTTGGAGCAAGCTCCAAAATATCTATGTTCTAAACCTATCCATAAATTTTAAAAAGAAATATACAAATATAACAAGTGGCACACTTATTAAAAAAAGCTTTGCCATCTCTGAAATGTACACTATTTAAAACCAAAACTTATAATTTTGAATTCTAAAAACTTCAATATGAAAGTTTTTTACATACCTCATGAGGAACTTCTTGTAAACGATCAAGTGCTCTGATATGATCTAGAGTGTCAATTGATGGAGATAAACCACCATGCAAACAAAATATCTATAAAAAAATACATAGAAATATTATCTTCCATACATTTTAAAACATTGAGTTGTAATTGGTAAAAAATTGAAACAAAATTTAAAAAAAAGCTGGCACTTTCTGAAAAAGTCCAGGCCAGGTGGTTTTAATTTAAAAGACTGGCTTTGTGTGTTTTATGATTCAATTTTATTGATTCCTGAAAAATATATTACATTAAAATACAGCTAATATTTAGTTAATATAGCTTTATTATATAAAATTTGCCACAGTATGATGCATTTAATATAAAAATGAACGATTCGTTCATAATACAAATAAAAATATATTTAGTTGTAAAAGTTGGGAAATTTATTAATTATAATTCTTAGTAGCTTAAAATTATTCTCAATGTTGGCTTTCTTTTAAAATTAAAGGTTTTTTTTTTCCTTCACACTACCAATTTTCGAAAGTGCAAAACTGTTGTCATACATAGTTTCTAACATCTAATCACATCAGTGTAACTACTCAACATTATACTTCTTTCTTATTGTTTCAGCTTTTGAAAATTATTTTCTTTTAATAAAAGCCAATTTTTATTTAAGCCGGTCCCTTTTTAGTGGTTTAAATCCAGCAGTCCTGGTGGTAAAAAATACTTTGATTAAACAGACCAGTAGTAACTTGATCCTAATTTATCATTAACAAAAAAATATTAGATCTAAAATAAAATGTTTTCATCAGAATATATTATGAAATGACAAATGTTAACAAAGAATTTATCTTGTGCAAATTAGAGTTTCAACACCTAAATGAAATTTAAGAGACATGCTGAGAGCCAAAATTTACAAAAGAGAAAATTAAATTTATCAAAAGTACTATTTGGACTAAATCATTAGGGACTACCTCAAAATTAGATATAAGTAGTATTCTCTTTCATTTTTTTAAAATTAATATGAACTTTCAAATTATTATACACATAACTAATGTTAAATAACCACAAATAATTAGCTATTAAATTTTATGACAGCTATGTTTATTTATATTATTACAATGCTAAAATGAATTTTTTGACAAAATTTTTCTGCTGTAGCTTTCAAGAGAAAAAAAAATCTGAGATTTATCTGATTATTCAGAATAAATAAATGCATAATGTAAGCTAAAATAATAAATACAACAATGCAAGAGAATAATATGGGTAGAAAAACATTAACAAAATCTTAAAAGCATGAAAAATCAAACGTAATACGTATAAATTTCAAAATAAAATCAATATGATTCCTGGATATTATTCATTATGTTAAAACAGACATGTCTACAAATCAAACTCTTGAGTTTAATTTATTTCCAAAATTTTAAAGAGTTTCAAATAAACAATTATCATCAATTAAAATAATCAAAAAAAAAGAAAGGAATGTAACATATTAAATAAATCTTTAAGTTTTAATATAAGCTTTTCTTCTAACCAAACATTTTTCAGTATGAACCATACTTTAAGACATTTTCACTAGGAAAAAAAAAAACACCAAAAGTAATTTTAATTTCATATTTAAAGCCTAATAACTATATCATTTATGCAATTTTGCTTTAGTTACATATCCCTTGGCTGGTAAAAAAAAAATTAAAAAATAAATAAAACATAGTTTCTCTACTATTAGTTATCATAGTTTCTCTATTATTATTATAATAGTGATAACTATTTATGCTGTTTACGATAGATTTATTAATAACTCTCTAATGGAACTTTGTGGTTAGAGATCTCGCCAGTTAAATTAGAAAATTTTTCATACATATAAAATCGAGATAATAAGAAAACTTACCTGACCATCTACAAGTGCAGTAAGTGGCAAATAGTCAAAAAGATCTGTGAAATACTTCCATACATTAGCATTGCCATATTTACGAAGACATTCATCATAAAAACCATAAACTTGTGTAATTTGTCTGCTTTCATGATTACCTCTAAGAATTGTAATTCTTTCTCTGTAGCGAACCTAAAAAAGAAATCATCAGGGAAGAAATTAAAATCTGAATATTAATAATAACCATAAATGAGATGTAAAATTATCAGGTATGGCAAGTTTTTTTCCACAATGGAAAAAATCGTCAGAAAAGAAACTTTTTTAACAGAAAAAATATCAAGTGCTAGATGAAATTTTAATCTAACAGTTTGGACACAGGTACTGAATTGATACTTTTACTGTGTTACTTGTTTTTCTTTGTAAAACAAAAAGCATTATACCAATGTTATATAATTAGTTTTAAATCAGAAACACATAATTTGCTTTAAATAAAATCAAATTAATCTTTTAAAAGCATAATATACATTCATGAAATACATATATCTCTTTGTATCACATGGTATGTTCATATGTAATTTTAAATATATAAATTCTTTATATTATATGTCTTACAGGATGCCAAAAATTATCAACTTTTATCATTACAAAAATATATTTTCAAGCATAACTCTTATAAAAGAAGCTCTGAGCATCATCGAATTAAATGAGATGTTTTGGCTTACAACTGATATTTTAAATTATGCTTTTCTGTCAAATTAAAGGCTCAATATTCTAAACTAAATTTTTAAACATAGATCTTTTAAGATAAAGTACAGCAGATAGAAATAAGTACAGTCTATAATAGAAATCTTTAAATAAAATGGGGATAATTTGGTCAAATCTTTTAAATACTCACCACAGAAAATTATTGTTTTTTAACCGGAAAATATACTTCTGTATTTTTTGTCGAAAAATATTATAAACCTGTTGATGTAGTTGAACAAACCCTGAAGTACAACCCAAATACATCATGAATCATTGTAATGTGTATTCATATTACACATAATTTGTTTTATAGGTAAGTTACCAAGATTTTATTATTAATCATGTACTTTATTTTTTTAGTTTATAATTATTACATTTTAGTAGCAAGAGTCAAAACTCAAGTTGAACAGCTGTGCGATCCAGAGAAAGCCCAACTTGGAATTAACGAAAAAATACTGAAATCGTTGGTCGCCTCAAGAATGAAGTCAATGACAGTCAAAAAGGAACTCGCGAAAGCAGGGGCCAAAACAGAATAGGTCATGGAGACCATTTTAAAAAAAAAACTGGCTTTGATAAAGAAGCACTTTGTGATACCAATTATTTTTGAGGGCTGATTAGCGTGCCATCTACAACCGAAATAATAAGTGGTACTAAGGTAGAAATCTGTCACTGAAGTAATTGTGAAGCCAACGAAAACAAACCAAAAGCAGCCCTTGAAGGCTTGAAAGACTCTTTAGCTAGAGGGATGAAGAGTGACGACGGAAACCACCATAAGTAGGTACGGCAAAGTGAGAGACGTTGGCGAGGTGATACTAAAACAAAGTGTAGACAAATCAGCATTACCAAAGTGCAGGAAAAATAAATTGGTGAATTTAGAACCCGATGATGTTGTAGTACAGGTGGAAGTCAAGGGAATACTAAAAATCAAGTTTTCTGAATTGAGACATGTTGGTAGCACTGAGACAGATAGCACATCAAAAGTTATAAAAAAATCCTGTAAGAATAAAAAGTTAAATGCTTGGGATACTAAGAAAAAGGCATCAAAAGTTGAATGAAAGTAACATAATAATAAAAAAATTGAAGCAAGAGTTAAAGAAACACTGTACCTAACAGATGGACAGAAAAAAGGAACCCGAGAAAAAGAAAAGGTTTGCTTTGTAGTGTTCCAGATAGTCAACTAGATGCCAAAGGAAAACATGGTACAAGAATGTTTAATCGATAAAACAAAATCTTAGTACACTGGAGTATTATAAATTCTGCAAGAAATGCAAATGAATTAGAATCGCGAAAAAAAGTACATGTAAGGCCTAAAAATCTACAAGCAGATCAGAAGGGCTTATGGAAGTGTAAAGCAAAGAGTCTGAAACCATTAAATGCTGGAACGTGGACCTAGAACATCGAGTTTGGAAGTACAGAAAAAAAGATAAAAATATTTCATGCAAAGACGAGATAGGAATTTAGAAAATTTCAGGTAGCCGAAATTTAAAAGATTTCCACAGAATATATGAACAAGGAAAAATGATTAGATTGCAAAAAGTCGCCAAAACATTTGAGTTTTCATCATATTTCATCTTTTTTTAAATGGCAAAAGAGAATTATTTTCAGAGTCTATGACTGAATCTTCAAACCTTAATTTTGAGAAAGAAATACAAACCTTACTAAATGAATATTTAAATTTTTAAGAAAATATTATCCTATGCAGACGGTATTATTGAAATGATCATTAAAAAATTTGGAGTTAATAAAGATGATAGTTAAAAAAATTTTTTTTTTTTCATTTTGAATTTAACTTAGGTAATTTCAATAAGGTATATTTTCATTGCATTAAAAGTTTTTCCTGAGCGAACCATAGTGGCTAAAAGTTGAGATGTAAAATCTCCAATTGTGTTAGATTATATTTACTTGAAAATTTGTCACCGACACTGAAGGGCAGTAATTAAGTAAAAGAAGGAAATATGATGATGAAAGTAAATGCTCCATAACTTTTATTAATTCCATCTAGGTTTTATACAATAAAAATATGAATTTTATTGTTTGGTTATTTTTGCTTGCATATAGCTGAGAAAAGAACTATCTATATTTAGTAACTTTGATTTATTAAAGGCAAACTATGTTTAAATGAATTTGTATTTATATTGATTAAATTTAATTTCATATTATTAGGAGAAACTTTTGCCAGGTAAAGGAAGCAAATTTTTCTATTGGCAGTGGCATGTTAGGACTTTTAAAAATAAAATTTAGAGAGGCTGACAAAAGCCGGAAAAATTATGAAACATGCAACACCAATATCAAAAACATCGTGCGTGATTTTTTTAACTTATTTTCAGAACAAAACAAGACTAGCTTTATGTTTGAAGAGGTTGTTAATTGTTTTGGAATTATTTAATTTAGAGAAGATTTCAAAATCTAAATTTTAGATTGTGGTAAAATTTTTTTGGATAAATTTTTCCATTTGCGGAAAAATCACATGACTTATCACAGGGGTCTGTCCAAGCCAAATTTACTATCGTTTAGCGGTACCTTTACAAATCTAACTTTAGGAAAAACAATAGTTTCACAAAATAATTTTTCTTAAAAAAATTTTTTTTTTTGTCTCGTAAGAAACAATAAATCCATATTTTTACCATTTCCTTGTGTTGATTGTTTAATATGATTTTTAATTTTCACAAATTATTTCTAAATTTTCAAAAAATAGGTACCTCTTAGAAAAACCTAGACAGACCCCTGCTTACTCGTCCTAGCTTTAAGAACCAATAGGATGATAGCAAAAAAATCCAGAACTCAGGGGTACAATTCAAAGTTGGCAAGGTTTAGGACAAAATGGATTAATCCATGGTTAAAACCATCCTGTCCAAAGCCCCTTTGTCTAAAACTTTGTCAAAAGTTATAAATCTTTTCCTATTATACTATTTTCCTTTCATAGGTTAAAGCAAATTGTATAAAAAGTATGAAATATTTATTAAAATATGTAATTATTATGTGTGCAATGGGTTACACCTATAGAATTTTTACCTTTTACCACAGATAAGGGTTTTAGACACTTTAAGACAGTTTCGGGAAGTTTTAATCAGTTTAGGACAGTAAAATCCATGTGTACTGCTCAAAACCAGTTTAGATAGTCCAAAACTCTAATCCCAGATACAATCACCCCTACCAATATGAAAAACCCTGTTGAGTTTCTTTGGTTTTGATCTATCTTTGTGAACCCTACTCTGATATCTATTACAAATTCACAGAGGTAATCAGAATAGTATCAACTTAAATGAAGATAACGTACATTTATCTTTTAATTGTTAGTTTGTAATATTTATATACAAAATAAATTTAAATATTTTAGTTATAATATTGTTTTTAAATACTAAGAATCATTTATACATTTATCTTAAATTTGACTGGGAAACATAAGAGAAATCTGATTTCTACTGAAAAAGAAGAAAAAAGATTTCTACTTAATCATGACTTGCAATCCTGATCTTATGGATCAAATAACTACATACATAAAATAGGGTGGGAAAATCTTCAAAATCTACTTTTTTGTAAGGATTGTAGAGAAATGTAAAAAGTTATTCATTTAGAATAAAAACTTCCATTCTTAAGAAGAAGGAAAATACTTACTTTTAGAGCTACGAGAAGTGTCACAGTTTCAACTGAATAATATCCTCTATCCACATAATCTCCCATAAAAAGATAATTGGTATCTGGAGACTTTCCACCAATTCGAAAAAGTTCCATCAAATCATGAAATTGACCGTGAACATCCCCACAGACTGTGACAGGACATTTTACTTCTTGAACATTTGACTCCTTAGCTAAAATTTCTTTTGCCTAATAATCAAAAAGTTTGATAAAATATTTTACAATAATATAATAATTACATAATCAGTTCTTAAAAAAATATGAGTGCAGACTGAATTTAAAAATCTATATATATAAATATACATAAAAATTATTGAAGATTCTCAAACTGTAGCATTATTTCTTACCCCTATCTAAACACATATTAACATTTAGCAAGTCAAACACACTATAAGTCACTGAAACCAAAAAAGTAAGACAACACATCGAAAATAAGTTATTACAATCATCAAACTTGATAAAAATATAACCAACAGCTCACACACAAAAACGAATCTATGCATTAAAATTTATAATCAAACATCTGCATTGAAAATAAATCTATATAAAATTATTCTCGTTCATAATTATCTAAGAAGAAATAAAAAAAATTCTGAGTATCAGATTACACCATTGCTTTTCAAAGATGCAAGTGTTTGATTAGTTTTAAATAAAAGCCTTAGCTCAAATATCTCTTTCTCACCATTAAATTCTTTGTTTTCTCCATCAATAAATAAAATAAATATGAAGGTGCTTATTAATGGATGGATGAAGAGATACAGAATTTATATTTCAAATAAGGATATGGCAGTAACATAGCTTATAGTGAGAAATTGCAACACAATTTTTATTGAAGTTAGAAATAGATGTCAAAGGGCAGATAATGTACCATGTGGAGAATTTTTTTAAAATTTACGAGATTTTTAATTTTTCTTTTATTGGCTATAAACATCCAGCAACAGGACTTCAGAATAAATTCAGAGATCTCTCTGAAAATAAAAAAAAACTGGATATTTTTTCAAAAACAAGGGCATTAACACTAAACATATCATGACTGGTCAAATGACCGTTTAAGAACTTGTCATCAAAAATGTGCTTATCATCTCATCGTTTTTGCACATTTGACTTCATGACTTTTTCTAACAATTATATACCCTTATTATTCTGTTATTATGTTTGTTTAGAATAATATTTGTTGCATACCTATTTCTACCACAACCGGTCATTTCACCGGGAGAACAATTTATTGCTTTATAAGATTATCGGATCAGAAATTACGATGTAATTCGTGTTCACCGTCTTGCATTCGATTAGTTGCACATTTCTGCAAAAACTATTGCGTAGTTAGTTCAATCAGACTAACTGGGAATTTAAATTTCAAGAAAGTACCTAAAATTTTAGATCGGCACTTTTGTGTAAGAAAAAGTGTCAGAAACTAAATGTTTTGGTAAGTAGCTTATATTTTATTTTGATAGCCTTAATTCATTTCTATCTAACTGTTAGTTTTTACCCAGAAAAATGTCGAAACTATCAAGACAGCAAAAGTTCTTAGAAGAAATTATATTAATTATAAGAATAATCATACGAATTATAATTCTTATATATTCTTATAATTATAAGAATTATANCGATTTAAATAAAAAAAATCTGATTCTTTTGATTTTTTTTTTAAAAAATCAAAAAATCACGAACCCTGATTGAGCAATGAATTAAAAATTCGTATTCTTTGTGCTTGTAACACATATAAATTGGCAATATACAATTTTGTTTAATTATTATAAAGTTTTTATAGTTCATTTCCTTCCCAACATCATACATTCAATCAAGAAACATAAAGTTCGGTCATTTCACCGGCTATGGTAGAAATAGGTAGGTTGACCCGGGGTAATTCACGATTACTCTGTTTCTGGGGTAAATAATGATCACCTGAGTTTTATTTTAAAAAAATTATTTTTTTTTTTTAAATTTGAGACATGGACAAGAATGCTTGTACATTTTACTAAAGTATAACTACATTTACTTAATAATAATTTTTCGTTTAATCTAACAAAATAAGTATCTTTTAAATTGCCTTCTGTATTTTCCATTTCAAAGATGGGTTTCAAAATGTGCACATTTCTGCAAAGATCCCCCTCCTTCTCTTAATAATAAATATTGTGAGTTACTTTCTTTTTCTTTGATATAAAAGTAGTGTAAGCTTTTGTTTAATTGTTTCACATCTACTGTAAACACTATAATTGATTATAGGAAACTATATCAAATGTTGCCCCCTACAGATGGGGTAATTATTGATCACTGGGGTAATTCCTGATCATTGTCATTTCTTCTTATAAATAGTTTATAAATAGCCAATTGTCTTTTCTTAAATAACAGTTCATATTTATTTAGTGGAACAACTATAAAATATATCTTAACTGTCATCACAAAGTTTGTTTTTAAATGTATACAAGACTGTATTCTGATTTGCACCATTTCTGGTTTGTCTTAAATTGCTTATCTTAATTTTATGCGTGTACATCGTTAGAATAATTTTTAAGTTTATAAATTAGCCTAGTATAAATATGGTGAGAAATAATAAGCCTAAAAAGGATACAAAGCTTCTAGAAAACAAAATTATTGAATTTCTTTTAATGATTGAAAATGAAAATTTCAGTGTGAGAGCTACTGCCAGAGCTGTTGACATACCTTACTTAACTTTACACTCTNTATAAGCCTAAAAAGGATACTAAACTTCTAGAAAACAAAATTAGTGAATTTCTTTTAATGATTGAAAATGAAAATTTCAGTGTGAGAGCTGCTGCCAGAGCTGTTGACATACCTTACTTAACTTTACACTTTCCCTTAATGAAGTTAAAAAATCCAGCAAAAGAAATAACCCATGTGGGAACTCTTATATTTTAGAAGAACATGAGAATGAGTTGGCTGATTGCCTAAAATGCATGGCACGGTGCAAAGATTTTTGAAAATTTAAAGTGTTAATCGTTCCTCTTGCTTTTAAATAAACCATTTTATTAGCTGCTTAAACATATCTTTTTGGTTTATTTGCTTGATCTTGATGTCTTATTTGTTAATTACCATAATATAATTATTTTTAAACAGTCCCTTTACAATAAAAACTAGTGATCAGTAATTACCCCAGAAGTGATCAGGAATTAACCCAGAAATGATCAAGACCAGGGGTAATTCCTGATCACTAAAATTTTAAAATCTTATAAATTCTAATTAGATTTTCAAACAAAAGAAGGTGGCATAGGACTCATCTCATATAGCCTCAAACTTCCAGTAAATATTTATTTTGAATAGCTTTTTCACAAAATAGATGTTTGCGTTTTTTGATCAGGAATTACCCCAGGTCACCCTATATATTAAGTGTTGATATGTTTAGTGTTAATCTAGCTAAATATATTAATTATATTTAGATAGATTAGCGGACTTCAAAACAAATTTAAAAATTCTCAAATACGAAAAATAATGGTATTTTATATTAACTTAGTCTAAAAATAATTTCTACTATTTATGGTAATCTGAAATTCGTGGTTTCTGTTACTGCTATCTCCTTTCTTAAAACAAAAAAAAAGAACATTCTCTTCCTATTTAAGAAAGATGACAGCATTTTTACAAAAAAGGGCAAGAATGTTAACGGCTCTATGAAAGGGCAGGCAAAATGGACCACCCTTTTAAAAACGCTAAGGGAGAACAAAGGTCAATTTTTACTTTTTATCATTCAAACATACTTCCTAGAAGGAAAATAAAAGTTCGTATGGCACAACAAGTCTCAATCCTGCAACTAGTTCACTAATTCATTTTCTCCCACCCAAAACTCAGGTCAGGCAAACATTATTATTAGACAAATTTAATCATAGCACAAAATGCAAACTATATGGGTTTGTAAACAGTTTTTCAGTTCTTGATCCAAAAGGTCTTTTTTTTTTGGAAGCAATTAACATATAAAGCAATTGACTAACTCCAAGAATTTTTCATGACTTAAATAACAAAAGTTCTGAAATCACAAAAATTTAAAAAACAATTTGCTCAAAAAATGATGTTTTTTCTTTCATTTTATGAAAGAACACCATAATTTTTGAAGTACATGAATTAAATATTTTATATTTTACTAAAATATGACTGAGTGGTGATTTTTATTACAAATCCATAAATTCAGAACACCATGAAATTGGGAGGGGGGATTCAATTTTAAAAACAAGATTTTTCGGCCACCTTAATCCATGACTTTTTAAAAAAAATAGTTAAAACCATGACATTTCATGACAAATTTTGTTCAATACCAAAATTCATGACTTTCCATGATTTCTCATGACTTTCCAGGTGCATAGATACACAGTGAAATAGGGGTGCCTAACAAATTCGATTTCTTAAAATTATAACACTAAAAGGTTTTGACATAAATTGTTCAAGTTTCAATGCCTAGATATTACAAGGCTAATATACACCTCGCCTTGGTCCATAACTGGAACACCAGTGATTGACTAGAAGACCAATTTTCTTATATATAGATATTATAGGATTGATACAGAAAATTCTGCAACTGGTCTTTTTCATATCAATTTTATTTGGTAGTTATAATAATCAAAGCAGCAAGAAATCTAACAAACATAGTTTAATATAAGTGTCTAGCTTTCTGTTAATACTCATTATCATAAATGACAGATGCAGAACATATATTGATTTCAAACGCATAAGCCGAAACATAACAATGCACTCCTAACATATTGATAGATTCCATCAGATTTAATAAGCTTGTTCAATCTAGTATTGACTTATGAACAATGCTAGATCAAAATTTTAAATCGATAGTTTAGACACAGTATTCGAACAAAACAGTCACAATCTAAAATAAGTATATATATAATAATATAATGGTAAATCATTTGTAAACGTTACGATATGTTACTTCTACGACTTACGAAAAATATCTTTTAAATTGATTATGTATATTTAAAGGAATAAAGAAATGGTAAATGATAAGACTTGCAACGTTATTTTCTGATTAACATTTTTGGATGCTAAAATTTTAAAAAAGAATTCGAAAAATATTACCTTTTCGCATAACGTTTTTACTTGATTTTCAGTTAGTTGCTTACATTCATTGAGTTGCTCTATCCAAGAGTCCAATTCTTTTAAAGCGCTTTTATCTTCCATAGTAAAATATTTGTTTACAGTAAATAAGTATATTTTAAAAACTGATCAGCTTTCGCGACACAGGTAAAGCCTTTCATATAATTGTATACATAAATATTTATCAACGAGTGACAGAAAGGTTTAAAAGAATATGGCCTCCATACATGTAAGAGATTTACGTCATAAAAGATACCGATTATATTTGGGATGATGACGCTTATCTCGGCAGCTTCACTACTGAAAAGTGCAAAAATTTCTACCATAAGGCCATTCACACTGCTCATGATTCACGCAACGCCACTGGCTGTTGAGATAAGAGAAAAACCTGATTGGTGAGTTTTCCACATAAGAATATTTTCACCAATCAGGTTATCAAATTTTTCCGTATAGTCGTATAGTTATAGTCGTATAGTTCCATATAGTTATTTCTGTCCATTAGTAATAATTTAATTAGATTTTTTTTTAATTTAGACCACTCTCTATTTTTTTTCATGCGCATCAGAATTAACGATGACAACGCTCGCGATCTGGGGAGGTGGGAATACACGCTCTCTGGGGAGTAGATAAGTTCCATGTCTTGATGCTTATTCCTTTGGTCTTCTTTTTTTCTCAGTTGTATAGGAATGAACAGTGCGGTAAAGAAAAAGAAAAAAGAAAATAACGGCACATTCTGAATCTGATAATCAAATCTTCACGTTTCAAGAATCAATCTTAATGGCTCGAGGGTTAGACCTGAAATGTGCTTATTAATAATTGCAGACGATGTCACAAAAAAATTAAAAATTACTAAATCAGACACAAAAACGTACTTTCTCTGAATAGACATACCTTTTTTTGCAACGGATTCAGATTTCTATTTGGGAAATTTGATCCCAATAGTTTGGTCAGGAGAGAGTTGCTAAGTTTGGACCCCTTAATGTTAATTTTACTTTTTTGATATTTATACATCCTTAGGCATTTTTTAGGAACTTTTAAAGTTAATTAAAAAAAATTTGTACACAATTTTAAAATTTCTTCATCCAAAGATAATTCCAACGAAAAAATATTTTTAGTAAATATTTATTATTTTTTATTATTTTATTTAAGAAAGGACGATATTTGGAATTGCAAGGTATAAAAATTTTTGCATCATTTTAAGGAATATAATTTTACGTGAAAAAGTACAAAATTTGAGCGAAGTTGATTGAATAATTCCAGAGAAATTGAATTTCAAAAATGTCAGCTATTTAAAATTGGATTTCTCAGGAGCTATTTAACTGAAAGACCGGTTCCATGGCTTTAGCCCTTTCCCTTTTCTCCTCTTTTCAGTTCTTTGGAATGTATTACGATATTTTTCCTTTTTTCTTAATATTTTTCACATTTAATTATTAAAAATATTTCTTTAAATTTCTATGACGCTTTCTTTTAGAACTCTGTTTAATGTGGTTCTGAGTTCCATATAGTTTCTTAACTTTAAATATTTTAATTTACTTGAAAATTAAGACAGAAACTAAAGTGCCTCCTTCTATGACTCTCCACACGCTAATCGTGAAAGCATGTGAAATGTTGCCATCTGCTTTTCGCCACCTATAGCCTATTTCGATCTCCATTAGAGTTTTTAGATACTGTAATTTTATAAATTAATTAGTTTGTGCGCATTTTTCCCCACTTAAATTTAATTTGTTTTGACGTTAATGCTTCTTTAATTTTAATTTTTGAAATAATTGATCACTTTTTTAAGTAAATATTTAGGGTGTTAAATATTTTTTTTTGTCAGGTGTTGTTTTACTGTTAATAATTTATTTAAAATAAGTAAATATTTGTCTTGCAATTGCTTTCATTGCTTATACCAAAGATTAAAGATAGCTGATGTGATCAGCACGTCAGTGTTCGATATGTATTAATTATGGCATAATAATAGGAGAAAACATGACCTTTTATATCATTAAAGTACTTTGCTCAGATGGAATATTTTGTTTAAATGCTGAAAATGCAAACGATAAAGTTACTTTAGGCATCTCATCACTCGCTGCGCATCTAGGGTAGGGCAGGTGGGATGTTTTACCATGTAATAATAAATAATGTAAGTATAGAAAAAGTAAAGCATTGTAACAAATTTTTATAAGTAAATATAATTAGTTTATTTGTTTAACTATAAGTATTTGGAGAAATTATTTTACAATTTTATTAATTGATTTTCTCCTTGCACAAATATCTTGTAGCAGACGATAAAAAGAATAATTATTTCCATTATTACACATTTTTATTAATTGAATATATTGACTCGGTACATACAGTAAAAATAAAAAAAATTTTGAAAGCTGCGAAAAATTTCATCACAGTTTATTTCCCCACACGTCGTTAGTATTCAATTGTTATTTAACGAATTTAAATATAAAATCTTGTAGCAGACGAGGAAAAGAATAATAATTTCAATTACAATCCATTTTTATGGATTGCATACATTGGCGGGGTATTTTAGGTATTGTTAGTTTATACTTGAGTAAAGTTTTTCATTCTTGTGTTTCAAAACTTAGTCATAAGCTAATTCGCATATTTCAGTATTCGTACTTTTCAGTACTAAGAACATTTGAGTCATATTGCTAAATTAATATTCTTTTTTATAATGGACGGTTATGCTACGAATAGTGACTGTAGAACTTACTCCTCATCCACCTGAAAAACATATTAAGATGGTTTTTCAAAGCTCCGTCGCCACAGGAAATTTAAAAAAACCGCAGTTAAAGTGCTTTACACTTGGAGCAAAATTATTTTTTTAAACTATATCATCTTGCTGTGAAAAATTAACTGGGCTTTAACGGACGTCAAACTTAAATATTTTTGAAGTTTTTAAACTTTTTTAAAAATCGCCTACTTGACGATATTTTTCCACCTAGAAGAAAATTCCTTATTCTCTGTTTCTGAACATTTTAATAATCCCAGATAATAAAACATTGGAGTAAGTTTTTAAATATTGAAAAATTAGACCACAAACGCTTTTCATTTCCACAAAACTGTGCCTTGCATTGACATTTTGCATCATTTTCAGAATAAGTATAGAAAGCGCTAGCTTTAGATAGGCTGAACTTGTCTTAGCAGTCATGAGTAGCTGTTGTAAACTCACAGCAGCAATGAAAATAGCATATTAATCATAAAAAAGCACCATTTCATGCGACGACGAATTTTTCGAAAAAAATCTTAAAAGTACAGCTTTAAGTATATAAGAACAAATTTTTATTTTTATTTTATTGTTTTTTTAATTAAAAAAAAAGCTATAAAATAAGAACATTCGTTCTTGAAATAGAAACCACTCTATGACGTTGCAAGATCATTTGGATTTGATTGAACACTAAAAATGGGGTGTCTAATGCTGACATGCCCTTAACAAATCAAACATAAGATAAGTTTTTTTTTTTCACTGTAGAGGAAAATTGTCTCCAAGAAACGATATTTATTACTCTTTTGTCTGTTTTTTAAATCTGATACGATTTTTCGATATCATTTTTATTAGTTCTTATTACTTTAATTGATTATTTAATAAGTTTTGTTTTTCTAATTTTACACGATTTAAGAAAGCAAGCAAAAGAAGGTTATGAAATGTCATTTTAAAACTTGGTATACGCTAGCGCTGGGAGCTTGGCATCCATTTGTTGGCGTACGCTTAGAAGGAAATAGGTTCTCTTCATAGGGACGATGGTTTTTCCGTAACTTGCAACAAAGTATAAGTACGCATATATTATTAGTATACTTTGATGAACCACGATGGCTCAGGATACAGAGCTTTCGCATTACAATAAGTTGAAATGGATTCGAATCCCAGCAATGGCTGGTCGACACGAATTCACTGGCTGGTCGACACTTGAAATATCTTCAGTGGTAAATTAGAAAAAAAAAAACATTTTCCAAGACTTTAAGAGGTCAAGAATTTTGAACACAAAAGAGTTTTAAAGAATACTCGACTCAAAATGTCATAAAATGAATGACATAAACTTCCCCTAACGCAAAGTTACGTATTTTTATTTAAATTTAATTCCAAAACTTTATTACTACAGTAAATGCCAAAGTTAAAGTAAAAACCAAGGAGGGGTTATTGCTAATTTCTTAGGTATGCTGGGGAAAGTTTTGGAATTTGCTTATTTTTGCTGACAATAAATTAGTCAACGTGAAATTTGAATGGCCCTTTATTAACTTAAACAATTGTAGGAAAATGTACCATGCAGACTACTCTACAGGTAGCAGGAATGCAACTACATAGTTGAAATTCAACATGCTGAAGGGACTATATTTGCTTATGAATTTAACACGAGTTATTTTTTTTTTACAATTTTGCCTGATTGATTGTCTATAAAACTTAGGAATTTGAAATTGTAAAGATGTTTAAAAAAATGTACTAGGAATTCGATGGGATAAAAAAAAGGAAAAATATTTGATTAATATTTGAAGAATTATCGACTTGAAATAGAAAAAAATTGCTGAATAAGTAGCGAATATTGATTTACATTAAATTGTTATTTTATAAAAATGTTATAACATTGTAATTAAACATATTCAACATAAATATTTTTAACTTTAAAAATGTTATCAAGCGATAAAAAGTAATTTTTTTTAAAAAAAAAAAACCCTCATAAAATGATGTATACAGGCCATTTGGTAAAATGAAACATTCAACAATTCTTGAAGGTTAGATTTGCAGAGAAAATGAAAATAAATCAATTAGGTGACAACAGAACTAAGTATTTTTATATTATTAATATGCTTTGGTGATTATGAATGTTTTGCTTATCCAAGATTATTGCTGACGATGAAATATTTATTTACCTCTCTTTATCTATTTTGGAAGCGAAACATCTTCCAAAAACGGAACATAGTCATTTCGGTCTCAAATAGCAAAAGAATATTATCTAATACTAGATTGATGCAATATAAGGTTATTAAAGAGTAAGATTTGCTTTTTCCGAGGTCTTTTATCTCTCCTTCAGAGAGGCGAAATTATGAAGTCAAGTGCAATGCGCGTCATACAATCTTATTCCCGTCATACAATGCTATCATACAATGTTATTCCTAATAACTAGCAACTATTTCAAGTCTAACAGATTCATTTTATCAAGCAATTTTTTCTAAATATAAATTGTCTATTTGAATGCAGTATTTTTTTCTTTTTTGAAGTTTATTATAAAAATTTTGAAATTAAGTAATAGAATCCAAGTTCGAATGTTAAATATAAAGCAAAATTTACCTTCATGTTTTCAATGTAAAAATTAAATCTATACTTTTAACAATTTAACCCAAAGCATTGCGTATGAAGTTAGGTTCCAACCGCAGAAAAATTTATAATTCTCAGGATAATGGAAGAAAGTGAAAACGCAAAGGAAAAAGAAAATCAATCATAAAATAGACAAAGCAAAGAGATCTAGTGCATGTGAAATAAAATTACCATGATTAGTCAGAATAGTTTCGATTAAATTTTATAGCAAGCTGTGCTTTTATTAAGCATAATCAAATTCATTACTGTTTTGTGTTTAATTCCTTTAACAGTAAAATTTTTTTCTTATTAAATTTACTAAAGTTAAAACTTATTTTTTGGTTTGGATTTAATACATGTTACTAATTCTTTCTTTCTAATTTTACTAATTTTTCTTACTAATTACTAATATTTTTTTTCCTTCAAAATTGGTTTAAAATTTTCTTTGTATTATTTCTAATTGTGTTAAAATGTATTTTACTTTTAGAATAGCATTCATTTTTGAAACTTTTGTTGATAATTTTTGTTAAAATTTTAAATAAAAGTTCCGCTTATGATCAAGTTAAATATTTAATTTCGCCGTTGCAGCGTGCAAAAAGTGGTTCCAAAAAACCCAAGGAAAATGTTTTTCCCACCGGTTTCACAATACGTTTTATCATGTCACATCATGTTTTATCATGATATTTCATCGCTGTATTTTCAATTTATTGTTTATTTAATTTAGCCCTAGGCTAACCTTATTTCTGAACAAACCTGCTCAAATTCCAGATCCAAGGGACCAGTCTTTTCAGGCTCTTATAACATTTTTGTGTAAAAAATTGACACTGAAAAGACAGCATATGTAAACTACTTTTATTTCACCCAAATCTGTGTAAGTGCAGTAAATATATTCCTATATATATTCCAAAACCGGACCAAATTTCAAGTCAAAATGGCAGGCTTATGTCCGAATTTCTAACACAAACATATTGATTAAAAAAAGACAGCTTCCATGAATCAACTTTATATTTTTCAAATCATAAAGAACGCATTCTATAAATTTCCTATTTCTCTCCATAATTTGATCAAATTGGAGACTCAAATGGCTAGTCCATGTGAATGATGGTCGGGATAGCCAGGTTGGTAGGGTGCTGGACTCACGTCTGTGAGAATGGGTGTTCGAATCCAGCAATCCAAAGACTGGTGCAGTAAATGGTGACTGGTGCATGTTGCATCTGTCGGAGCACGAGGTCCTCTACTATCCCATAGCAAATCAATTCCTCTGAAAGTACTGAATTGGAGATTGATCGTTCTCTGCTTCAGGTCAAAATTACGATCTGTGGATGAATGCATGTATGAATGGGTCCTCCCTGTTAACGGGTGTAACGTATTGTAGTGGCAGAAGTCGAACTCTTGGCCATAGATGGCGCCCCCGGAAAACAAGAACAATCACGCCAATCTGCCTTAATAGCCTATGACAACAATAATAACATATTATCCATATGAGTTATTTTTATTACTCTTCCAAATTACCTGAGTGCTGGTTTCTAACTAAAAAATAAAGATAGCAAAGACAGCATACATAAATCAACTTTATTTCATCCAAATCGGTATAAACACAAGAAATATATCTTGTTTGATGGACATAAAAAATGAAAAAAAAGTGAGCAATCGCAAACACGTATGTAAAAAGCACAAGAACAACACTAACACTTACATTAAAGATAATTAAGTATTGAGCAAGTATAGTAATGAAAGCCTATTAAAGACCACAGTTTTAAATAATATTCTATTATTCACATAAATACCAATACAGTAGTAGTACCCTTTATCAGTAAAAGTGTTTTTTTACAACTATTACTACAGTTATCACATCATACGAGCACAAAATTAGACACTATCGGTAGTAGATCGGTAGTAATCTATATAAAGGGAACATCGATCAAAATCATGCACCTTAGTATGAAAAGCACCTTGAAAATGTTCTCTACTATTTCTTGCATTTTTTAAATGATTTTTATGCTGTTCTTAAATTGATGACAACATTTACTGATTTATCAGGGTACTGTGCTGTGAGTGAAAAGACTGAAATAAATATTTATTAAAAAAATTGCTATCATCTTTTAATTGTTACATTGATTTTATAATCACTATTAAATAACTTTAGAGAATAATCATGTTTTTTTTAACTTTTTTAATATAATAATATAATTTCTTATTATTATACTTGACATAATTTGCTTTTAAACAAGATAAGTAGGTGGATATTTGTTGACATTAATTTAACAAAGATTTATCAACGAACAGTAAGAAAAGAAAATAATTTACATCAAGAAGAATTCCTTACAGTATATGATTCTTTTAAAATGAAAGAGAATAGTTCTATGTTACTCATTTCAAAAAAAATTTCTATGAGGTTATTTAAAATGAATAATGGTTCGAAACAAAATATTGCTGGAATAATTAAAAATACCTTACATAATGCAAAAGGTATAAAAAAGTTAGAAAAAAGAGATCGATATAAAATTCTATGAAAAGTACAGTTTAGCGAACGTGGTGAGTATTTAATCAAAATTTTTAAAATAATCAAGGTTCATATGCACCTGGAAGAAATTAATAAGTAGTATCAATCATGCTATAAAGAAAATTGATACCTAGGAAAATTAAAAATGTTTTAATATTAACTTCCACTATTGAAATAAAACTTTATATCTGCCACCTACATGCAAGGTGTCCTGTAAATGTTGTGCCAGACTTCTAGGGAAAGTAGGGCACATCATAAGGATTAAGCATTACCTAGGAAACCATGACCGGAAATGTCATCTTACGCTGCTAGAGGCGCTTTCCTATTATGAACTGTTACATAGTGTGCTTTTGAACATCAGGTACTTCTTTTTTTCATCTGAATTTTCTGTTTTTTATAATTTAATGTCAAAAACTGCTTTCAAATAGGCACAGTATTAGCTGTTTTACCGTAATTTAACAATTTGGTGACTAACTGGACAAGCTCATCTAATCATTAAATTACGATAAACAACTTTTCTGAGTCTATTTTAATAGAACTATTTACAATAATTAATAGTAACATAGCCACGATAGCTTAGGGGATAGAGCGTTCGTCTTCCAATGAGCTGAACCGGGCTCGAATCCCGGCGATGGCGGGTCGATACAAATTCCGCATCCGTCTTGCCCCGACCACACTGCTGACGTGAAATATCCTCAGTGGTAGACGGATCAAGGGTGAGAGTGCCTTTGCCGTTAGGCTAACCGTGGGAGGTTCTCGCGGTCTTCCTCTCCATTTAACGCAAATGCGGGTTAGTTCCATCAAAAAATCCTCAACGGAAGCAAAATTTCTCCCAATGCTTGAAGATACTTAGATACTAATCTCCCAGGAGTTCCCTTGTTTTCTGGATTGGGTTCAAAATTAGAAGTTTAAGTAGTTTAACATTAGTAGTTGCAAACCTAAAAAATTGGGTTTGCCGTTAAGCAACGGTTATGAAATAAAATGAGATGAAATAATAGTAACATAAGAACATTAGTAGTCGTAAACCCAAAATTGGGTCAGCTGTTCGACGACGGTTATAAAATAAAACAAAATAGAAACATAGAATTTACATGAAATTAAAATTTTTCAGAAAAATAAAAGTGCAAGTTCGAAGGTACACGAACAACATGTCCATAAAAGGAAAGCACCCCTAGCAGCGTAAGATGACATTTTCTTTCATGGTTTCCTAGCATTGCCTACTTCCCTTAGAAGTTCGTCGCAACATTTACGGGACAATCTGTATATTTACTTATAAACAATAAAATACTCTGGTAGCTACAAACATAATAAAATGAAAAAATTTATATAACTGCCATTTTATAATTTTTTCTAGGTGCGCATTAACCCTGATTAATTTCAACACTTCTCGCTTTAAAAAATATAATTATTTTTTCAGAGATATATATTTTTTTAATTAAAAAAGTTTTCAAAGAAATATAGACTTGCTATTTAAAAGTACCAAATATTTCCTTTGAAATGTTCTCTGATTTACAAAATAAAATACTGTACTGATAGCAAAATATTATAACAATTTTATTACATTGCACTCTATTATATTAACTAATAATGTTCTCTTGAAAAATAATGATTTTTCCAGAGATAATCTAAAAAGGTTTTTAAATAAGTATTGAATTGCTATTTGAGAGTAACTTATGTATTGAATGTTTTATTGATAACAAATTCAAACACTATACTGATCGCACACGATTCAAATAATTTTATGTCACACTAATTCACTGATAAATATAAAAATAATTTTATTTGTCGATAATTATTATAGATCGAGAGGATTAGTTTATGTTCCAACCAACAGTGCATCATCTTAAAATTTATTATATTTTAATAATTAATGATTGTCGTATTCATCTATATTACTGTATCCAAAAATCATCTTTTCAAATTAAATATTCGCTGAAAGATATTTTGAAAGTTAGTTTTATTTAAAAATTCTGCTTTAAATTCTCCCAAGGAGCAGAAGATGATAGCAAAATTACTTGAAATTAAAATGGGAAGATTACATGCATGCAGGGTGTTTCATGTATTTTTAGAACTATTGTCAAAAATTGAGTCAAAAAGCTTACACATTAATTAGGTCGCAAATTAGTATTTGAGAAAATTCGAGTAAAAAAAAAAACTATTAAATTCTGACAAACCATAATTGAGGAAGGCGGACCTAACGAACGTCAATATTTGTTTGATTACTTGTTGAAAAGAAGAGGTCTTTTTGATAATCATCTTTCAATTTCCTAATATTTTCTCCCAAAATTAACCATGTTTTGTGGCTTCATACGCTCGCTTTCATCCATTGTGGTTTGTCAGAATTCGATGATGCTGTCATTACGGAGCACTCTGTAGTATAGTTTGAGAACAGTTGTAAGGCAGAAACTATTAGGCAATTATATAAACATCATTTAAATTTGTAAATTATGGATTTATAATTTATCTGACCATGATTTAGTGATGAATAAGATAACCTATAAGAATTTTAAACAAATTTGTTTATAAATGAAAGGCAGACTGTTGTTAATCCAAATCATTAGACAATTATGAAAACATCATTTAAATTTGTGAATTATAATTTATAATTTGTATAATTATAATTTATGACACATAATAACCAACATGAATTTACACTTAAAATTTTAGAATCTGTTGACAATTTTATATAACATTATCTAAATCATAAGAACACAAATTTAAATGTAACACAATAACAATAATAACATTATAATTGGTTTCACATACATCATCATAATCATATCCTATACAAAACATAAAAATGAAAACAAAAATTTTGTAATTGAACAAGAAAAGTTATATATTTCCCAAGAGTAACTTTTCTTCTCATCCAGAAGAAGGTTAATAAAAACAAATTTTCAAATTTAATGAATTTTTTTTTTTGCTTACTTATTTAGACATTTTTTGTACAAATACAAATTAGAAATAAATGATCAGATTTTATCAGTCAAACAAAAATTCTTTTTTAACATACTTATTTTTTTAACACACGAATTTTCTTTAACTTACTTATTAAGACATTTTTCGAACTAATACAATTTAGAAATAAATTATCAGATTTTATCAGTCAAACAAAAATTCGTTTTTAACTTACTTATTTTCTTGACATACGAATTTTTTTTTAACTTACTTATTTAGACATTTTTCGAACTAATACAATTTAGAAATAAATGATCAAATTTTATCAGTCAAACAAAAAATCGCTGCTTTCACATGCTTGAGTTTAGAAAAGATTCTAAAATACTATGAATATTTATTAAACATTTTGAACATCAATTTTTATTTTTATTTTCTGTTCCAAATTTATAAAATTTGCAAAATTCGCTCAGAAAATTTTAAAAATCTTTTCATTCAAATATAAGAAAATATAATTTTAGTAACTATTGCAAATGTGCATTAAAAATAATTTCAGTTGATAAGAAACACTTGGTTATGGTTTGGGTGAACCTATATAAAAAGTTTCTAGGATTCTATAAAAATTACAATTATATATTACCTTCATGTTGACGACTTATAAATTCCTGAGTGTTATCCTAAAGATGCACCAAAAATTAAAAAAGAGAGGGAGAGAAATAATTTTTTTCAATCTTGTCGAAAATGAAATTAAAAAAGTAGGAGTCGCAAATTGAGGTTTAAGTGAGGAAATCTATCGAATCACTAAGGAGGAAGGTGTGATGAAAATCATCAATAATCCGCAGTTTCTAATAATCGTCTTTGAATTCCTAGTAATTTTTTCTGACAATCAAACAGGGTTTAGTTCCATTTACAGTTCGTCATATTTAAATAGAATTTTTTCCTGGAATATAATTAGTTTGCGATCCTCGGCGTACATAATTTTCTTATTTAGTTTTTACAACAATTCCGGAAACATGTGTTAAGGTCGGTCGTTACTGAACTCCTCGAAAATCATCAAAACTACAGGAAATAAGACATTTCAATTTTTTTTTTTTTTTAAATACTAACTTGTCGATTTGAAGTTAAATGTAGTTAAAATGTAGTAATAAAAGTACTGCATTCATAAAAACGATAAATCAAGCAAACATTTTCCCCAAGAGTGTAGAGAAATTACTGAAACATTCCTTTTAATCTTAGAAAAGGATTGATTACTATAAAAATACTGATTCAAAAAAAAAAAAAAAATGTGCAAATGATGTTACATTTTGAATATTGAAAAATGACGTTACCATAAAATACTTGCTTAAAATCCTAAAAAAGAAAAGGAATAAAATCACGTGAAAATTTTAAAATTTTAAATGCAAATGCCAACAACAATCCGGGATATGGTGACTGTTTTGGATTATCTCCATTAACTTCCTTGACTCGATATTTATCTTTTATACTTTTAAACTTGTTTTCTATAAAAATGTACATTGAAATTTACACTGAAAGGTTGAGAAAAGGTTTAAAACAATAAGTTCATGATCATCACGTAGCCAACCGCATGCTTATGTGCGCAACCTCTGCGCAGCACAGTAACCACAAAATACAATTGATTCACTATAAGACTTGCGCAGAACATACGTACAGGAGCGTGCAGGATGCTCCGTGAAAGTGCTAAATATAAAGATTTCGCTCTCTCACATAACATTAAGTATGCTCGCTGACGTACGATATGCGCAGTACAGTTACCACAAAGCAATCTTGATTCTCTAGATTTGTGCAAAACCTACGTACGGGAGCGTGCGGTTTGTAACGTGAGAATGCGAAATCTGATTGTATTACACTTATGAATTCAGAATCATCCCAATATTTACACAAAAGACGAGTGTTCACATAGTTAATCGGAATCATGTAAATGTAGAAAATGTAAGAAGTCTTTTTTACAGCCACATAGAAACATCCATTCTTCTTAGACCTTTAATGATTCTAATGCGTAACTATCAAAGCACATCAGCTATGTAATAATTAACTTGATAACCATTGGAGACAGGGTCTTTCCATTTCTCTGAATAGCTGTATCTCCTAGTTTGCAGTGGTACTTTTCTCCACACAATGTGTGACATAGAATTCAAAGATAAGTTATAAAAAAATTGCATTTAATTTTTTATATTTTTTAGAAGAAAATCAAAACATTTCGTTTTAATTCTAATAAAAGTTGATTGCTGTAAGTGGACGAGAGAATTATTCAACTAAATATGCTGATTATGATAATATAACAGCAGGGGCGGCGTTAAACATATGAATGTAACGCTTTAAATAAACAAATTTTATTTTAACTTACTACAAACACTGTCATCCATTGTATTAAAAACACATCTAAGTAGTTAGTACCCACGCAACCGCATGCGTTTAGTTAAAGAAATTACAGTCAATGAGCAAAGACAATTAAAACGGCAACCGATGGCCACTGAGGGCAAATTCTCTTTCATCAACATTAGTAACTTAAAATATATAATAAAAAAATTAGTTTGAATAAACCAAGAATTAACCATAAAGCAGCTTTAAATGCTGAAATAGATTTTTAAAAACATCAAAATGCAAGTAAATTACGGCAGTATTACTTCCTCACTTTCTATGTAGGAGTAAAGTAAAGTATATCAGCAACAGCTCTTTGGGGGCCATTGGCTCGTGGAGTTTATAAGGTTCCACAATTTCGCGAATAACGGTATGATTGTGCTATTTTATTCAGTAATGCGCTCAACGTTATCTTTAATTCAAAGACAAGCTATCAGTCAATCTGGAGCTGGGGGTGATTCAATCAGCCGCAATAACAGCTTAGTGCCTTTAACCACTGTTCTATCGTTGCCTTCTACGTGGAGAAATCCTGTTAAAAATTATTTGCATTCTATTATTGAAAAAATCAACATTTGTAGCTTCATGGTTTAGTCTTAGTTTAGCTGAAATTTCTTAATTTCTTTACTTTAAATTACTAATGTAGATGGAAAAAGAAACTGCTCTGAATGGTTTCTCTCGCGATATAGCGTCCGTGAATATATATTCAAAGCTGACAGAAAGACCACGATTTTGATCTTGCTCGCAGCACCTTGACAAGTCCAAAATTCTGTTGTGACAGTAAAATAATTCTGTTAATCAGCTTTCGATCCCCGGTATGTTACCAATTCCGTAGGATAAGATACCGGGTTTGTCTGAGGTGGTGCATTTCGTGCAGTAAAATGAAGGATATGTTTGTTTATCCTTCTGTCAGCCTTATGTCAGGAGGCTTTCGAATGAAGACCGCGAATAATGCTCAATTTTGATTTCTGCCTCCAGGTGCAGGTTAGAATCCTCCAATATGTTTTTCTGAAATTAGCATTCGCCAGTGCATAGCACAAAGGGTTGACCATACTGTTCATGTAACAAAGATAATAAGAAAAGTCCCACAAACCTTGAGGAATAATATCATCACAACTAACAAAGGTCTCAACGCTTTTTATCAGCACAAGTACGTTATACGGCGTCCATGTTATTATGAACGCAAACAGAATTGCGCTCAATGTGCGCGCAGCTTTCGAATCAAATTTTCTGTCTTGAGTCTTATTTATAATTTTTTTTACGTTAGGTCTTTGCAACCTTGCTTGTTTCGCTAGTCTAAAAGCACTCAAGGCTTCGCTTGAACTGCACCTTTTAATATTTTGATTTGTCACTGAATGCTCGACCAGGGCACTAGTGCTCCTCGATGATCTCATCGGAACAGGAGTGATTCGAACGTCATCTGGAATCTGCTTGACCGTTGCTTGTTCGTTTTCGGGCATGCTAATCATTATGGTATACATACCTTCATCTCTATTCATCGGATATATGCTATCTCCTGCTTTTTTTCGTAATGCCTCTATCGTAGCTATTTGATCTGGCCGAAGAGTTACGGAAGTTGTCCTGGAAGACTGGATAGGAGTTTCGACTGAGCTAGGTGTTGTGCCACCGGGGCTGTCATCATCGTTTGCTTCATCGCGATCTATGCTACATAGAGAAGAAAGAAAGGCTTTTAAGTGGTGGGAACAGTTTTTATCCTGCTCGGGCACAGGAAAATCTTCATCTGAGAGCATTTTGTTTGAAGTTTCTAAATTGCTAGTTGATTCTTCTACAGCAGCTACTGGATTAGGAGTTGGATCTGGTTGATCAATTTGTTTGTCAGCGTGAAGGTTCGCATGTTCTCTTTTACTCTCTTCTGTGGCCAACCATATTCTGTAATACAAAGTAATCATAGTGATGACAGGGGCATAAAAAGCGATGAGACAAGTTATCACGGTTATGTAGGTGTTAGTTTCAAGGAACTGTATGTAGCACTTGTCATCTGGGACTGATCTCTTGCCCTCGATGTAAGGCCAGCCAACAATCCACGGTGGCCATGTTATGAACGATAATATCCACGCACCACCGATCATAAAGTAGGCTAACTTAACAGTTCTTAGAGCTCGATATTTAAGAGGATTGGTAACCGAAAAGTATCTATCAAAGCTAATGACGAGTAAGTTACACACGGATGCGTTACTGCACAGATAGTCTAAAGCAAGCCATAGATCACAGACTATGGCGCCTAAAGTCCATCCTCCCATCAAAAGATAAGTGGTAAAAAGAGGCATTGAAATAGTCCCGATCAATAAATCGGCTGAAGCTAAACTTAAAAGGAATCGATTGCTTATGGTTCTCAGTCTTCTGTCCATATTATAAGATATTATCACCAATATATTTCCGATTATCGTTACCATACTCAAAATAGTTGTTATAGTTGCTATGGCAATGGTTGAAAGTAAGGTATAGGGTGGTACTGGAACGCTGGAAACAATTTCGTCACAGGTGCCTGGAACATTGGTATTGACCACTTTTTCTTCCATGCTTTAACGATGACTCTTAATTATTTATTCCTTCAAATGGATGCAGATACTGTGCTGGTTTCGCTAAGCTGTCTTCAGATGGTTGGCAATGCATCCATTATCTCCTACAATATAATTGAAGATTAATATACTGTCATCACAATTTTATTGAGATTTATCAAAAAAACCTGTGATATCAGTTTCCAATTAGTAATAGTTTTAAAATTCTGTTCTTTTTTTTTTTAACTATATTTACTTTTTCGTTTGATGATTTTTTGTAGTTATTTTTGACAAGCTAATGTTAAGGCTCTAAGTTCCAAAAAATTCCTTAGGGGCATTAAAATTCTTAGCAGTATTATAATAGAAAAATTTCTAGTTAGAGCTCTGTTCCTTACGAGAACATATTCCAGAATGTATAATTTTTTCAAAACAGTAAATGATGATAATTTGTTCAAACACTTTTTATTTTGGCAAGCCAAGCATTAGTATAATGGCGAGTTCGTTTACGTTAGTGAGTTAATTAAGAAGCCAAGAGCTTCCTATTGCTTTCAAAGTTTGTCTTTGTTATCCTATATTTTATTGGGATAATGATTTATCTAAAATACCTTCAAATTCTTGCCCTTATTTGAGAGGTAAAATAAATAAATCCAAAGTAGATAAATAAATAGAACAATTCATTTTAGAATATGTATGCGAATTCTTGCTAGAATAGTAGTACAAAGTTTACTTTAATTAATGAAAATATAAAAGTAAATTTATGTAAAATTGATTAACTGATATTTCCATCGTTTTTTTTACCGTTAAAGGCAGAATTTATCGTGATATGCAATTTATTATCAATCAAAATTCCACTTACTTTAAGATTATCAAGATATTACAAGTATCAGTCAATGATATTATAAGTATCAATCAATTTCTGATCAATAAAGGAGATTTAATTGTCAATTAAATTATGAATAGTTACAGTTTTCAACTTTCCGCTGGAGCTTTATACCTAATGACAATTATTAAAACACACTAATTATAAATACAATTTACAGTTATTTTCTCAACGCTGCTAGGCCAATTTATTGCAATATTATCTTCAAATATAACTTACATTCATTCAAAATTTCGAACCACTTTCTGACTAGCTGGATAATTCAGATTTCAACTGATACCAATGCAAGTTAGAGATGTTTCATAAATCAAGTAGAATCACAACATTTTATTGACGTTAGAAACTTTTGAAAAATTTCCAGAAATAAATTGACAGACAGATGACTAAAATATTGTTATTATTATTAATAATAATAAGATAAAAAACATTAGAACATTAGAAACACTTAGAAAGGAGAATATAATAGTGTTATTGTCAGACAGAAAACAAAATGCGTAAGGTGTATTTTTTTCCGTTATAAACTTCACCTTCGATGTCCCCTACGTGAAAGTGATACGCTCTTCACTGTTCGTTTTGTGTCTGAGTAAAATAGATTATTTTTTCCTTTTTAGTTCCCTCTAAAAACGCAATGTTAAAATTTTTATTTCATCATTTTCTCTATTTTATTACAATTTTACTTACGTAAAAAGAAATTACTTTAAACTGAAAAATATTATGCATGCTCAAAATATTGAATTTCTCAAAATTAAGCACGATAAAATGCACAAATTTGAACGCGCAAATACTTGATTCATTGTTCAATTAATTATAATACCAGTAATTATCAGAACTAAAGATAAAAAACAGCGTTAATCTCTTTATATATATTTCTTATGAGACCCCATAAATTCAGGTATATCCATTTTCAACTCTATAGCTAATATTATAGCCTTTCTTGGCTCTTTTGCAAAAAATAGAAAACTCACATAAACTGAATTCATCCAAATGTCACAGAATGCATAACTTGTAGGTTGTTAGGTTGTTGGACGCTATCAAAATTCACAATTTAAATGAATAAAAAAAAACTAATTGAGTTATTTTTCCGAGAAAATAAAGGTAAAAAAGGTATTTAAACCATAAAATCTTTTAAACAAGTGCCAAATCCCACAATACAAATTTTAAATATGAATTATTTTCTTTCTTCAGCAAAATAACAAAACAACACAAATAACAACAAAATAACAACCGATGTTTAATAAATCTTATCAATGCTTCACAACTAATATCTATTTAATCTATCCCAAATCTTTTTAATTCTGTTGCTAAAAGTCTAAAATTGTAAAGGCGTTGTTAATGTTGACACATCTAGAGTTACCGCCTTATTTTTTAACACCTAGATATTTGTGATGAAAAAAACTCCCTTTTCTTCCCTTTGTTTACACATTTAGAGTTTCCACCATATTTTTTAACTATTTGTGATTAAAAAAAAACACTTTTTTCCCCTTTGTTTACACATCTAGAGTTTCCACCATATTTTTTAACACCTAGATGTTTGTGGTGAATAAAACACTCTTTTTTCCCTTTGTTTACACATTTCGAGCTTCCACCATATTTCTTAACACCTAGATTTGTGATGGAAAAAACTCCTTTCCCCCCTTTGTTTACGTATCTAGTGTTTTCACCTTATTTTTTAACACTTAGATGTTTGTGATGAAGAAAAAAACCCTTCCCTCCCTTTGTTTACACTTCTACAGTTTCCACCATATCTTTTAACACCTAGATATTTGTGATGAATAAAATCCCCCTTTTTTTCCCTTTGTTTACACATCTTGTGTTTCCACCATATTTTTTAACACCTAGATATTTGTGATGGGAAAAAAACCCCTTTCCCCTCTTTGTTTACACATCTAGTGTTTCCACCATATTTTTTAACGCCTAGATATTTGTGATGAATAGAAACTTCTTTTTTTCCCTTTGTTTACAAACATCTAGAGTTTCCACCATATTTTTTTAACACCTAGATATTTCTGATGGAAAAAACCTTTTTTTTTTCTACTTAAAAAGAAGAATGCTTCATGTTAGAGATGCTTGCAAACTTTTTTAAATAATTAATATTCAACAAATATTTAAATAAATACAGTTGGAAGAATATCTTTTACTTTTTTTCTAACTTTTGTATGCTTATAGAATATAATAAGAGAAATGTTTTCATACTAATGCTTAGTTGTGAATGCTTAGTTAGTTGCGATGCGAATGTTTATGATATTATTATAAGTTTTATTATGTTTGTCATCGGGATTAATTTCCTAAATTTAATTAAAAATTTTAAGCAAATAAATAATAAAAATTTTTTTTTACTAAAATTTAAGACTCAGTATGAAACACGTTCTCATGTTTGTCACATTTGTTTTAAAAATACAATCAAGGGAATTTCATAACGTCAAATCCGTAAAGCAAGGATTTTAAATTGGTTTTATGAAGAGAATTATTACTGTTATTTAGAGCATAAGTGCATTTTATGGATGTGTTTTAAAAATTTCCATTGAAAAAAATCATAATTTGCATAAAACATGTCATAAATTGTCCAGATAAGACAATAAAAGTTATTTTTAAAATATTTATCAATCTCCTTCAATAACAGAATATCCGCCATAAGAAACATTGTGATTGGTGGCAATATTTGTTTCCAATTTAAACATAACGTTGAAACAAACACGATCTTTAAAAAAATATTTTTTAATTAACTTGATACTTTTTAAATAAATTTAAATAAAAAATTGAGTAATTTTCGCATTTTTTATAAAAGAAATATTTTTTTCTATCTTTCCTGTTCTCAGAATATTTTTTCAAAAGCATTACTTTAGTTACATACGTGTAATGTAAGAAAAATCTGACATATGTAATTTATTTTTATGTGTAAAAAGTTTGGTTATGTGTTTGAAATATATTTTTACATATAAGAAAATTTTGATGTTGTATTTAAAGTTTCGTATTTGATAAACGACGTCGTTGACTGAGTGGTACGGCTTCGCACTCTCGTGCTACTAGTCCAGAGTTCGATCCTCGGGCCGGGCAAGGTTTACCCAGCCTTTCATCCCTTCAGTGGGTAGATAAAATGAGTACCAAGCATGCTTGAGAACTAAACACTGGGGGTTCCACGTTGGGCTGACCACCCAACAGGAACTTGTGCACTCCAGAGTCCATGGTCAAGTAAACTGAGATGGGCACAGTAGGCCTTGGCCCACTATGGGCTGTCGCGCCACTGAGTTCAGTTTAAATTTGATACACAGTCATAGAAAGAATGTTATATTGAACATTTAAAAGCACTACTCGTAGATCCAAAATCACCTCTCTTAATATGGGTTTTGTAATATGTTTTTGTGTGAATTTTTTTAGAGTTTGGAATTTAACTGAGTTATTACTTAAATATTAATTTTCCTTAAAATTAAATATTTAAGCGAGAAAATTGTTTTATTATCGGGCGAAATCTATGGCGTTTCGAATAACTATTTGTTCGTTCGGTGAAACAAAGTGGTCTAATATTTTCTGGGATTCCCAATACCTTCTTGATTGGATCACAGACAATAACGTTCTATTTGTTAACAATTTTCATTTATTTAAAATTGTTTTTGCAAAAAACTCAATTTGTTTTTCAAATTTCATAAAATTGTTTCTCTTGCTTTGGAAAATTAAAAAGGCTTTGAGCTATAAGAGTTAATTTATACGAGCCCATTCGACTGAAACACACAAAAAGTTAATAACTCAGTTATTAATACGGAAGTGTAACCCTCCTCAATCTTTAACCCACTGGCAGTTCAGCAATTGTTCAAAATTGGAAAGATGTTTCTCCTCTATACACTATTACCATATCTTATAACATTGGAAAACCTTTTTTTTCTATGCGGAAGAGAAAAAAAAGGTTTTTCTATGTTATTAGATAGGCTAATAGTATATAAAGGAGAAACATCTTTCTAATTTTTAACATTTGCCAGTGGAAAAGAGAGCCGTGGTGGCTCAAGAGATAGAGGATCCACCTTCCAATGAGGTGAATCGGGTTCGAATCCCAGAGATAGATGACCAATACGAATTCCACACCCGGCTCGAACTGATCTCAGTGCTGACGTAACATATCCTCAGTGGTAGACGGATCATAAGTTAGAGTCCCCTTGCCATCTGGCTAACCGTGAGAGGTTTTACCTCACCATGTAATGCAAATACGGGTTAGTACCACAAAAAAATACCTCCACGAAAGCCAATTTACACTAATACTTGATCCAGGAGTTTCCTTGTCTTCTGGATTGGGTTCAAAATTACAAGGCTTCGGAGTTGAACATTAGTAGTCGTAAACTCAAAATTGGATTGGCTGTTCAACGTCGGCTACATATATATATATATGTATGTGTGTATACAATTTATATTATTTAAAAACCTACTTTAATGCTTCATTATCTGGGCTCATTAAAATTTGCAAAAACTAAGAATAAGGCAGTGATTTTAATAATTGTTTTCTGGATGGAAAAATGTCGCACATTGGTGATTTTTATTTTATTCATTTGTTTTTAATTTATTTGTTTTAAGTTTATTTGTTTTTAATTTATTTGTTGTTAATTTATTTGTTTTTAGTTTATTTATTTTTAATTAATTTATTTTTTTTAATTTATTTATTTATTTTTAATTAATTGATTTATTTTTAATTAATTGATTTATTTTTAATTAATTTATTTTTAATTTGCATATTTATTTATTTTATTGCTATTTATTTTATTATAATTTTAATTTATTTATTTGATTAGTTATTTATCCGTTCCTAAAGCCCAGATAATTCTTTACTGCTAGACGATATAGTTTAAAATCATTGTTTGGCTTCAAGTGCAAGGCGTATAAACTGCGGCGTTTTTATTTTCCTTGATTCGAAAAACCATGTTAAAGCAGCTTCTTGTCATTTTCGAATTCGGTATGTTATATAAAGTATGAGATGAGATTGACAGATTTATCCGTGATGGCTCAGTGGTCAGGCTCTGAAATGTCATTGGGAAGAACTAGTATAAGGGTTCGATCCTCGGTTTTATAATCGATACCAACTTGTATTGGTAAGTAAAGGCGGCATGAGCACAATACGGATCACATTTCCACCATTATGGTTTTGGATTTTTAGGAGAGCACTGGAGAATGACGTTGGAGGTTAAATTTGTGATTAACAATTGTGGAACCTTAATCTCTATACCCTCTTACCCTCTGAAATGCTCTACTTTTTGAGGACCGACGAATTTTAATAAATAAGTGAATAAAAATGAAAATAAAAATTAAGTAAAAAGCAAATGAGTAAATATAATAAAGGAAATATTAAAAAAATGGTACAAATCTTAAATTTAAAAAAGCTAGTAAAAAGTCTTTATTTTAAAAAGAAGCATTTTTTCATTAATGTAATTCTTATATCGAACTCGAAAACAAAAAATTAATTTGTTAACTTGTTAATAAATTAATTTTTTGCTTTAAGTGATAAATTTGCTAATTTGTTAACTTGTAATACACGAAAATAAGAAGTTAACAGTGATAAGAAGAAATATAAATTCGATGGAAAACAAAAGAAAATTGTTACTGAAACTGGGACTGAATGTAGAAGAAAACTGTTACTGAAATGTAAAACTGTGAGAAAAAGAAATTCAAACAATTTTGATATTTAAAAGAATTACAATAAAACTATAATTCCCAGCAAATTTTGAAAAATTGTTAATTGCAAAATTGAGTTCTTTTAATGTAAAGCTGCTATTTTCTCATAAGACATTCATACATATATTTTTTCAAATTTGTGATTTTTAAATCAAATGTTAGACATTGAATAACAGATTAAAAATTTTGTGAATTTTGCAACCACTATTTTATTATTTCTATTAATTTACCCGGTAAAATATTTATTTCCGAAGAAAAAGAAAAAATACAAATACAAATGTAGAAACAAACTGAAAATGTCGTAAAAAATAAAGTTATAACAAGAATTTGAAAATAAAATCTCGTTTTTAATCAAGAAAAAACAAATAAAACGCACGTAAAATCGAACAATCTGGGGTAAAATCGATCGACCACTAAGCAGGTAAAAGCATATCACCTCGTTCTCTTTGACATCTCGTTTATCCCACTTATGGTATAACCTGACGTCGTTATATCCCTACCTTAATTTTTAACCATAAGTCATCAACCAAATTACATACCAAATACAACCCAAAATATAAACACGCTTAAAACAAAGTATGTTTTTCACCATCTCCCAAAATTTTTAATTCGAAATGTTATTTTTAAAAGCAGACGACTATTTATCTTACCGAATTCCATTGGAATCTGGCATCTGCTTGAGAAGAGGACGAATGCTTGCTCCTCTTTCTTCCATCGAGTCATGTTTCATCTGAGGTTCCAATCGATAAAGGGTGTTGCTTATGGGTTTAAAACGGTAATACAGAAATTCAGCTCGAAGATAGAAGTTTAATATTATTCTAAATTTAAATATCGTCTGATTGAATTGTATCGTTTTGTTTATTTTTCTCGGGGAATTCGAGAGCACCAGGAAGAACCATCACTTCACTCAGGGTTCATGGTGAAAAAGGGGACCTTGCGCGCGCAACCGCCCACTTGCTGAGGGATGAGGGCGCACACATTCTTCTGCAGAAGCCCATATCCAGGGGCGCGGGATGCATTTCCAAAGGTATTTTCTAACTTCCCCCCTCCATACAAAGAATTCGTAGATGTTCTTTTTTTATTCAACCAATACTTTTCGATAGGAGATACAATAAAAGTGGGAATCATTTGCTGTTTTTCGATTATATCAATTTCAATAATCGCCTTACAAATGACAGATGGAGACATATTGTCGTTAAATAATTTTAATAGAAAATGCCTTGTTCCAGAAAAAAAAAAGTGGCAGAATTTTTTACGACAAAGTTCAAAATAATATTCTTATTTACAATAATTTCTATTTAATTCTATTACAATAATTTCTATTTAATTATTTTTCTCGATAGTTCCAAGTCTAAAATTGTATTTATTTATTTTTGATAAAAACTAAATTGTTCTCAAAATATCAGTTGCAAACTATGAAATTTAAACTGTTTGTACAACGATTCAGATTCATGAATTGGGTTTAAATAACGAGAGAATTTTTTCAGCTTTCAAAAAGATGTTAACAAAAAGGTCCCGATGATTTTATACATGATAACATAGATATTTTTTTCTTACTGTTTTACATTGAATATTGATATAACAATTTTCTTACATTTTCCACCAACTTCATACTTCTGGAAATCTCGTCACTGTTAACACATTTCATATATATGAACAAGATGTTTTCCATATCATTCCATACATGATAATACAGGCAAGATCGAAACACGATGTCAACAATACAGCTGTAATCATAACATGCTATATTTCAATAAATAAAAATAACTCTTTCAGAATGCTATTGTGCGTTCGCTAGTTTGTCTATAATTATTTCACTTGAAATGGTAGCATATTATATTATGATATAATATCAGACCTAGTTTCAAAATTATAAGTTAATATTAAGGAGAAATATGGAGTATTACATAAATATAGTACATAAGAAAAACATTTCTATCGGTTCATTATAAACGCGCTTAGGAAAATTTGTGAAGGAAAAATTTATTTACGTTACTATATTGGTAAATAAATAAGTAAAAAATATTTTTCTTAAATATAATATTTAACAATTGACGGTGACCGAGAATACAACTCACCCTCGGGTATTTTTAGTCTTCAAACTACATAACGCTACGCCTTCAACTAGGTCTCAGAACTCATATCAAACTTTTTAAGTAATTTCTATGGTTTGTCTAGGAATCCATGTTATGCCCCATTGTGCACCCCCTCATCTGTCTATAAATATTTCCGTTGGTATGTAGTATATTATATTACAATATTATATCTGACCGAGTATCAAAATTATAGGTTATTATTAAGGGGGAAATATGGGACATTATATATATATATACAGTATGTTAGCAACAATTTCCTACTTTTTACGCTTTTATTATGTTCGCACTTCCAGATAATAGTAATAATATTATTATTAAGTAAAGGAATATTTTATTTACGTCATATTATAGCGTTTTAAGTAATTTCTTGACCAATCTTATACTTGACTATACTTGACAAGGTCAGAGCTGACGTAAGTACTATTGTAAAGATAAGTAGCAAGAATACTTCACTGGACCCGGAATCGTCACGTGACAATTGGGTCCATTTTGTCGGCATCGTGTTATATAATAAAAAACGGCCTAAGCTGTTGAGGTAGCCACGGCATGAAAGGGGCTGTTGCGCTGACAAGGAAGAAGAAGAAAAACTTCATGGCACTATAATCAGGTCTTACTCATTTTAATTGTTTACATACAGTGCTGACCAAACAATTGTAAATCAACTTAGATATTTCAAAATTGGAATTGCTCTTGTATGAAACATTTGATACCATTTTAAAAATTCAAGAAAAATCTCTCGCTGTGTGTGACGAACACGAGAAGATCGGAAACTGTAAACGCGAAGAGACCGAAATATTTGCTCTTTATAACAAAACCATTCGTAAACAACAGTTTTTTAATAGAAATATATAAAAGTTCATAAATATTTATTGAATTTTAAAATATATTAATTACTTAATTTTTTATTTTATTTCTGCACAGTGCTAAAGATGTTAAATAATTTGCTTTGAACTATTTATTGTTTCTTTATCGATTTATGGATCATCTCTAGCTTTTAGTTGCTTTAGGGATATAAAAGGAATTTTTTCAAGAAGGGACTAGCTGAGCTGGAAAGATGGTAGAAAAGTACAAATTTTAAAAATCTCAAAAATATTTCTCGCTAAACCGTTGTTAGATCGTTAAATGTGAGCTATGCTCCAATAGACTTAACACTAGACCAACCAAGCATTTTCGATTTTCTCGTTAAAACCGGGTTTTCGTTAAATCGAGACTCGTTATAAGCAAATTCAACTCTCTCTATATATTCCTTATCATATAATAATAGAAGACACATAAATAAATAGTTTAACTTTGCTGAAAATGTAATTTTATGTTTTAAGGTTACAAATTTGAATTATTTTTTAAAAATTTGCTGCTTTTTTATTTATAGCAGAGTGGTTGAAACTGTTAGTGTGAAAGACTGGTGTTCTATTTTGTTTTGTGAGTTATCAATTTTTAGTTAACTTCATTTTCAAGTCCGCAGAAATATAGATTTATTAAACATTCTAAAACATAAAATATTATTTCAAATTATTGTTAAATTTTAATATTATTCATACTAAGCAAAGTTTTTAAAATATAAATAAAGTGTTTTAAATTTTGCAATACGAGTAGTGAATAAAACAAAATACTGCTTCTTGTAAAGTAGTGCTTCAGGCTTAGCTTAAATTATTGGAAATTATTGTAATAATAATTAAATTAATTTTAAAACTACGTTAGCAAATGATTAAATTAGTGTATAATATTGTAATAATGATTAATTTTAAAATTACGCTATTAAATGATAAGATTAAATTAGATGGCGCTAAATTGTGCTTCACCATAAAGACAGGTTTGTTTTTATGTGAGGAATGTGAAAGAAACATTTGGGGAGCACTGGAATTATTTTTCCTTTTCCACACAAACTATAATTTTAACTAAGGGCAGTGCTTCCCAAACTTATGACTTTTGTGTACCCTTTCTAAATTTTTCGTAACGCTGTGTACCATTAATAAAAAAATGAATGTATTTTTTACTAGGAAAAAAAATTGCACAAAAGTTTAAAACAACTGGCTGTCGACTCAACTAATTATTAACTGTTAACTCTGCAAAAAATAGCCAATAGAAAAACACGTAATCGTCAATTTTTATGACTTGCTTTTTTTTAAATAAAATTTTTTGAAATTTTCGTTTGTTGACAGATATTTCGAATAAGAACGCGTACCCCCACTAAACTGTTCCCCTACCCCTGGGGGTACAAGTACCACACTTTGGGAAACACTGATTTAGGAGATTGTAGCTCTCAATAGGTCATTTAATTTTCGTAAATAATTTTGGCTTCGCATTTCGAAATTTCACAGTTTTTTCATATACTAATGTTATTATTTACTTCTAATCCATACATATAGAGGCATACACGTTATAATTATAAAATGCGTAAGCTGTTTTGGATCAGGGGATAGTGCATCGGACTCACGATGAGGTGAATCGGGTTCGAAGTCCAGCTTATCAATACGAATTCCGCACCCGGCTCGAACCAACCACAGAGCTGGCGTGAAATATCATCTGTTGTATACGTACCATGGGTTAGAGTCCCTTTACCGCCAGACTAAAATTAGAAGTTTTCATGGTTTTCCTCTCTATGTAACGAAAATGCGGGTTACTTCCCTCCAAAAGTCCTCCGCGAGGGAAACATTTCTCCCCATACTTGATCCTGGAGTTCCCATTGTCTTCTGAATTGGGTTCAAAATTACAAGACTACGGCGTTGAACATTGGTAGCCATAAACTCCAAATTGGGTCGACTGTTCAACAAAGTCTGGAAAATAAAATGTGAGTAAATAATGAAGGAAATCTACATTGAGCCAGGTCTATATTGAGTCACCTAGAGATTTCCATTACACAATTTTTCAGGGTAGCATTATAATATATTATAATGAGATGTAGTTAATGTTATATGAAGTTCATTTAATTTGAGATTTAATTTAGAAATTATATATATATTCAAAATTGGAATTGCTCTTGTANNNTTGTGCGCCACCTAGGAACCAAATCTAGAACCCGACACTCGAAATTTTTGCTCCGTTACAATCGTACCCTGTTACAATTGACCCCACTCTCCCCTACTACACACACTCAAGCTGATTCGACATGCTAAGCGTCGCCAACTTTTGTGTAATTCCTAGCAAAAGCATGAAAAGTACCAATAAAACACACTAAAGATGACTGACTATTTACTTGAATAGGTATAAACAATATTCTTAGAGGAATTTGTATATTTTGTTCTACACATCATTATGTATGCGTCGCCAACTTTTGCGTAATTACTACCAAAAGCATGAAAAGTACCAATAAAATACACTAACGATGGCTCTAGCTGAAATAAAATGTTTTCAGGTTCCAAGAATGCTCTGTGGCCGGGATAGCCTGGTCAGAACCTCTGGGGGTACTGGGTTGGAGATCGATCGCTCTCTGATTCAGGTCAAAATTACGATCTGTGGATGAATGAATGGATGTAAGAATGGGTCCGTCCTATAAACTGGTGCGACGTATGGTGTGGAAGAAGTCGAATTCTTGGCCATAGATGGCGCCACTGAAAAACAAGAAACACACACTCTGCATTAAATTGACGGTTTCACAAAGCACGCTTGCCCGTGCGGCAAGTCGCATTAATAACAACAACAACAACAAGAATACTCTTCTCTTCACAACATTAAGGTTTGATTGCCGTACCATTTCTTTTAGGGTCAAAAAGCTTTAAAAATTTTTGATTGGCTTTAATAACTGTCCTTTTCGTTTTCTTCTAAGAAATTGTCAGCGAGTAAAGAAATTTGTGCAAAATATCATGACTTTTCTAAAATATAGATAGATTAATTAAAGAAATGAAATAGTTCATGATACAAACGGCAAAAACTATGGTTTTGTAGTTACGGTCCTTGTCTGAAACGCACATAAAGGGGACGGTAATTAACAAAGGGTCGATAATGCTATAGATTCTTATTAAAAAATAACCATGCTAAGTGAAGAAATATTTTATTTACGTTGCAATATATAGCTTTTTAAGTAATTTCTGCAAAAATACGGGTCGTTACATATATATACAGTATGTGAACAACAACAATTTCCTAATTTTAACGCTTATACTAAACTGACATAAAAAAATAATTATATTAAGCAAATGAATATTTGATTTACGCTGCAATGTAGCCTTTTAAGTAATTTCTGTGGTTTGTAGAAGCAACCACATTAGGCCTAGTTGTGCTCCTCTTAATTGTCTATAATTATTTCCTTTGTTATGGTATTATATTATACTAGTGGGATGCGCCCCCTGCTCACTAACGCTCGCCAACCCCCGAAAATTACTACGCAATCTTGCATGGTTTGCTTCGCTCGCTACTAACTTAAGTACATTGCAAATGCACAAAATTCTAAGAATATAAAACAATCATTCAAATCCATCTAACAACTTTTTTTTTGAAGAAAATTACATCCTTTTAGTAAATACTAAGTCATTAAAATAAATTTGAATTCAAATAAATGACATGTAATTCGTTAAACCTATTAGAAATGTGCTATAGTATAAAATCTTAAAGCGTAACAGCACGACTGAGACTCATTTTTCAATGAATAACTAATAACAATAATAAAACAAATAAATTCGTGATATAAATCAAAAATCGTCAAATAAATTCGTAATATATAAATTCGTGAAAAAAAGCGCTTTCGACAAAATACTAAAATAGAGATCTATCGACCAAGACTACTCACTTCTGCCTAGCTTAAGGCTATTTCAGTTTCTGTTTTTAAAAGCGCTATACGTTGAGCCACCTCAGCTAGATGTGACATTTTTTAGCGGCAATCATTGGTCGATTTTCCAGCGTTGCCATTCGGGGAGTTGTAATGAGGCTTTTTTTTGTCGCCGTGTAATATATATATAGATAATATCTGACTAAGTTTCAAAATTATAAGTTAATATAAAGGGGAAATACGAGGCATTATATATATACAAATAAACGAAAGTACTTAATTTCAACAGTTTTAAAATGAACGCACTTGTAAAAAAATAACAATAATTATGTTAAGTAAGCCAATTATAGTAATAATAGCTAATAATTATATTTAGTAGCTTTTTAAGTGATTTTTGTGGTTTGTTGAATCAACCATGCCTATCTGTGAACTCCGTAATGTATTTATTATTATTTCCTTTGGTATGGTAATATATGAATCTAGATAAAAAAAATATTAAATAGGTGATTTCCGGTTTAAAAGGTACCTGCGTAGGGAAAAATTTTTGAAATGAGAAAATCAAATGGAAGCGCTTTTTCGCTAATTTATTCAAGGTCGAGTTTTTAACGTCGCACTGATTCAAAATGAAATTTCTTTCCCAATTTTGTTTCCTATTTATGACATTTATTAATTAAAAATTGATTAAAATTGAATATAAAAATATATATGAAAATTATATCTTCAGAAATTTTGATTCTAGAGGGATAGTATTATTAGTCTAGCTAGAGGGTTACATAAGAGTTATCAATAGGTTATGGGTAATCTAAACAACTGGGTCACGTGCCTTTTGGTAGGGGGTCAAATTTTAAAGTCAAATTTTTACGTATAAGGCGGCATTTAATAGGAATTTTTCCATCAATTTCCTTTATTTTTCACCTTATTTGTTATTATTTTTTATTGCATTAACGATTACAATAGAAAATTATATCATTATTACAATATCTCCTAAAATATTGAATAAAAAAGGGTAGAGTTTTTTTATTATAAATATCAAGTTATGGTTTGGCAACCGATTCCTCATGGATTAAGGCACCCATCTAAAATGGGTACATTATGTTCTTGTCTAAATGGTTTTTTGAGATCGGTTTTACAATCTGTGCTATTCATTTTCTTTCTTCTTTTTTTTAAATATTTTTTTCCTTCTGTTTACGACTTTATTTTTAATTATTTTTAAAAACAATTAAAAAAAATTCCAAAAAAATATATTAAAATTGCTAATAGTTTTAAATATTAGTAATTCCCGTGTTGCATTGAAAAGGAAAATGTTTTGTCTCACGCATCTACTATTAAGTTGAAATTGGGTTATAGATTGGTGGTTGGAAGACCGTTGGTGGCATTCATTAACTGTTCCTGTGGTTTATCTGTTTATTACCCTTTATTTTTAATTAAAAAATTTCAGCAGTTAAATTTCTTTTTCGAAATCAGCATGTTAAAGATTGACAGAGAGGTTAAAGCTTGGTCATCGATTGGCAATATATAGAAAACTAGAGTGCCTATCTGAAGGCAGCATTATATGTTTCTGTCTATGTAGTGACATGTAATTGGAATTTTTGGTAACGGTCATTCGTTTCTTTTCTTCTTCTTTTTAAATTAATTTATCTATACATGACCTTTTATTTCAAGCTATTTTTAAAATGAGTTAGTTCAAAAGTGAATTTCAAAAGAAACTATTGATGTCTCCAAAAATATTGATTGTAAAAGGGTATATCTATCGACTTGCCCATAAATTGATATTGGGTAGATGACTAGGGTAATTATTTATAGGGGCTAGCACTTTTTTGCTTGTAGCTCAACTACTAATAGGAATCTTTCCTTACAATTTGTTCCTTCATTTTATTTTTTTCTACTTCACTGTCAAATTTGACATGGACCTATTCAATGTCAACATTCAGTTTCACGTTAAATAAAGATTCATTTAATTTAGTTACAAAATTTTTCATTTAATTTAATTGGCAATAGGAGCATCGCAATTTATTGTCTTCATTCTTATGAGTTTATGTGTAAGAGAAATTAATTTACTAATTGAAATGAGTAAATGGAAGAATCTAATTTTATCATTTTTTAGGTTTACTTGACCAAAAATCTTCAAATTTTAAAGTGTGGGAAATTTTAGAGAAAAATAATAATAATTTGTATAGAACGTTTTTAATATAGCTAATTTATTTCATTGTAATTATATTTTATTTATTTTTTTCCTCACATTTTTCTGAAATTTCTCCGTTGTACGTTTTGAGCAAATTTATTCTAAAACATTGCAAAGCACAATATTTAAAAACAAATAAAAATGAAATACATACTTTAAATATTTAGAAGTATCTATGCCATTTAAACGCATATTACCACGACAAACTAATCTATCAAATGACAATCTAATAATTTTTTTATAGGTTTCTTTATTTTATCACGATAAAAATCATGATTTAAACATTTTTGTGACAACAAAGAGAAAATTGAAACACAAAGTTGACGTAAGGTTGCAACAATTCCTTCATTTTAAGTCTTGAAACGCAATTTATTCTTCTTCGAATTGAACAGACACTCAACTATTAACTTTAATTGTCTCAGAATCAGCTTTAATAGGTTCATGCTCAGTTGAATACATATATGGCAGTACTTTTACTTTCGTTACTTGTACCGCCGGTACAAGTAAAAAGTATGTACTTTTACTTGTACTTCGTTACTTTTTAAATTTAGTACTTTTACTTGTACTTTCGTTACTTTTTTTGGGAAAAAGTACAAGCATTTGTAACGGAAATGTTGAATGAAATCGTTACTTTTTTCTAAAACTCGGTAAGCTTTCTAAAAGAAAATTAAAATNTACTTTTACTCGTTACTTTTTAAAAGTAACGTTGCCATATATGGTTGAATATGATTCACTATCAAAATGAAGAGCTGGGTACTGTGGTACGAAAATACGAAGCAGTTAAGCGAACCAATGTGAAAGTCACATTTAATACTGGCAGTTACAGCTCATTTTACGAAATGAGAGGCTAATTAAAATCTTTTTTTTCCAGAAGACTTGCTGCACATTCATAGACCCCTTGAATGGAATGATTTACTTTCCTTCAATGAATTTTTCGACAGTTTCTATATCTGAAATCTATTTCTTAAATAATCTATAATAATCTATTTTAGAAATATATTTCTAAAGTTTATACCTCTTAATTATTAAATTACATTATTTTTCAACAACAGAAATGAAAGTTTTCATATTTGGTATGTCTCCACCAAAAGCTACACTTTTTTCGGAGGAACAGCCCCAACACCATCCGGTACACCCTTTCCATGGCCCGGTTCTGTAAAATATACGGATTAGGAAAAATTAGAGAAAATAAAAAGAAATTAAATACTTTAAAAGATAAAAATTTGTTTTATTTCTATACAGTGTTGAAAGCGAATCACTCAATAAACGTATTTCCTTTAAGTTTTCTCTCTGCGTAGCATTACTTAAAATTTTCTTTATGTGTGCTTAAATAGCATTTGAGTTTTTTTTTAAATTTTTTATCTATTTTTTATTTATTTATTTTTTTATTATTTATTTTTTTGCTAATGGCGGGCACTTGGGTCTATTTCCCATTGGTCTCAGTAATGCCAGAATTGCTACTCTCTTTTCGTTACCCAGCGCGCAACTATGTCTAAGCCACGGTGGTGAAGTAGCGTCGCCCTCGTCATACAACCACAAGCCCGTTTATAGGGCGGGTTACATTCACACAATCTCACAGAAAGGACATGACATAGAACACAGAGGGAAACAAACATCCATTCCCTGAGCGGGATTCGAACCGGTAACCATCGACTCCGCAGTCAGACACGCTAAACACTCGGCCACCTGGCTGGTAAGAGCACAGGAGTAATTTCTTAGAGATTCTGATAGAGTTGAAAATGAAGAACTAGTGGTCTTTTCCGTTGGTGTTAGATATAATCTTCCTATGCGTGTTTTTGGAGCTCCAAAGTGTACTGTCTGTGGTTCTGATGCTTATTTGATGTCAAAGTTTTCATTGAAATCAATGTAAATTAAAATTGATTATGTGGAAAGACTTTCTTTTAATGTACTCGTGAATTGAAATTGATGCTTTATTCTGGCAATAGGATTCATTTTATTCTAATATTGTGGGTGGTATTCTCGCATTTTGCGGGGGGGGGAGCACACAAATTATTTCCTTCGCATTTTGTAAATAATTATCACAATAAAAAATATAATTAAAAATCCTGAAATCCGTGGTATTAATGGTGAAAAAAAGATCGACGACGAAAGGACGAGAGTCGGACTCCTCAAATGCTTGTTTTCTTTCGAAATTACGTCGTTGTAATAAATAATATCGCATAAAAATATCGGATTTAAAGACTATGGAGAAAATAACTGTCGAAAATTCGATAGAATTATTGCCCTAAAAAGTAAATTCTCAAATGCACGATTCGAATTTTCCGTATTGTTTGAAATATATCGGGATATTTAAATTCCACGTGAAAATCAATGTTAATAACTGCCGAAAATACGATCGAAACGTTACATCGATTAACGATTCTATCGTCATAATTGAGCGAGCGAAAAAGTGATTATCTAAATGCATGATTCAAATATTACGTGTAAGTTTCTATAGAAAAGAAAATACATTTTTTTTTAAAAAAATTTATCAAAAGAGAAATCCTTCTGCAAGAAATCTGTAACGTTCTGCGACAATGTCGCCGTGTCGCTGCGATTCTGCCACGGGGATAACAGTATGTAATGTTAACATCAAAATATCTTCTATAGGTAATGTATTAAAGTTTATGTACACATAAACACATAACAAAAAGAATTAGAGTCACTAATATTATTCAGTATTTTTTTTAAAAAAAAAATCTGTTTAGTAACACCACAAAATGCTGTAAGTGAAGACTCTTTTTTTTTCCTTTTTAAGTTAATAAAGAAAACAAATTAAAAGTAATAAACTTAAAAACAAATATACAGAATTTCATTATTCACACATCTTTTCAAAGTGAAAGAAAGAAATAAGAAAAGGACACAAATGTGTCGCTACTCTAGAATTTAAGATTTTAGTATCGTAAAGGGCTTGTTACTGGATACAATATTGTAGTCCCCAAAGGGAGGAAAACGGTCCTGTATCTCAGCAATATTGATACCGAAGATCCTATCTCAAAATATACAACAATGAAAAATATTATGTGTTTTTGGTTAGATCATATGAGTTACTAGTGTTTCGCCCCTTATTTATTTTGAAGACGGGTAAACACAGCCGTTGTAGAAATTTTGAGGGGTCAGATCTTTCTTCAAAAAATAGGTAACATGTTCAAACGAACCATGTACAGGACAATTTCATATCATTAAACTTATATAATGCAAAACAAATTATATATTTGTTTTTCTTTTAATATTTATATTTTTTATTTAATAAATTTTATTCATGATTAAGTTTTAATTTCTCGGGTTTATAATATTTTCTTAGTTTCCAAACATGTGCAATTTCTGTTTTTTCTTTACTATGAACTATGACTATTCTTTTTATTTACTTCATAATTTACATTAGACATCTTTTGAATGATGCTATAAGGACCACTAAAAGTTGGAGAGAGTATTCTAGTGTTAGGATATTTAAACTCTTCATACATGACTGCGTTACCGAGTGAAAAGTTTATATCTACAAATCTAGAATCGTAATAAACTTTATTTTTCTCGTGGTATCGTTTTGTGTTTTCGATAACTATTTTCCTAGCTTCTTCAAGTGGAGGACAAATATCCACTTTTAAAAGATTTTCATATGGAACTATGCCCTTTAATAAATATGCCGGAGGGAATTCCGTAACGGAGTGAGGAGTTAAATTATATTCGTGAACAACTTCTTTTAATAATTTAGGTCACGGTATCATTGAAAAATTTTCATTAATTTTATATTTTAAACGCGTGGTTATTGTTTGTTCTAATCTCTCTACCTTGCCATTAGTTTCAGGCCAATGGGCTGTAGTTAAAAGTTGTTTAAATGTATGATGCTTAAAAATTTTTTCGAAATGCGAAGATGTAAAAGCTGCATTTCTATCACTAAGAAATTTGTAGGTTATTTGATTTTGAAAAATTTGTGAAGAAAAGTGGTATAAGTTTCTGTTGCAATAGATTTTGAAGCGAATACCCATATATATCTCGTAAGATGATCAATAATTAAGGTCAAATATTTTTTTGTTGAATTATAATGATTAAACCACCAACACTATCAATTGCAAGCAAATCAAATGGTTTATCAGCAGGAGGCATCGATTGTAAAAGCCCAAATCTCTTCTGTCGGGTCTTCTTATTCATTTGACATGTGTGACAATGCTTAATAAATTTAGTGATATCAGAAGTAATGTTTGGCCAATAATATACAGGAGTTAATAAATTAATTGTTTTTTGAGTACCAGGGTGTCCAAATTTTTCAAGAGCAATTTTGTGTAATTTTAATCGTAATGAAAAAGGTACTAAAATTTTAGTAAACCCTTTTTTACGAAGGCATAATACATCATTAATTTCTACAAATCTTCCAGTTAAATTGTCACATTTTGCGCTTCAATAATTTCATTTAATTGCAAAAGATGTGATACTTGACTTCCATCATTGTTTACATTTACATTTGAATCTGGTGTTTCTCTCGAAAACATATCTATATTTGTACTACCTTTTGTATATTTTACAACGTAATCATACATTCTAAGGTGCAAAGACCAGCGAAATAATCATTCATTCATTTTCACACCATTCACAATCATTCATTCAATAATCATTCATTTTTCACATGTCTATTATAATTTAGTTCTTTCACATGTCCACACATAGACGGTGACGCCGCTGAATCTCAACTGTAAAAAGATGTGATATTATTTTCTTCTCCTGGGGGGTGGAGATTCTAAGGAGTTGAAATTCTCCTTGATGATTCTTTGAATGATCTAGATGCTGCGATGAACTTTTGAATGGATATTTATTGTTACATAATAACTTCTTCCACGGTTGTATATCGACTTTAGCAGAACGATAAGGTTTCTTTTTTCGTTGATTTGATGATCAACTTGCATATTTTTCTATTTACTTCTTTTGGTAGGGAACTGTAAAGAATTCAGCTTTTTCACTCCATCCATAGGAACTTGTTGAAGTATACCTTAATTCTTTCCATCTTCTTTTTCTGAATGTAACATATATTCATTCTCTAGTCTTTTCGTTGCAATGAAACGATAAGTATGTTCTTTGTTGTTTATTTCCAAACTGCCTATTGAGTCAGAATGATAAAGTTTTTATTTCCTTTTTATACATTTTTTTTCTGTCACTTGCCATTATTCCCAAACAAATCACTTCTCAATTGCCGGCTTGTAATAATATGCCTTTAAAGGCTAGATAATTGAAGAGACTTAGGCTGATTCAGATGCATTTTATTAAGTTATATTAAGTATTGAAAACATTGTTGTCTGGAGTTTTGCATCTATTACATTAATGGGTTTCCTAGAAGGGATGTTGGGATTTGGCACAGATTTATCTAGCCATGAAAATAGGAAAAAGCCATGAATTTTTGATGCTCTTGATTAGACAGGCCTTGCAGCGTGAGTTCATACTTGAAATAAAGCAGTTTCTCATTTGCTGTGGCAATTGGTCCAACTCACGCTATTTTCATTCCCTGGATGGTTCTCGGGGGGGGGGGTAGCGAGTTGCAATTGCTCTCCCCAGAGTGTTTCAGATATGCTCTATAGGGTTGAGGTCTGAGAATCTGGCTGGCCAATCCATCCCGTGAATATCCCCACTCTCTACAAATTCGTCGACCCGAAGAGCTCTATGTAGTCTAGCGTTATCGTCCATTTAAATGAACCCAGCACCAACTGCATCCCTGAAAAGGTAAACATAGGGCTCCAAGACCTCATGCCTATACCTCACACTAGTTACAGAGTCTCTTTCAAAGACATGAAGAGGTGTGCGGTCATCCAACGTGATGCCTGCCCCGATCTTTAAGCCTGTTCGGCCATAATGGGTAATTTCGTGGACATTAGAAGATGGGTAGCGGGTCTCTGGTTCTCTCCATAGAACTTACGACAAGAATCGGTGCGTAGGCTGAACTGGGACTCATCAGTAAAGAGAACGGTCACCCATTGATCAATACTTCAATCTCTATGCTCTTTGCACCATGCTGCAGGGACTCTCCTGTTCGTAGAAGTGAGCGGGAAGCAAACAACAGCTATTCTTGCAAACTAAGGCTCCTATACTATCAGAGCTGACCCCCTCTCATGACGTCATTTGGAAATAGTCACCTTTGATACATAGGTTCCTGAGATTGCATACAAGTCATGAGAGAGCTGAAGCCCCCTTGTTACGCCTCGCTATAATGGACAAATGGCGATCTTCTCTGGCCGTCGTGGCTCTTGGACGACCTTGCCTAGGCTTTCTCTTGATGGATCCGATATCCTGGAATGGTTTCTATAAGTTGCTGGCGTTAAATTGAACTCTCTACAAGTCTGGAGCTGAGATTGGCCTGCTTCTAGCCTCCCCACAGTTCATCACCTCATTCCATTATCTAAACGTTGGTGGTTACTCATTTTTACTGTTACAGTTTGAATTTAACCTATTGCTGCAAAATAAGACCAAGAAATTCGTCGAGGTGTGCTAACGAACGAAATGCGTCTTATTTTACGCGCACTCTTAAAGCCTGTTTCTCTAATGGCTTCACCTACACACACGTGTACGCTTACGTATTTGATGTACAAGATTTGCATTTTTAGGGAGAAAAAAAAGTGTGCAAGAAAAGTCATTTGAAGAAATTTTTGTTTCCCACGTGTCATATAAATTCATTAAAATCTTTTTGAAGTAGAATTAATCGCATAATTCATTAGGTAATTGTTATCTTGGAGCCGGGTACAAAAAAAAATTGATAGGAAATAAAATTCAAAAAAATGGTTAGTACCAAAAAAAAGCGATATATTGCAATATCCCTTAAAATACAACTGGTGAGGTACAATTTTTATAAACAATAACAAAGACTTGTTTTTTTTTGCATACCCTTTCCTGACCAACCTGGATCTAAATAACAGTTTATCAAAATGAAGTTGAACATGTACCTAAAGTAGAGTTTAAGTCAGTGACATCAAATAAAGACAAATTCTTGGAAAAGCACTATAAAATACTTGTTTATTTATTTGAAAAACATCGAGGGGCACCATCAAAAACTACATCATCTACATCATCATTACACAACTGGTACATGATTGGCAAGGAATAGAGGCATTAGTGGTGGGGAACAAACATGGAAGCATCTTAGAAGGAAATTTTGCAGATTCTTAAAGTCATTCCGGAGACTTGGTTGTATCCAAGGAATCCTATAAGGAGTAAATTTTGCTGCTTCATTTTGGTATGTAATAGCACCATCAAAAAGGTGATAGCTCCATTTCTCAAAAAAAAAGAAAAAAAAAAAGAGAGAGCAGGGAGAAAAATATATACATCGCTCAACACGGGAGCGGAGTGCAGGGGGGATCACAAATCCTACGCAGACTGATCCAAGTGGTCACCCAACACCCACCCGCACACTGACCGTAGCCAGTGATGCTTGACTTCGGTGATCTGCTGGGAACCGTGTCTTAACGATCAGTCCACTGCGGGACACAATAAATTTGAGAGAGAAAAAATTATGTTTGTGAATCAGAAATCTGATTTAATCTCTGTGTTACATGCAACCTATTCTAACGTTCGAAGTGCTTTATCAGCAAATTGAAAGGTGAAAGACATTCGATTGTTGGGAGGATTAATGACGATCGCAGTACAACCTGTGTAGAAACAAGACTTCAATGTGACGTCATGCTTCTACAGCTCGTTCGATTGTTGTGAATTTCTGTCATATGCGTGAATCGCATGCATCGAGGATGAAAATGAAGTATAATTTCTTAATTTAGAACTAATAATGATGACATAGTTTCATGGTAATTTTAATTCTGGCTGTATAACTAGTCTCTTAATAATTCTATTTCTTATTTTTCTAAACCACGATTTTTATTATATTTTTTTTATCAGTTTATATCGATACTATATACAAACTTGCACTTCGATTTTTGTAGTGTTGTAATAAACATGGCAGATCCTCTTGCGTAGTAGCGACTGCTGCAAATTTTTATTTCGCGTGCAATAATAACTTAATAGACATTAAAGATTCGACAATTTAGTGCGAATTATTTAATATGAGTGTCGACGCATACGGGCCTAGTTCTCAGACTTTAACATTTCTTGATCCAGATGAAGGAAACGATCTGTTAGGAGCAGATACCCAAGGGTCGGACTTCGAATTTACAGACTTTTCCTTAGCATCTCAAACACAAGCATCACAAATTGACCAAAATCAAAGTCAAGCATCAAGAAGTCAGGTAATTATTTATTTAAAAAGTTTGTTTAGATTTGTTCACATGTAGGCTTATCTCCGTTTCCTTTTTTTTGATGTTCTACTTGGTTTATTTACTTTATACTAAAGCTGTAATTGATTATCGACATTTGAACAATAACTTTACGAAATTATTTAAACCCATTGATTATTTCATTGTATGATGTATTATATTCACGGTAGAAGGTTAATATATTTACTGTTATTTGTTTATGTTATGATATATAATACTGTTAATGTTTTCTAGAATAATTTTAGACCGTTTGTTTGTTTTGATTTTGTATAAACCGTTTAGAAAAAAAAAAATACTTGAATTATATGAAATTCATTAAATGCAGTTAACTCTATTCAATGCAGTTAGTTTTTCTCCACTCTATTGTAAAATAATTGTTGCTTTGTTTTTAACTGTGCTGATTATTGATTGGTATATAGTGAGTTTAAATCTAAGTTTTGTGTTTCTATGTTTTTTTTTTTTAACTTCATAAATAAGATGGAAGTTCGTTATAAACAAAAACTAATGAAATTCATTTTGAAATATTTAAAACAAATCAAATATGTTTTGTAGAATTAATATTGCTTAGAATATTGTTTAGTACTTAACATACAAATGCACAATTCAAATGTGACAGAAATGTACCAGAGAGATATTAATTACAAAATTTACTAGTAAAAATGTACCTACGCATTATAATCTTCAATATGATCTCAAAATTCCAGACTGCTTAAAGTGTTTGGAAGGTCCAGATTTCTAACATTTGCAGATTACCTATAGGTGTATTGCCTAAACCAATGGAATTATCAAACTTTTGATGTCACCAGATGTGTGTAATTTGTGTTGTGATTAAATGTGCTTGTGCAGACATTTGAAATTTATTTTAACAGTATATAAATACAAAAGTGTCTTTCAGTCACGAAAAAGTCTCAAATTTCTTGGAGGGGCACAAAAATCCCAAGTTTTTACAAATATAACAAAATATTTGATTTTTAAGCACTTTAACAAGTGGTAACTGAAATTCAAAATTTGCTTGTCCTTAAAATATTGTGTTAATCATGTGAAAATGATACAAAGAAAGATAAATAATGGAAGACAAATGATGGGAGAACGATGGCAATAAGTTGTAATATCATAATATAAGCATCAGCATTTGAAAAACTGTAAAAATGGTAAGAAAAAAGAATTATTGCAAAAATAAAATGCAATGTGAATGTACAATAGTATCATTGTGAATTGATCGTGTCAAAAGCATGTAAAAATGGCTGAAAACAATAAATAACGGCTGAATAAGCGACATGGTTATAAGATAAAATTATTATGAGTTAAGATGCCGAAAAGAAGTACTCAAATTTGTGCTATGAGTTTATAATTAACATTGCATTAGTTATTAAAAAATATGAAAAATCCTGTAAAAATAGTAAAAAGAAATAAAAACCCGATAAATAGCGCATGATAAATGGCCAGCAAATGGTGTGAATTTATGATGGAATTATTGTGAGCTGAGTAGTTACAAGTGACATCTCAATATTCGGAATGTGCATGTTAACATTTTATTAAAAACATGAACATTTGAAAACCTGCATATGGCCGATAAAACTATAATAATTGTAAAAAAAGAAAAGCTATTGAAAATGGGTCTGAGTTAGTGATGGAATTGTTGCAAACTGAGTACATTAAAAAGTGATAACTCAATTTAAATTCGCACGTTTTATAGATACGTTGAAAATGTTTGAATTAGAAGAACAGAACCTTGTGGAAATAAATGAAAAGTAATACAAAGCATACAAATGATCAGTGTAAGACATGGATTTATGATAAAACCAAGAAGAATCAAACTTGCCAAAAGAATAACTCAAATTCGAAATTTGTGAGTTAAAATAACATCAGGATTTAACAAAGATGTGCAAATGTTTTGAAAAATGATCATAAAATGAATTGTATTTCATTAGGAGAAGAATACTTTTCTTTTTTTCAAATTTATATCAATTTCTAATTTAAATCTACATTACATTTCTAATTTAATAAAAAAATGTATTTCAATCATCGCTTTTTTCCATCCCATGTGTAATTCATTATCATTTTATTAAATATCAAAATATTTAAATTTTTTTTCTGAAAATTACTTTATTTCACACTTTTTTCTTGAAATTTTTCTTCACTTTAAAAATGAATCATGTAGTATTTACCATAAGATCTTTAAGAAATATTTTTAAAGAGATGCCTTACATTAATGATATCAACAGTTTCTTTATAAGTGTTTAAACTTTTAAAAAAGTGGTTTTAAAATATGCTACAACTTGGTCAAATTTTTTTAATTTTGCTCTATATTAAACTAGAGTTAAATAAACATTTCTGCATAGAATAAGTTTATAAAAAAAAAAAAAAAGAACATAACTATAGTAAAAAAATAGCTGAGTTTATTTAAGCTTTTATATGTCAATTTCATTTCAATAATGTGTAAATAAGCTTAAACTCTTTGAACATGACAGGAAAAATGGAGAAAAGTTGTTTTATTGAAAAGTTTATTATTATTTTTAATATTGCTTTATTTATCCTTATGCAAAAACATAATTTATCAGTATTAAAGCATATTTATTCGTATTTAAAGGATAAGGTATTCACTTTTGTTGTTAATTGAATTGTGGAGCTTCAAAAGTTATAAATCTTTTCCTATTATATTACATTATTTTCCTTTAATAATAAAGCAAATTGTATAAAACATATCAAATATTTATTAATAAATGAAATTATTATGTGTACAATGGTTACACTCATAGAATTTTTACCTTTTACCAATGTTGAAGGTTTTGGATACTTTAAGACAGTTTTAGTCAGTTTAAGACAGTAAAACCTATGTGCCCTGTCCAAAACCCCATGTGTCCTGTTAGTGTATTATAATACCTTTCAGGTTGTAATTTTTAGCATAATTTAAAAAAACCTGTTTTTGTTATCATGCAAAGTTCAGTTTCGGAAACTACTGTTGCATACCTGTAACGTTTCTGTTGTAGTCTTTCTATCAGTAATTTTACTTTTGAAAGATGCATTCATCATATTCATAATTAACTAAAGAAAAAAAGTAAGTAGGAATTTTAATGATTGTATAAATTTTATTTTTGTCTAGTTGAATGGCCCAGATTTATCACTTACAAATGGCTTAGACCGTGATGTTTGTTCTACTACTCAGACAATAGGAGAGTTGAATTTTCAAGAAGATGAAGAAGATCAATATTACACTAAAGATTTACCTGAACATGCTTGCAAGTAAGGAAATTTCTATAGGTTATCTGGCTATTCACATTTGTCTTTATATTATTATTATTATTTAAAAATAATTTTAAAGTCAGCAAATCTGAGTTTTCTAAAAAAAATCTTGATTTAAATCATTTGATTCTTTTTAAATGGGCTAATTTCAGAGTTATAATTTTGTGTTAAATAATATGCTATTTTCTTTAATTATTAATATTGAAATATTTCCATTAAATTTTCTCTTCATAGAAAAGCAACTGCTTTCATAATTTGTATCTGGTAATTGTTGCATTAAAATAACAAAGATACTTTTAACGCCAGGAGTAATTAAAAAAAAAACAGATTTTTAATATGAAGCTAAAAAAATTTTATACATTAATTTACAAAAAGTTTATTTTAAGTTTTGTAATGGTGCATATTAAATCAATATATCGTAAGTTATGAAAAATATGATACATAAATGTAAATTTTTTTCTTGGTGAAAATATGAAATATGGCTGGGGCACCTAGTTTATGAAATTGTAACTGTGACTAGAGCAATTTATTATAAATGATATTTGGTATGAATAAAGCATGTTATTTTATGCTCTCCTTAAACTACCCATGACATTATTTTTCTCATTTTTTAAATTTGTGATATTTTTTTAAAATGTCGGATGAATTTGAATAACCTAGAGTTGGGCATAAATTTTATTTTTTTAATAAAAAATAGTTAACAGATATTTTTAATAGACTAAGTCCATTCACAGAATAAAGGTACGTGATTTAAAATGTAGTTTCACTTTAGGGAATTAANTTAAACTACTACTTAAACTACTATTATTTTTCTCATTTTTTAAATTTGTGATATTATTTTTTTAAAATGTTGGATGAATTTGAATAACCTAGAGTTGGGCATAAATTTTATTTTTTTAATAAAAAATAGTTAACAGATATTTTTAATAGACTAAGTCCATTCACAGAATAAAGGTACGTGATTTAAAATGTAGTTTCACTTTAGGGAATTAAAATACAGAGATATAAAGAATATTCATAGGCTACTTTTTTTATTGAGTTAAATTGAAATTCCATCAGCCTACTTGTACTACAGTGTTATTAAAATCTGTTGTTCTATTTTGTTTTCTATTAAACTATGCCGGTAATATCAACATTTTTGAATTTTTATTCTAGGTATTGTGGAATTCATGATCCCAGTTGTGTTGTGCAGTGCAATGTTTGCAAGAGATGGTTTTGTAATGGACGAGGTAATACTTCAGGGAGGTCAGTATGATATTCTTTCTATTTTGTTTTTGTTATTTTTTGTCAGAATGGTTTTAAATAAATATATTTCTTAAAATGGGCACAGTTAAATCTTTAGAAAGTGAGTCTACTATTAGTCTTTTTACGTTATTCATATGTACATAGCCGCCAACTTTACTGGGTTTTCCAGTAGACTACTGGATTTTGCTTGTTTTTCATGGTTTACTGGTTTAATAAAAATTCTCATGATTTTTGTACATTTTAACAAATTCCTTAAAATTGTGTAAGTTTCCTAAAAAATTCCTATTAAAAAATTTTTTTTGCACAGATTATTGCTTGTGATGAATATTTAAATAGGTATTACTAATACATAATGAAGTGTTTCTCATTTTTAAAGATCAGTTTAAAACTTTTTTTGTTCTAAAATGTTCAGTTTATTTTTATTCAGAACTCCTTTTTTTAAATTAATTAAAAATTCTTTTAACTTTTTTTAAAGAATTTAATGACCATTACTATTTAAAATTATGAGTAAACATAATATATATCATTTCAGGCATATTTAATGTCAATCAGAACTGGAAAATATTGCAGTTTTTCTATTTTGATGTCTATAAAATTCCCTATGTGTAAGACATTAAATATATTATACAACAAAAAATTCATTTTATCATAAAATTCATATTATTTTGTAAAATTTACTGAATTCTTACCTATGCATGTTGGCAGCTATGTATTTTCTTCAAATATTTTATTACAAGGGATCCTTTATGATGGTAAATATTTTATATACTTCACCCAGCTAGCTCAGCGTTTAATTAAATGGTTAATCATTCTGAGTTTCATATTTTATATATTTGTTATGCATTTTATGTTAAGATGCAGTTTTGTTCTTGCAGTCACATAATAAACCATCTTGTTCGTGCAAAACACAAAGAAGTTACTCTTCATAAGGATGGCCCCCTTGGTGAAACTATCCTAGAGTGCTACAGCTGTGGTTGTAGAAATGTATTTGTCCTCGGGTTTATTCCCGCCAAAGCAGATTCTGTTGTAGTTTTACTTTGCAGACAACCCTGTGCAGCGCAAAGCAGTTTAAAAGATATGAATTGGTAAGTACGTTTTAATGCTAACGTTGCAAGGAAAGAGCTTGGTTTCTGAATTTAGTCCAGGGTTTGAAATCTATATTTAAATCTAAATATCTGATTTAAATAAAGTGATTTCTTAAAGAAAATAATTGATTTAATTAAAATTAATTTTTTTTAAAAGAAATCATAAATCATTCAAAATTTACAAAGCATTTTAATGTAATTTTGTTTTAAATTTTTATTGATTTTCATAGATTTAAAATTTATTATTGTATTTATTATAATTACATTAGTTCTTGGTGTGTAATAAATTATAGGCTTATTTAAGTCACATTTTAAAAATCCTTTAAGTTTTTTTTAGAATTTCTCATAAAGCAAATTAGGAAAAACAAGGCAAAATTTAATGAAAATTTTTACTATATTCATTCATTTATAAGAATATAGATTGTTTTTTTAACTGTAGCATTTATTTTTATAACAACTAATTTTATATTTACTAGGGATCCTGACCAGTGGAAACCACTTATAAGTGATCGCAGTTTCTTAGCATGGTTAGTAAAAGTACCACAGGAACAAGAACAGTTACGTGCAAGGCAGGTTAGTGCAGCACAAATTAATAAGCTGGAAGAGTTGTGGAAGGTAAGTTTCACTACTTTTAAGATATACAATATTTTACATATTTGCAATATTTTACATATTTACAAAAAGTAAATTTAATAATTTCTATCCTGTGTTATGTAGAAAAAGGACCAACTTCCATTTATTGCTCTAAATTCTCTTTTTAATAATTAAGATCACAATATATAGTACATAATAAATATCTCAATTTTTATGTTGTCAAATTATATTTTATTGTTCAGTATCATGATTATTTTATAAAAAATTTTCTTGAAATTTATGTAACAGTAACACCTTTTTTACTTTGATAACACTTAATTCTTCATCAAAATTTTTAAATTTTATTTTATGACTGTACTCTGAGAGGATGAATTTTATAGTTTGTATTTATAACTCATAGAGAATTTTAGCATTATATTTTTGTGTGATTATTACCCCTTTAATTATTCTTTGAAGACCAAATTGGCAAGTTAAATTATTTCTTTCCTATATAATATAGTTATAAATGAGAAAATTGGTTATTCTATGTAGATATATTTGTATCAAAATGCTTGAGCCTGTTAATTTTCAGTAATAATATTTTGATTATGTAGCTTTTTATTTATGTAACTTTTTATTTGTATACCAATGATTTGACTGGCTTATAAAGTGTATTTCACACTTTTGTATTTTATCTTTAGTTAACCTTTTTGATATTCTCTTTATTTTACCATATGAAATTGAAATTGTTTTTTTGTCATTTTAGGATAATGTGGACGCCTCTTTTGAGGATCTTGAAAAGCCTGGAGTTGATGAGGAACCACAACAAGTACTTTTAAGGTATATTTATTGCTATTAATTCATTCTGTAATGAATTTAAAGATTTCTTTTTGTGTAAGTTGTATCAGCTGACAACTCGAAGTCGGACTCATTAGTAGAATGTATATTTTTAAATTAGTTTATGAAACTGTTGATGAAATACCAAGTTTGATATTTTTTTCTTAATTTATATTTCATTGTACTAGATGCCTGGTGTGTCAAGTTTGTCACTCTATAACCTCTATCAATTGTAATTGTATTCCAAGTGTACCATGGAATTCTAGGTTATTTTTTTTGTCTTGTCCTTCTGGATTTTGAAACAAGGGGCGAGATGCGATTTTCCACTAATTCATAGAATTTTGCATATTTCAAAACCGGTGGTACGAATTGTTTATTCCTTTCCTTACCGTGCACCCCCTTTTTTTACCTGAGTTTTCATTCATATGCTATAATTTTTTAAAAACTCAGATTAGCACAAAAACAATTGTAGGAATATCACCAAAACCAATTTGTAACATTTATAGTACAAAATATAATTTTGAAAAAGAGTACTTTTAAAAAATTGCCACTCCAAAAGTGGTTCGTTTTTAATGTTATAGCATAAATTATATTAAAATAATTATATATAATATTATTATTTTATTATTATAACTTATATTTCATTAAAATGTGACATGATAAAGCATGATTAATTTAATCCATTTGATTAAGAATGATCCAATTGATCCAATGATTAAGAATGATTTGCTTGTAAATTCACTTGGTTTTGCAGTTAACTTCATTAATTAACTGCAGTTCTCCTTTTATGCAGTTAACTTCATTGCATTTCAAATTCCGTTTTTTATTTTATTTTTTTAAAAAAAATTATGATTTTCAAAATGTAAAGCAACGGAATATGCAATTTTTTTTCAATGTGAGAAGAGAATATCTCCCCCATAGTGTAGATCCAGGGCTGCAAACTTACTTGATTTGCCGTAAAACTTTTCCGTACTCTTGAGATGTGGGGAAAAAATGCAATAATTTTCTAAATACAAGATTTGGTAGTTAGAAGGATGAAAATTTGTTGTTTATCATTGATAAGTAATTGATTTAGGGTGTTGTTTATTATTGGTAAATTATTAAAACATAAATCTTCAAAATATTGTAATAAGCATGTAGTTTGTAGAATTATTTGTGTATTATGTTTTGTGCATAAATTGATAGCAAATTTTGGCATATAAAATTTTCGCGATTTTTCACTTTCTGTCACAATTACACCTTCTCTGCGCAGTTCAACATTATCCTTCAACTGCTTATTTTTTTTACTACCCTCTGGTCTAGATTAATAAAAAAGGAATGAAATAAACTGTGGAAGAAAGAAAAGGAAATGTTATAGGATAAAATATTATGTAATTAAAAAAAAAAAGCAGAAGAAAAATGTCTCAATTGCTAAAGAGGGAGAAAAAAATTATAGAATATTTCAATTATAAGAAAGGTTCATAAATTATTTATTTTACTTCTAACTGGACTAATGAGCAAAGTTTTAAATAAATTGTTACGTATTTAGCATTGAAAAATATCTTACCCTGTCAAAAAAAATTTTTTTGCATTTGAAGGCAAAAAAATAAACAAAAAGTATTTGATATATTAATATTCAAGAGTGAAAAAAATATCGAAGCATGGTTAATATCTTTGAATGCATTCAAAATTATTCGACTTCCATTGACTTTTTTTAAAATGACAATCTTGGATTTATATAACAGCTTTACAAAATGGTAAAATTATTAGAAAGGCTGTCAAATTTATTATGTTATGTGGCCACAAAATAATGAGAGCAAGGAATTTTATCTAGAAAAATCAAGAAATTTAACTAAAATGTCCTACAAAAAGTAAATTAATTTATGTTTAAAGTACCTGGAAATCTGATGTTAATAATAAAAAAAAATTAGTATTGCAACGCTTTTTTAATTTTATTTTCAACTGTAATAGCATATATAAATGTTTATATGTTTCGTGTTTAAGAATAGTACATAATTGAAAAATTAATAATAAAATTTATCTTGCCAGGAAATCAGGGAAATTTGACAAAACCAGTCTGGTAAAAGTGTATCAATTTTTTTTTAATTCTGAGTGTTCATGACTACCCTTCTGAGTGGTCTGACTACCCTTTCATGAAATTTTTATTTCTAATAGTGAAACATCAAAAATAAAAAAATAAAAACCATTTTAATTCTGTTTAGATAATTCCTAATTATTGATTTTTGTTTTGTTTTGAATCTTAGGATTTTTTAAATTCCAATATTAGTATATTATATCTATTCATTATGCAGGTATGAAGATGGGTACCAATACCAGAATATATTTGGACCTTTAGTGAAAATGGAAGCAGATTATGATAAGAAATTGAAAGAATCTCAAACCCAAGATAATATTGAAGTCCGATGGGATATTGGTCTTAATAAAAAAATAATAAGCTATTTCACTATTGCTAAGTCAGATACAGGTGATCTATTTTACTTTTTTCTGTGATATATTTTGTTTTGTTTTGAATCTTTGGATCTTGTTTTGAAAAGTAGCTTAAATTTATACAAATTTATTGTATTGTAAGTTTAAAAAGTTTTCATCTCTACTTTTTACCTTTTTTTTTTAAAAGAAAAATTTTAACTCAGAATTTTAAAAATTGACTATAAATTATATTTTTAGGAGTTGATTTGAGTATTTATACTAAATTGTATTTGATTAAAAAATTGGTCTATTTCTAATTCTTAATTCCGTATTTTTAATATGTGATAGGTTAATTTAATCATATAAATAAAACTTGATTATGTTTTTTGTTGTTTAAACAGTTATTTTTTGATTCTTTTTTATTATCAGTTTTACTAGACTCTTTTACATATTTCGTAAAATTAGTTATTTTAATTTCCTAAAAGAATAGTAAAATAAATTTTTTTTCCAAATGCTTTTCAGCATACGCTTATTCAAAACTAATGTATTAAATAGTAGTGTAAAAATTAATAATATTATTAAAATTAGATTACAATTATAAATTGGTTAAAAAAACTTTTTTAATATTTTATTTATATGTATTTATAAAAATTTGTGTCGATGAAATGTTATTTTACTGTTTTATTTTTCCTTGTTTGCTAACAGTATTTGCTTATTTTGTATGTTACTTTTGATTAGATATGCGCCTGATGCACGGAGATGAACTGAGACTTCGTTATCTCGGAGAACTTCACAAGCCATGGTCTGGCGTTGGACATGTTATTAAGATTCCAGACAGTATCCTTTTTATAACAATATTGAGTGTTTATTATTATTATTATTTTTTTACTATCCATACCGAACACTTTGTAAAGTTTTAGTCAAATTTTTGACAATTTTTTATGCCAGCATTTTTTTTCTTTTCTGTGCATCAAAAAAGAAAGACCACAATAGATAACTTTAGATCTAATGATTAGATCTTCAAGTTGAAGAGCTCAATCTTGATGTCTTGAAGGGGTGGGTGACCTCAAATATTCTAAAGAATTAGTACAAGCTATATTTTATGTTACAAAATCACACACAAAAGTGTACTCTGAATAAACATAGCCTTTTTTTTAACGAATTCAGATTTTTGAGGATCCCCCCCCCCCAAATTAAATATGGTCTCCATAGTTTGGTTATTAGAGCGATCCTAAGTTTGAACCCCTCAATATTAGTTTTACTTTTTGTGTATTTCAACATAGCTTGAGAACTTCTTAAGCGAATTGGAAAAATTATGTACGCAAATATAAACTTATTTACACCTTCAAATCATTAAGACTGAGTCCAAGAACATGAATATCATGAAGTTCATTTGATCAAAAGTTGTTCAAAGTCGTCCTTTTTTTGGCGCACTGTACGTCTACCAAAATGACAACTAAGATATTCACAGGCATGAGTTCATACTTAAATATGCAATTTTTATGTTATCGTGCAATTAGTTAGCATAGAGCTTGTAATTGTCTTGATATTTTTAATTTCCTGGTTAAAAGTATTTTTTTGTTTTGTTTTTGATTTTAAGTTTTCTTTCCTGATATTACCGATTTTTGTGTAATCTTCTCTACTAATGCAGATTTTAAAATGGTTATTTTGAAGAATGATAAGGTTTGGATTTTCAATCGACCATCTTTTTTTTCTCCAACTATTGATACTAGTAGAAAATGTAAACTTTGATCTTTTATGCTTGGAAACTATCAAATGGTTTGAACAAAAAGCCCTATTCTTGCAGGTCACATTAGGACAATATTTATTCGGATACAAATGTGGATTTTTAAAAAACAAATTTGAAGAATTGAAAGTTCTTGATTCAATATTTTTATATACAGTACAGAACCCGTTATCCGGATATCAGTAAACTGGAAAACCAAAAAACCGGAACGAAATTCGTTAAATTTTCCCGCCATTTTTTAAAATTTTTTTTTTTTTTTCCTCATAAGATTTTAGGATATTTCTTTCTTTTTCTGAAAGATGTTTACCTTACCATCATTTTGGAAATAATCATTAGTGTATTACTTTGTTTTTTCAAGATTATTTCCAAATATATTTTTTTAGTTGGGTTTAACAATAAAAAAACGGCTTTTCGTAGCTATTCAGAAAACCGGAAAAATCAGTTATCCGGAATAGCGATGGTCCCGATCATTCCGGATAATCGGTTCCCTACTGTATTTGGGGTAAATTTTTTAAAAATAATTTTTTAATTTTATTATAATTTTTATAATTTAGGGATCGACTACTGATTATTTACTTGGTTGTGGCATATATACCCACATGATTTTTTGTTTAAACCTTTTTTGTAAATTCGGTCATTTTATGAAAAAAATTAATTTACAGTTTTTCAACAAAAAAATTTTATGTTGATAAATTAAGGAGTCATATGCTGTCTTCATTAGTTTAAGCAAATGCTGTATTAACTGTTGTGTGACGTGTGATAAAAATAATTTATTTTAATAAACGGTGCAGTAATCATATGAATACATTCACAAAATAATTAATAGAAACTTTGTCTTCTCTGTATTGCTCTTTTTTAAATTTTAAAAGATAACAACAGAATTACTTACTGATTTCTTTATTTAAAATATGGCAAATTTATTGCTAACTGTATTGCATTAAAAAATGTTTTTTACGTCATTTATTAAATTACCAATTCATATCTCAAAGGTCTTGTGTGTATTCTTGCATGTTGAATTTTTTGTGTGCTTTTTTTCTTAATTTTTTGTTCAGACTACAGTGAAGAAGTTGGAATAGAAATGAAAACCAATTTAGGTGTACCATCTGAGTGCACTTCTAACTTTGTGGTGGATTTCGTTTGGAAATCAACTTCCTTTGACAGGTAATTATTCTTTTCAATTTATCTTATCTGCTGACGTGCTAAATTTCCTGCATTTCGCGTTCTTCTCCCACCCTCTGGAATCAATCTGAAAATCTGCCCGGTTGGTTCCGTTCCCTACTTAACATTATGTCCCCTTTTGTTGAACTACCAGCTGGCTGAAGCGCAGCTGCATCATGGTGCATAGCGTTTTTAAAAGGTGCTTATTTTCGATTTTCATTCTTTAAAAGCCCTTTAATGTGCTTTTTTCATTGGGTGTTTTTAAAAGGTGCTTAATTTTCCCTTTTTCAAAATGAGATTTTTTCCCATTCCATGTTGATTTTCGCTACGAATTATGCAAAAAGACACCGTTCACATTGTTCTATTCATTGTTTTCACAATTAATTTAACCCCAATCTATTTCAGCCTATTGTCAGTCCCTAGCGTATGAAAACGCTATTTGTTTTACCCTATTCTAAATTTCATGATTTTTGACAATTGTCTAAAACAATGCCAAAAGTTTTTTTTTTTTTTTTTTTTTGACATGACGGTTAAAACCAGGTAAAACCATCAATTGTCAAACTTTTCAACCCTGCCTAGTTATGTTATTTTTTTAAAGTGCTTAAAAATATTTTTTTGAGTACTTGAAAAGTGCTTATTTTTTGTTGAATAATTTAGCTACGCACCCTGCTGCATGCACTCTATTTTTATTTTCACTCTTCAACATTACCCCTCTCATCTCACACTCCTATTTAACGCGCCCCTTTACTAATAGGACTCATCGGAATCTTTTCCCTTCCCTATCGTGTGGGTAAATGTATGAGATAACGTCTCAGAACGATATTGATTGACAATAGTCAGATGCGATATAGATTTCAACTGTCAAGAGTCAAATTCCCTCCCCCGTCTGACTCTAGATAGTTGAAATGGATGTCATATCCTGCTGTTTTCAAATACTTTTTAGTGTGTAATTTTTCAACGGTTTGCAAAAATGGGATTGTTTTTTTCTTCAGCCGTTAGCAGGAGACTGATGTAAGCCTGTTTATTCACTGAATCAACGTGGACTGCATCAAGATTTTCATTTTCATATATTTAACCAAAAAATGTTTTTAGGATGTCTAAATCCAAATGAAAATATGCAACTTATTATAACCAATCCTTTACCTGTGAATTTCCTTCTATTATTGCTGCGGGATAAGGAAACACGCATGCTTTTTGTTCGGATTGTGCTTGTGATATTTTAATCGCTCATAAAGGCAAGAAAAATTAGCATTGCATGTAAATGGGCAAAAGCACTAAGAAGCTCTAAAATATTTGCAAGGTATAGAAAAATTTCTATGCACACTGACGGTGAGTCTGTTATAAGGGTTGAAGCATACATAACTGCATTTTTGATAGTGCACAATTTGCCCATAAATTGTGCTGGCCATTGTTTTGGAAAATGATTCTGAGCGATAGTATTGCAGAGAAATAGCGGATAGAACAGAAAAAAAGTCATTGTAAGCGAAATAGTTGCGACTGAAAAATAATCTGTGATAGAAATAATAAAACAATATTCATCTTCAGTATCAGCTGATAATAGCAACATGTCGAATGTAAAATTGTATCCCCTTGTTACATGCTACAATGAGAAAACTATGACAGCTGTGCGCACTTTGATGTCTGTCGAAATTAAGAAACTCGAATATAACTACTGCCTATTTAATTTTAAGAGTGTTACAACAACACTGTTGATTAAACTTTACATTTCTTCCACGATTTGTTTTCTTTTATAGTGTAAGATTTCTTGCAATCTTATCAGGGGTCTGTCCAGGCCAAATTTATTACCGTTTAGTGTTACCTTCACAAATTCAATTTTAGGAAAAAATACTTTTTTTAAAAATTTTATTCTTGTATTCCATAAGAAACGATAAATCCATATTTTTACCACATTTTTGTGTTGATTTTTTAATATAATTTTTAGTTTTCACAAATTATTTCTAAATTTTCACAAAATAGGTACCTTACAGAAAATCCTAAACAGACCTCTGCTTATATTTATTAGGTTTTTATTTAAAATATTTTATTCAAAGTGATGAATATGTCTCATATCTTACCTTTTTTATCCCTCCGGAGTTCTTGTTGAGGAATTGCTTGCCAGGTTGGCATGTCTGTATCTGTATTAAGAAAGTACAGGGGAAATCTGTTCTAAATTTTAAATTATTTATGTTAAATTTAGAAAAATATTAAATTCTTATACTGCCAAAAATCCCCTAATATTCAAAGCAATTAGTTTTTCGGAATTTAAAATTTGCTTTATGCAAAGTTGCTACAGGTTGAGGAATTGTCCGGAGGTTTAATATTAGGAAAGTGCTATTTTTTGAAAAAATATATGAAGGAATCCTGTTACATACCTGGAAAATAACAAATTTCAAACTTCTAGGTAACAATTAGTAGCCAATAAAGTTCATCATAAATGAGTAACATCTTTTTTTATTACTTCATGGAAAATTTTGCTAAAACTTTGTTGAATTTCTCTAGATTTATTTTATAAGAATACTTATTTCTAATTTATGAAAGTTACCCTTTTAGCGCTTATGTTTCTAACTTTTCTTAAAATTTTATATAATAAATCATAATCGTCCTTATAATACTATATTTATATTTCAGTTAGACTATATTTTTAAAAATTGGTTTTTAATTGGTAAATAATTTTGTTTTTTTACAAGTATAACAAGTAGGATATATACATGACTCTGATTGATGCAACTCTTTCTAGTTTTCTCGTGAAACATTGATATATAATTTATAGAGTGTAAACTTTCGCCAAGTGAAATTTAATTTTTTCAGTTGGCAGCATAGCTTTTTATATTTGACTTAATTATTATCTAAAAGTAGGTTTTTGTAGTATAAAAAAATGTAATTTTAATGAACTTTTACTATATATTGCAAAAATGTAATGTAGAAGTTACTTGAAATGTTTTGGGAGAAACCGGAGTATTTTATTACTTGTGGGAACCCTCTTATAAAAATAATGAACCTTCTTTCGTCCCTTCTTAATTAGGTTTTACTGGTGTTTGTAATCGTTGAGTAATTTATTGCATTAATGTTTTAAATTTATTAATTTAATGCTAATTTTATATGTAGTGTTCTTTTGTTTTAGTTGTAAGTGGTATAAGTTTAAAAATCCTAAATTTTGTTTTTGTTTAGAATGCAGGCAGCTTTGAGGAAATTTGCTGTTGATGAAACTAGTGTCTCTGCTTATATCTATCACAAGCTGTTGGGTCATGAAGTGGAAGACGTGACCATGAGAAATCAATTGCCAAAACATTTCTCTGCTCCAAATCTTCCAGAACTCAATCGATCTCAAGTCTATGCTGTAAAGCATGCCATGCAAAGACCCTTGTCTTTGATTCAGGTACAATATCTTTAAAAGAAAATTTTTAATATTTTTTTTTAAGGTTTTTAAGAGGAAAATAAAAATTATTAGATAAATTTTTCTTTCTTTCTTTCTTTATATTTTATAAATGTTACTTTTGTGCACATAAATGAGTTTCATATCTGTCTTCTATGTACAGAAAAAAAGAAAAATAAACATGTAAGAAAATTTCAGATAATTTCTTCTCCCAGCTATCACATGTGAATTTCACATGTTAATTATGGATTCACATGTAATGTGCATTCGCATGTGAATTTCAATTTTTGATTCGAATACAATTCATGGAATTTGTAATAACATTTAAAAAAAAATATTTTCCCTGTAGTCACTAGAGTAACAGAAGAGTGACTAAGTAAAGGTTATTGCAAGGTAAAGCAAGGCATCTTTTGTTGCATCTTAGATGTGTTTTATTAAGTAAAACACGTGTATTTTTCCTAAATAATTATAAGTTTGATTTTAAATATATTTTGTGATAAATGAGTGGGGGGAATATACTTGAAAAGTTTTTGATGGTTGCAAGAAAAATGCTGCACATACCCATGGGCCATATATCATAATTATTTTTTGAAATACATAAAGGAAAATAGTTTTATTTCAGACTTTATTTCGTTTGAATAATAAGTTTGTTATTTTTCTTTTAGGGTCCTCCAGGAACTGGCAAAACGGTTACTTCAGCTACTATAGTTTACCACCTGGTTCGCCAAAATAATGGACCTGTTTTAGTGTGTGCTCCAAGTAATATTGCTGTTGATCAGCTAACAGAAAAAATCCATAGGACTGGTTTAAAGGTATGTGTATACAGAATAACTCAATTTTTTAAAAATATATTTGCAGCCTTGTTTTCCACATCTATTGGAGTTATTGATGCAATCATCCTGTATCATTGCATTGTATGGAATCAGCAATGATATGAAATTTCAATTAATTTTCCCTAGTGGCACGATCTAGATAATCAGAAATTCAGCTAATTAGATTATCCATTAAAATTACATCTATTCAAATTTCTGCTATAATGTTTGCCAATTAGTTTGTTTCTAACTGATTGCAGCTTGGATAGCTGAAGTTTTTGAGTGTATATATTATTATTAGTTAGTGAATTATTTTTTTCCAAGTGAGGTTGCTATTTAAAACTTTATTCTATTTTTTTAAGGTTGTTCGGTTATGTGCCAAGAGTCGTGAAGCCATTAATTCTCCTGTATCCTTTCTTGCCTTGCACAATCAAATCAGAAATTTGGAAGGGTTTGTAATCTTTATATCTAATCAATTTTATATTAAATTCAGAAATTAGTAAAAAAAAATTTATTTTTTTATTAACTATTTATATTTTTCTTTCTAAAGTCATTCCGAATTGCATAAATTACAACAACTCAAGGATGAAACGGGTGAGCTATCCTCTGCTGATGAGAAACGATATAGGATGTTGAAGAAAGCCTGCGAAAAAGAACTTTTAGAGGTATGACAATGATATTTATAATTATTATGCTTTTTTAGTAGTCGTCCTAAAACTGTTTCTTTTTTTTACTCAAAAAAAAATTCTATGTTTTACTGAATAACAATGCACTGACATTCTGCTTTTCTGTGGATCAGAAAAATTCGGCAGTTTTTGATGAAATATATAATTAACAAGTTGCTAAGATTTAATACATTAGACCTAGGGGAATGTCCATAAATATTGCCTGACCTCTATTTAACAAAGTTGCTAAATATAAAATTCTATTTATTAAATAACTTATTCTTATTTTCACCAATACTTATTTTAAAAAAATTACTAGAACTGTTCGAAATATAATAAGATTTTAAAGTCAGCAAGTATGACATTCATAAATGGTGAAATTGTCTTATTGGAAATAAAAATATTATATATATTAAAAAAAAGACTGCTAATGAAGTGATTGTGTTCCAGTGTGGCAAAATCTATGTATAGATATATATACCAAGTTTATTATTCTTAGTTATATAATATAAAATTTTTAGCACTTGATATCTATTTACTGAATTTCATGAGTAACTAGTTAACATTCAAGTACGAAAAAGTAAAATCTGTGTCAACCTTTTCATCTCACTTTGGATTTTTCCTATGATTGACACCTTAGCTTACGGCACCTAGTATTCATCATATTCTCAAAAGGGTTTTTTAATTAGATTTTTATTTTATTCTTAAAACTTTATTTGAAGAGAAAAAAAGGAGTGTGTGGTTAAAAATAATCAGGAATATTTACTCTACTTGATTATTTGAATAGACTATTGCGAGTTTTAAAATTTTAATTTATTTTTAGTATTTATGTGTCTTAAATGGGGTAATTTAATTATTTTTTTTAGGTGTATGGAATGCCACTTAATCAATGAAAATTTAGATTAAAATATGTGTTTTTCTCTTTTATTTACATGTTTTAAAAATCTTGCCTAACTTTTCAAAGGAAGAAAGAGAGACAGAAGAAAGAGTGAAGGATTTTTAGGAGAAGTAGGATATGCAGGGTTGCCACTACACAGGGAGAATAAGGAAAACCTGGAAAATACAGGGAATTTAAAAATCACCTAACATGACAGGGAATTTTGAGTTCTTTACAAACTGGGGAAAATACGAAAAATTTTGTTTCTTATTTTCGTCTTTTAATAAATGGTGACCACTCAAAGCGTAATCTATGGGATATTTAAGTATGTTCAGCAATTAAAACTAATAAATATAGTTAGCTCAATATAGCTCATACAAGAGCACAGTAATTGTTGTGTATCCTCTTTATATTTTGTGTATATGCAGAGAAAACATGTGGAATTTTTTTTCTTTTTTTAATTAATCTAAATTTTTATTCATAAGAAAATATAAATTTATGAATAAATCTACCCTACTGTACCAAAAAGTTTCCAAGTTGGAACGAAGCTAATTAAAAATCTATATTTGTTTAAGTGTGTGTAATTGAAACTGTCTTTTTAAGGCTGCTGATGTGATATGCTGCACGTGTGTCGGAGCAGGTGACCCTAGACTTGCCAGGTTCAAGTTTTATTCCATATTAATAGATGAAAGCATGCAAGCTACTGAACCTGAATGTATGGTGCCTGTTGTTTTAGGTGCCAAACAGGTATGGTTTAAATGAAATTGTTTAATTTATTTTAAATTGCTTATCATTCTCGTATAATTCAAGTTAATTATTAAGGAAAATTTATTCTTTTATTTTATTCTGCAGTTTTTCAGGTTTTGTATGGGCTCTTTAAATCCAGGGTATCCTGGAAAGTCATGGATTTCGATATTTAACAAAATTTGTCATGAAATTTCATGATTTTAACTATTTTTTAAAAATAAATAAATAATGGAAAGTCACGGATTTAGGTCGCCAAAAAATTTCAATTTTTAAAATGAAATTTACCACCCCACCTCTTATTTCATGGTGTTCCTTACTTCATTTGTAACAAAATCTCCACTCACTGTCATATATTATTAAAATATAAAATATTTTTATCGTGTTCTTTAAAAATTATGGTGTTCTTTCAAAAAGTGAAAGGAAGACCGTAATTTCTAGAGCGAATTATCTTTTAAACTTCTCTAATTTAAGAATTTTTTTTAATTATTTATTTTTCTTTTATTTTATCAATTTTTAAAATTCTAGCTGAATTAAGCCAGTAGGCGAATTATTTTTTTCTGAAATGAGAACAGAAAAAATCAGTCAGGAGTATTACTTTCCTTTCCCGATGAACGAGAAAAGTATCTTTCAAAGTCAATTCTGCAGAAAAAAAGACATTTTTTTTTATTTTTTACTTTTGCATTTTTTTTTTGGCTATCTTATTGCTTCAACTCTTTCTTAAACCTGTTTTTTAAATTTAAAATCTATAAACATGAAGATGCAGAATATAACAGTTTTGGTTATACCTATCATTTCAATTAATGTTATTAACATGCTTTTTTAAATTTATTGTTGTATTTTTGTCTGAGAAAATACTAACTTCTTTAAATCATGAATTTTTTTTTGGAATTAGTCATGAAAAGTTGTGGATTCGAATATCAGAAATGTAGTATATTGCCCTGTAAATCCCTATGAAGGCACTATGTCATGGGAGAAACATACTTTTCATGTTGAATTCTTTTTTATCTACATAAATGATTCAAAATTTAAAGTATAGAAAAGTGAGTTCAGATAAATTTAGAGTAAAGCATTAAATATCAAACTCTGAAATTTTATTTCTTCTAAATTATTGCTGGATTATTCAGAATAAAAGAATGGAAAGTAATCCTGTAAAGATTTATATGCATTTTTGATATTTTCGAAATATTTTTTTTTCTGCATTCAAAACTTCATGATTTTTACTTTGAACTTATTTTGCTCTTAAATTAAGTATTAGAATAACAATAGATGTGAAACAGAATTTGGTATGACAATTTTTTCAAAAACAGAATTTTTTTTTGGGGGGGGGGTCCAAATATTGCATATCTCTCCCCTAATTGCCAAAACTCAAGCCGCTTAAACGATAGCAGTACTTGGGACGAACTTTTTTTCACTGCAGTAGCCTCCTGAGAAAGAATGATCCTCAGGTGAAAATGGGTGGAGCTTCTGCAGGTGTGCCATTGCTTTGACAACGCGATTCAACTGTAGATCGGATGAGGTTCTTGTTGTTGAGTTCTTAACGATTTTGTTTTGACCCCTGATATTTGATCCAGGTTTTTCCTTATTGGTTCGACTCTCATTGAGTTTGCATACCTGTACATAGTTCTCTTGACTTTACCAGTTCTTATTTTTAGCCGTCTCTGCAATTGTTCATGCACTATTTGTTTTTTATTTACTTCTGTCCATCATAGGATTAATGTATTTTAACAATGGAGGTCAGTTTGATAGATGAACTAAAAGGTACGATCGATGCTACTGAAAAAAATAAATTCAAGTTTGATTGGTTAAATAAAACAGTCCAAGTGACTAAAACTGTTAGTAACAATCTTTCAGAAGATATTGAGGTGAAAATTAGCGACTGTTTTAATTTAGAATGATTTACTGGCAATTAATTTAAAATGATGATTATTAAGTAATTATGATGATTATTAAGTATGATGATTATTAAGTATGATGATTATTAAGTATAGTAGTAGTCAAAAAAGTTTAATTGTATAAGTTCAACTTTTTAAAAAATTTTTGTTCACTTTTATGCCTGGCTATATCATTCTCTTAAAGATAGTTCTCTTTTTAAAGCATTTCTAAACTTATTTTATCCTTTTACAGCTGATACTAGTGGGTGATCATTGTCAGCTGGGACCTGTTGTCATGTGTAAAAAAGCTGCAAGAGCTGGTCTCTCACAATCCTTGTTTGAGAGATTGGTTGTTCTGGGAATAAGGCCTCTGAGGCTGGAGGTGCAATACAGAATGCATCCTCAACTTAGCAAGTTTCCATCCAACTTTTTCTATGAAGGTTCTCTTCAAAATGGAGTTTATGCAGGTAAAATGATTTTATTTATTATTCTCTTTACAGGAGCTTTTAAGTTAAAACAGGAGCTTTTAGGTTAAAATAATCTTTATTGTGATAAATGTTTTCGTGATCTAAACCAAAGAATTATTATAGTATTTTATTAATCTTCAAAAATCTGGAAATTTTATTTAGATGAGCCAAAAACCAGGGAGAAAGAACTATTGGTTTGGGTTACTTTAAGAACCTTCAAGATGGATGTCCCCCCTCCACAAAAAATGCAAAATAAAGTAAAACAGATGCATCAAACAGTGCTTAAATTTCTAACACTTTGTTTTGCTTCAATTTCTTATATCATAGGGGTCTGTTTCGAAGAAATTTGGGTCCGTTAAGGGACCCTTCACAAAATATTTTAACTTAAAAACGGACCCTTCACAAATTCGTTTATCTTCGTTATTGTTTTGTTAATCGAATAAACCCTTCCCAAGGAGGAAAAAAAAAGAAAGATGTAAATTAATTAAGTTTTGCCTTTGGCAGACGCTTCTTCCTATATTCGTCTGAAATGAATATTCTGCGTTTAACAGTATAGGCTAAATACCAAGTATTTGTATGTTGCATCTCTTATTTAGAAGCAGCAATTTCTGTTTATTTTTGAAAATGTAATTTTTTTAAAATTATAGTTCTACAGTGTTGAGCATAATCTTGTATCGATTTACAATTTAAAAACTCCTTGAAAAAGTTTTTTGCAATAAGGACCCTATTTGTATAAATTCATCAAAACAGGACCCTGGTTGAAAGAATGTGACTTAACGTTTATTTTATATTCACAAATTACGAGTAATTTTTTCACAATTTTACAGAAACGAACCTTTCACAAAATGTCTGGACAGACCCCTGTATCTACTAAAGGCTTTTCACCTCATTAGTATATCAGTATTCTAAAAATCTTATAAATTTTTTATCTTCTCCAAGACTTGATATTCATGTGAAATATATTTATAAAAAGTAGGGATCTGAAGATAAAATTTTAAAAACATACAAAGCTCTTTTAAAACCATATCAAGATCTTTGGTAAAAACAGATTCACTTCTAAAGATATTTTTGCGCAGAAAGATATAACATAACATTAATAATGTTATAACAGATATAACATTTAATAACAGATATAATAACATTCAATAACAGATTTAATAGCATTTAATGACAGATATAATGATATTTTGATATTTAATAACAGGTAATGTAACAGATATAACATTTAATAATGTTAATAATTAATCCTATTAAAAATATATCTCCATAAATAAGAAAACAGAATTTCCCCAGCAGTTATGCTAACTGTGTTGAGTGTTTTTTTTTATATATGTTATAAACTGCTGGAAAAAAGGAAGTTTATTTATTTTTATTCTGTTTCCTGACTGATTCTTTTCTGAATAAGTTCTTTGATTTATCTTTTTAATAATTAAAAAAAGAAACACATTGTTTATTATAAACCTTAACATAAACAATGTGTTTCTTTTGTATATAATGACGTAAGCAATATAGATTGGAAATATCATTTTTAAAGTCGTTTGCGAAAATTAGGGAAATTTAGAATACTGTCAAGAGAAATCAGGGGAGTATTTTGGAAACTTTTGTCCTCACAATGGCAACAACTATGAAATTCCTGATGAAGATAAACAAAGTTTAAAATAAAGAGCAAAGTAGAACACTCCCTGGAATGAAAGTTTGTTGCAACTATGCCTCTTCAAAGTTTTAGTTTGCTATGAAAATTAAAAAAAACAAACAAAAAAAAAAAAACATAATAGATTCAGATTTATTACCAAATATTTGAGACATATGATTTGTTCAGAAATTGTGTGTTCTACCTCAGTTTCTAATGATTTTCAGTAGAAATTTTGCATGTAATTTCCTTGTCAGTGTTAGTGATCACCTAGCCTTTTATTTATTGGTTTATTTTCTCCTGTTGGTATGTTTCATGATGAAATTAATTTTTAACTTTTGCAGAGGAGAGAAAAATGAAAGGTGTTGATTTCCCGTGGCCGCAGCCGGATAAACCCATGTTTTTCTATGCCTGCCAAGGTCAAGAAGAAATTGCGGGCTCTGGCACATCTTATCTTAATAGGTAGGTTTAGACATAAGTTAAGAACAAGTTACTTTTGGGTTAATTTTCATCACTTAATTTTAATTTCCTTATTCACGTAGAACTGAAGCCGCTTTGGTGGAAAGACTTACGACAAGGTTCCTGAAATGCAGTGTTAAACCAGAGCAAATTGGTATTATCACACCATATGAAGGTCAAAGAGCATATTTAGTGCAATATATGCAGTATAATGGTTCATTACATGCAAAACTGTATCAGGTAGGATATTTTTGTACTAATTTCAATCAGTTATTTATTTTTATTTTTTTTCAATCATTTATTATCATATTATTTCTCAATAGTTTATAATTTATTTATTTAGATTTTGTTAGTTGAAGTTGAAAATAACACCGTGTGTCAGATCAGAGTAGTGTGAAATATATTGTAAAGCAATCGGAGACCTTGTAAAATAATGTTTCGAACCGATGTCCTTAATTGAGATTCCTCTCAATGTTTTTGCTATATTCTTAGATTTTTGTTACATGCTAATTTGCATTTTTGTTACTTGTGAATAATGTAAAATGCCAGAAAACACATTTAATTTTAGTGAATATGTCACAAGATGATGTTGACAAAAGTGTAAAGAATTTTCCATATGTTAGTAATTTTACAAGTATAGTTTAGTAATTTTACAACTATTTAAAATGTGGAGCGAATCATAATCAAGTGATTATTACTTGTACCAAAAAATCAATTTTGTCAAAGGGGAATTTGAAAATATTTAACCTCTAAAATAGTACATCGAAATTGTATAATCATTCATCTTTTCTTCAGAATTATATTCAAAAGATGCCTTTTTTCGCTAATTGGAGTGGAATAATGAGAAATAAAGAATAATAAGGTAAAAAATTAGTTTTTTTTTCTGCAGAAACTTTCATTCTAATATTTTTTATGCAGTCATTACTAATGATTTCCACATAGTTTTTAAAATCAGATATTTTTATATGATATTATTTATTATAACAACCGAATCTCGAAATGGAAACACACATTTAGTAACCCTTTTCATCACGTGATTTCGTTGCCGATCTTTTTTTTTCTTTTTCCGGTAGTTACTGCTACGGATTTCACAATTTTTTAATGGCATGAGGATTTACAAAATACGAAAAAGGAAATTAATAATCAGTGTGTTTTCCCCTTACAAAATGCGAGAATATTGCCCATAATATTAGACTAAAAAAAAATTAAATATTTTTTTAAAAAATTTTTTTATTTGATGCAATTTTTTTTGACACTTCTGTTACTTTGAATTAGTAACATTTATAGTTGTCATGTTCAAGATTATCTTTCAGAAAGATATTAGTATTAGAAAGGTTGGTCGCAGAAATCTCGAAAAAAATTCTGCCACAGGGATTTTGTCTATTTTGAAATCTGCTTGTTAAACTTTTGCTAAGTGAAAATTTAATTTTTTATAATTAGTTATAGGACATATTCTCTATCAAAAAGAAAGTTTCCTTGCTTATTGATTAAAAAAAATGTGAATTTCTAAAATTTCTAATTGTGTTGTGTATAGCAAAAATGTAATCTGGAAATCTGTGAAATTGACTGAAAATCCTCATAATGTTTGTGTATTAAAAATACATTATTCGTTTATTTCTATATTCTCTTTTTAAGGACATAGAAGTTGCGAGTGTGGACGCGTTTCAAGGGAGAGAGAAAGATTTAATCATTATGTCATGCGTACGTTCGAATGAACATCAGGGCATTGGTTTCTTGAACGATCCAAGGCGCTTGAACGTTGCTTTAACAAGAGCTAGGTATGAATTATAGACATTTTCATATTATGTGCATTTTTTTTCCCTTAGAGAAATAAATTGCGGAATTCGGTAGTTGTAAATGAATTCCTTGCTTATTTTAACGAAATTATAGAAATTGTTGTGTTTCGCAAACTTTGTTTTTAATAAATTTATAAATTAATACTTAATCTATTTTTATGTCATACATGTTTATTGTGTATAATTTGTTTGAAAAAATCTTGGTTTATTTAGTCATTGCTGAAATATTAGGCCGATTTTGCTCATAGCGTGCCATGAAAAGAAAATGTTTCTTTAAAAAAATTTAGGTTTATTCGATAGGTGCTATTGAAAAAAAATGTTTTCGAAGGATTTTTTTAAAAACTTTGATGATTAGTTAATTGCTTGCAAAACATGAGTAATATGTATTGACGTTAATTTTTTGTTGCGAGAGTTAAGAATAAATAATAAAAAAAAAAAAAGGAGTCTGGAACATTTAAATTTAAAATTTTTTTTGGAACATTAAAAAAAAAGTTTCATGTATCTATCTTATAGCAGAATTATTGAATCCCCTTCTGTTGTAAAAAACATGTGTGTATATATTGAAAGTAATGTGAAAATCGATACTGTATAAAGATATATATATACAAACCTCCATTTCTAGAAATTTCTATTTTTTAGATAAATTTTTAACACTCAATAAAAAAAATCTTTTTGACAACAAAAAAAAAGTTTCATTTTGTCTCTTTTTGCCATGTCCATAGCTGAAGAATAAAATATTAGGCAGATTTTGCACATACCATGCCATGAAAAGAAAATTACCTTTTTTTTAACAAAAAAAGTTTTTTTAACAAAAAAGTTTAGTTTTATTCAATAGTTATACTGTAAACATGAAGATGTTTAAAATATTTTTTTAAATTTGGTCAGTAGTTAATTTCAAAACACTAAATAAAAATCTTTAGTAATTGCTCTTAAGAAGATACCAGGCTGTGGAAAAAACTCTTCATTGCAAATTCTGTTTCATCTACTATGTTATTTTAAAATTTGAAGTTTTTGAGAAAAGTGAGTCCAGGTATATAGTAAACCGTGAAATTTCTAATTCTGAAAAAGTTTTCAAAAGATTAATGTTTTCCTTAAGAAATCCGCTTTGCTCTTTTATTTCCTATTTTTATTATTAATATATACGATTGATTTACTGTTGAAGTTTAAACCTTGTTTTATGTTATATTTATCTGAATATCTTTGCTAATTCTTCACCTCAAATAAAAATTGTTTTAAATCTGCTTTCTTTTTCTTTTCTTCACTCTAAATATTGTTAAGTTCTGTCATTTAATCAAAAGCAAAGCATTTGGTGTAGTCCTTGTCATTTTTGTCATTTCATCAATTTACCTTGTCATTTATTTGTAATTTTTATTTATAGAATATATGGTTTAATCTTTTTACTTTAAAGACATAGTGCCTAGAATTTTTTTTCCAGACTTGCAGATGTCTGGACCATTTGAGATATGGGACCACTGTAATTAAAAAAATAGCTCCGTTTTAAAACAATTATCAACAAGACAATTGTGTAACATAGTCTGTATTGTATGGAACATCGTCTCTAACTTATTGTTTTGTTTACAAAGCTGCAAAAACTAATCCATAAATAATATTATTTGTTCTGAGTGAGAAAAAATGAAATCTATCATCAGTGTGCGACCAAATTATCTCATATATTTTAATATCCTTCTTAAAATCATCATTATTATTTAAATTTATTATTAAGTTTAATATTATTTATTATTTGTTAAAATTAAATGTTTCCAAGTTTGAAAAAGTTTTAAGTAAGTAATTATTGTAGTAAATACTTTTTAATTGCTTAGTCATCTTACAATATTGTTAGAAATATCATTTTATTAAAATTAAATTATATGAATTATTGCCTTATGCTGTAGTAATAACTTTTTATTTTGTTGTGAATTGTTAATCACTGAGTTGTGTATTTTAGGTATGGAATAATTATTGTTGGCAACCCTAAAGTTTTATCCAAGGTAAATATAAATATTTTTCATTGTTTTTATATTTAATATTTACTTTTCAAATTTTTCATATATTCAACATCAAATCTTTCTCTCTACTAACATTTGAATCCAAAATTGATTTTGATGGTGTTTAGTAGTAACCTCTGTATTTGAATATTATTATTATTATGAAAATTAATAAAATTGGTTTCGAATTATTGTTGTTATAAATGTTTAGCTTTGTTTTAAAATTTAATCGTTTTCTCCATAGCAAACTTTGTGGAATCACTTATTAACATTTTACAAAGAAAACAAAGTTTTGGTTGAAGGGCCATTAAATAATTTAAAGGAAAGCTTAATACAGTTTAGCAAACCGAGGAAGCTTACCAACACAGTGAACCCGGTATGTATCTCTTCCAATTCTATTAGCAATAAATTTCAAATTGGTTTTTGCTATTCAAAGATTTATATTTTTTCATTTAATTTCAGGGATCCCATTTCATGAATACTGCCATGTACGATGCAAGAGAAGCCATGATTCCAGGCAGTGTGTATGATAGATCATCTCACCTAAATGGAGGTATGTTTTATTTCTATACTATGTTGCAAGTTTAAGAAAAAAAAACAATAGTCCTTATGTAGGAGCCTGCTTGCATCTTAGCTTCCAGCTTGACCGTATCTATGCATCGGCCGTATATCTACATCGGCATTGCTCAGCCTTCTTTTGGTTTCTTTCTTAAATAGTGTGAAATGAGGAAAATAAAACTTATTGAATAAAAACTATTGTTTTGTCAATAAGAGTTAATAAAAAAATATCTAAAAATCGTAACAAACATATCTCTTTCTATTTACATTTAAAGAAACTGATGAGAGAATAATAAATATTATTTTCTTACAGACAATTGTCTTTTACAGCAAACAAAAGTAAAAATTTGTTATCTCGCGTTTTAATTTGTTAAGGGCATGCCAGCATGAGATGTTTAAGAGAGATAAGATTGTTCACTGCTCTATTTATGAAATTATACTGGGAACTGTTTTAAAATAAGTAATTCTGAAACTAAGATTAGTATATTTTATTCCTTTGTGATAAAATGTGTCCATATTATACCGAAATAAAGCGGATTATACTCATTTTTTTTAGTTAGCTTTTTGCCTTTTTTAAAAATATTATGGTGTATGTATGCTGTTACAAAATCTGCCTTAGTTTTTTTTTTTTTTGGCTGATTACGAGACTTTTAATTGCTATGACTTCATTAACTCCTAAACTTAATAATTATAATTTAATAATAATAACTTAGGCCTGCAATAATCTTGACCTAAGTTATTGCAGGCATTTAAGTTAAAGAATTTGATAAATATTATTAATTTTACTTATAACTTTTTTAAATATTTGAATCATTTTTAGAAATGATTCAAATGAATTTCCCCAACTTTTTAAAAGACTCAACACAGTTTTATGGTAATAAAGTGGTGTATCACATAAGCCATTTGAATTATTTAGAAGTAGTGGTGAATAAAATCTCTATAAATCAAGTTTACTAAACCAAGAATCAGGCATTAAAAGACTACCACTAGAAAATATTTATTCTCTGTCCAGAGCAAGATGGCATCTCTGATGTTAGTTCGATATTGATTAAAGTCCCACTATTCATAGTATTAAGATTTTATTAATAACTTATTAAATATAAAATATCAGTAAATTAAATAAACTCAAATATTATCTATAAATCTTTGTTCTTAATAGTTTTAATTCATTAAAGCAACAGCAATTATTTTTAAAAGTGTGTGTTTTGTAAAGGGAATTCAAAATTTTAATTTATATTTAAACTTACAATAAATTTATAATATAAAAAAATAGCACTAATTTATTATATTGCCAATTTTCTTACACTACAAAACTAGTTTTTGGATAATTTAAGACAGATGAAACCAGTTATTTTAAATTTAATTATATTTTATTAAAAGGCATGGATCTAAATTTAAATTAATAAGCTATTAACTTTGCATTATAGTTTATTACTCATTTTCAAATATTTCAGTATTGCTCAAATTAAGCTTTTACAAAGTCTTCCTTTGCGCAATCGACAGAAGTGTTTTGGACAATAAAGTAAAAAACATAATTTTTGCTATAGAATTTATTGGGTTGAAAACATACCATCATCATAATAATTTAGGATTTTTCAAAAAAAAAAATTCTAGTCCAAAATTTTAAATTAATAAAATTTATAAGCAAAGTACTTTTTGGATAGGTGATCTAATATTTTATTAAACCTTAAAATGCACGTGTTATTTTGAAACATAATGAAAAAAGAATGAGCAAAGCACTTATGAAATAAAAAAAAAATTTATTTCTAACTTTATTCTACCATTTTGCTATTTGTGATAGAAAACTTCAATTAAATATTATTGTTATTAACTAGCCCAACTTAAGACATAAGACATCACTGTGAAATCTTCCATTCAGTAAAAAACTTTTTTATTTTCATAGCATTGATACTATTTATTTTTCAATTTAATTTCATGAATATTTAAGGAATTTGATGGATGTACCTTAATAAAATTTTAAAAGGAAAATTTATTTTAAAGTAAATAATAAGCACTGTAAAATCAATACTCATTTAAGATGAAAGCTAATGGTCTCGAAACTAATTGATCAATTTGTGCAACTAATTGAATAACAATAAAAAAGAAAACAAGACAAATAATTGTTTAAATTATAGTAACATGGAGCTCCTAAATTATTTTTTTGAATTTCTAAAACGTATTTAGCTTTATTATTTATTTTATTTTTTATTTAGTTATTTTGAATAGCATGGTCTTAAATTACATTGTTTATGTTGGGCGTATTTTGCATTATTTTTTATAAGGCTACTCAATTTATTGACGTTGGGTCTGAAACAAATTAGTTTTGATTGAGATAAGGTCAAAAATATATAGTCTCTCCATGGGTATTATGAATGCATTTCTTGCTAGTATTTATTTAGAAACACCGAAAGTTAAGAGTATATTTTTGAAATCTGGTTTTAAAAACCGTCAAACTAAACATTTTGAATTTCAGTTAGGAAATATATGAAACAATGAAATGTTTTTTGATAATTAAATACTCAAATATTTTTTGTGGTGACACAGCCTCCAAAAAACATTAATTAGATGAAACATTTCACTAATTGTTTTAAACATTTAATATGGAGCGTAGAGTTTTTAAAAAATGTTTAAAGGTGCTTATTTTCAATTTTCGTTTTTTAAAAGCCCTTAAAGGTGCTTTTTTTCATAAGTTGTTTTTAAAAAGTGCTTAATTTTCCCTTTTTGAAAAGGAGATTTTTTTTCTTCTTTACCATGTCCATTTTCGCCACGTATTATGCAAAAGCCTGCTTTTCAAATTGTTCTATTCAACGTTTTCACAATTCATTCAACCACAATCTATTTCGGCGTACCGTCGACAAGAATTTAATGTAAAATGATTGGCGTATGAAATTACCAATCATTTTACATTAAATTCTTGCGAGTCCACACATGCGTCTACTGAGCTGGGTTCGACAAGATTATTGCACTTTCATGTGCAACTCTGCTGTGTTTTGCCACAGACTGATATCAAACTTAAAAATCTCTTGATCATTTTATAATGGCTGATATAATCAAGAAAAGAGTTCTTTGTCAGAAATTAGTTATTTTATCATGATCATGTAAAGTCTTTAAAAATTATTTTGCATTTTGTTAAAGTATATAGTGCTTAAAAATATTTTTTGAGTGCTTGAAAAGTACTTGTTTTTTGTTGAAAGATTTGGCTACGCACCCTGTTTAATTTTAAATGAAGAAGGGAAGTTAATGATTATGACTTTCATTCAGGTCCAGCATTTTACAATCGACCACACGATCAACTCTCCTACATTAGTCCAGAAAGAGCTCAGGGTACCGTTGCTAATTTGCCTGTTCCTGTTGGGATGTTCTTGAACATGGCTCACATTCCTCCACGTTTCTACAATCAACATCAACAAGCTCTTCAAGGTAAAAAATTTACTGGTTTATTTTGTCATTTATGTAATGTTTTCAGAACTAGTTAAAAAATACTTTTTCTCTTCCTTATAGCTCGTCAAAACCAAAGGAATCGTAATGCCACAAGAAAAGGTGGAGGCAGACAAGCAAATGGTAGAGCAGTCTCCAATGGGCAACTTAACCTTTCCCAGACTGGATTTAACAGCCAAGCTAGCCAAGTAATTTTAAGATTTTTTTTGTAACTACGTTGGCATAGCGAAAGTTTGTAATATTTGGATGCTTCATTTAACTCTCTTGAAACTGCTTACAGTTTCGGGGTTGCCACTCCACAGGGAGAGTAGGGAATTTACAAATCACCTAAAATAACACTAAAAAGGCTGGGGATTTGGAGTTTTTCTTTACAAACAGAAAAAAAAGGGAATTGTTTCTTATTTTTGTTTTTAAAAAAATAGTGGCCACTCAAAGCACAATCTATGCATGCCTGCCAAGTCTCCTGTTTACCCGTATATTCTCAAATTTCTCCATAATTTGTTTAAGAAATTTTTTTTAAAAAGATTGGGTGATAAAATATTTGCTGATGGCAAAAATATTTCTCTTATTCCCCAACAGATAGTGCAATTGCCTTTACTGCAGTATGTTGAGTGTTAGCAGTCTAAGTAATTATAAATTATGGCTTTAAAAAAAACTTCTTTAGGTTAAGATTTGTATACATATTTTTTACTTCGTAAGTGCTTTATATTTCCAAATTAGAATTTCTCCTTTAAGACTTACATGATTATGCATGATGTATCAAAACTCTACTCGTAGGTTAAAACATGTTGCTGGTAAAATCTCTGTTATTTTATTTCTCCAATGTTGGCAGGTATGTCTGGAATATTTGAGGATGATATTTCAACTATACTAAACTGTTTAATTTACTATAGCATTATTTGTTTTAAATATGTTCAGATGTACCTTTTTTCTCTTAAGTTTTTCCAGCAATTAAAACTAGTGTTGTTAGCCCAATGTAGCTTGTACAAGAGCACAGATATTGTGTGTTTCTTCTTACTACAGTGTGTATAATGTGTACAGGGAAAACATAGGAAATTTTTTTTCCCAGAATGGAGTGGCAACCCTGAGTTGTAACTGCTCTGATGCCATTCAATGAAGTTAAACTAATACAATTTTGATGTTGCCTTTTAGGACATGATGGGTGGATTTTCTCAAGGTCCTCTTACGCAAGGACAGTTGAGCATGAGTCAGATGAGCCAGCCCAATTATCCAGGACTCTCTCAGCCTGGTTTATCACAGCCAGAGTTGTCTCAGGTGAGTAAACCACAATTACTTTGAAAACCACTCTCTATTACTTTTTTTTTTAATGGTTTACAACTTATATTCTATCTATCTCATTGATTATATTATATATTCTTTTCACTCAAATTATTCATTATTACCAGGGTGTAGAGGTAGAGGGTAGCACAAAAACAAGTTGTGTGGTGACCAGTAAGGATATACAGGAAAAGGGCATTCCATGACCTGGAAAAATTTTTTTGTTGCATTTATGCAAATACTAGATATTGCCTAGTTTGGGTATAGGAATTTCAAATCTGAAATAAGTTTTGTTTCTAAAGCTGCATATTTAGTCATCATAGAATTTTTAACAGTACTTGAAGGAAAATCCATATCTGCAAAAATTACTTTCGCACAAAACTGTTAAGCATCATATTCACTATGTTTTCATTTTGAGATTAATGAAACTCTACTTTAAATTTGTTTGATTAAGGAAATCTTAAACTTGATTGAAAATTTTTATAAGTTATTGGTATGAGGAAATATTAACCAATTGATACTGGCTATTTTTTTTTTTTTTAAACAACAGTATCATAAATTTATCTTAAACAGTCGTATTCACCATATTTTCATAGTGAGATTAATGAAACTCTACTTTAAATTTGTTTGATTAAGGAAGTTTTAAACTTTATTAAAAATTTTTATAAATTATTGGTAGGAGGAAATATGAATCAATTAATATTGGTTACTTTTTTTTAAAGCAACTAAATCATAAATTTATCGCAAATTTTAATAAATTCAGTCTTCTATAAAATTATACTAGAAACTGTTAATTTTCTTTTCTTAAAGTAACTCTAAAATTAAAAATATGCAGTAGAAAAGCTATTTAATGTAAACTGCAATTCTTCATAACCGTATTAACTTTTCAATCTCTAGAGCAAACCAAATGAATTTTATTTCTAGCATGCATAATAAATTTTTTTCTATAAATAATAAATACTTTAAGTAAATGCATATTTTGGTATTTTTCAATTCCTACTATTAGTTCACACTCTCCCCATATCTTGATCAAATTTTAAATCATTAATAAAATACTTTTTATTCATTCACTCAAGTTCAAATACATTTTTTTAAACTTGTGGATACTTGATGTTAATAATACAGTTTTTGCAAATATTAATTTATTAGATAAATAGGGATGAGTGAAACACGAAATGGAATTTTCTGATTGATTTAAATTTTACTATAAGCGATTCAGTTTATCACACATTTTAAAAATAACATCAGTGTTAATTTCTTACTTTTAGCTCTATTTGAACAAAGAAATAGTTAATTGCTCACGTGTGATCCATGCCTTTTTTTCCCTTTCAATTCCTACTATGAGTTCACACTCTCCCTCTATATATTTATATATCTTATTCAAATTTTCAATCCTTCATAAAATATTTTTTATTCATCCATTCAAGTTCAAATACATTTTTTAAAAACTTGTTGTGGATGACACTTGATGTTTTACATACAGTTTTTTCAATTATTAATTTTAGATTTATATGGGAGTAAAAATTGTAATTATTTTAAAAAAAAGTAACTAAAATAAAGTTTTTCTTTGTTGACTTAAGTAGGAATTGACTTTGAATTTTTTTTTTTTAATATTGTTTATTTTTAAGTAGTATTGCTATTGTTCTGTATCAGATTGCCATGTCTAGTAGGTAAGTTTAATGTTATGCAAAATGATCTATGTAACACAAAATTCTATATAACAAAAAGCCTCTTGTTTCCAGATTTACATTATTAAGACTGTAGTATATATCATGATTTTTTTTTATGATGAAATTTTCTTTCTTTATGTATTATAATTTGTTTTAGTTCGTCATTTGTCCTGCTTATTAGTAGTCTGTATACATACCATACAGGAAAAAAAAATCCAAGTTTTTCTCTTTTGGCCTATTATTTTATATTTAATTATTATATCAAGTTTAATAATTTTTTGTTAAAAGCTGTATACTTATCAAATTATTTTTTTCCAGGAATAAAATTTTTCTTCTTTTTATAAACTTTTCTTTGTTATGTATTAAAATTTTGTTTTAGTGTGTTATTTGTCCAGCTTAAAAGTAGTCAATTTGCATACCATCATACAGAAAAAAAAAAATTTTTTTTTTTTTCTTCTCTTCATTTTGGCCTATTATTTTATGTTTTATATTTAATTATTGTTTCAAGGTAAATAATGTTTTGGTAAAAGCTGTTATGCTTATCAAATTATTTTTTTTTCTTGGAATTTTTATTTTTTTAAAGTTTATTATTTGTCTTGCTTAAAAGTAGTTTGTATGCATATTATACAGAAAAAACCCCTAATTTTTTTCTCCTATTTTATGCTTTATATTAATTTAGTTTCAAGTTTAATTGTTTTTTTTTAATTTTAAAAAAACTGTAATGTTTATCAAACTACTTTTTTCCCTCCAGGACACCTACCTGGTGGATGATATGCGTTCCCAGACAGAAGGGATGCTCTCACAAGACTCTACATACCAAGGAGATAGGGCCTACTTTGCTGCATCTCAAGGTGGCCAATTCTCACAACCCTATTGAAGTTCTACTATGGGTCAACAGTTGATCAGTGGGCTGGTTACAAAGCCACTGGTTTCCTAACACAGAAGCAGAAGAGTAGCGCTCATACCTGCTACCAGATGAAAAATGAGAAAAAAATAAATAAAAATAAAATAAAAGCATCCACTACTACCACAGATATGGAAAGGCGTTGATGGTGGCCTCTTAATTGATAAATGGTGTTGATGTGTCCAGTAAAGATTCTTGCCGGCTGCTGAAATACGATGCCCCCAAAGTGGGACAGATGATAGCCGCCTACGGTTCGCAAAGCTGACTGCTCCTGAAAGTTTTGATTTACTACAACTGTACCAGTGCTGGCGTTTCTTGAGATCTGGACATTATCACACAGCTTGTGGTCATTGGCCTAAAAATTATCTTTGTTTGTTCATCTCCTCATCGATGATTTTTTTTGTGTACATTTCTTGCTTTGTGTTTAGAGGATTCCTTTTTGTCTTTGTGTCGTCCCCTTTCAATTTTTTTTTTTTTTGAATTTTAAAAGTAAATTTTTTTTCTTCCCTTCATTTAATGTTTATAGTTTTGGTACTCCGGTGTACGATTTTGGTTTTTTTTTTTTTTGAAGTTTGTGAAAGGTATAGGCAGGGACCACTGGGCACTAAACAATAGGACTATATATCTGTTCCGGCTATTTTCATAGCGGGGCAGAGAAAGTAGCTTAAGGGCAGTTTATTGAAATACATTTTAAATAACAAAAAAAAATGATCATGCCTTTTATGTGTATTTATATATGTGTAAATGACAAACAATATAGCACCTCTGTTCAGTTTTTGAGTCGCTATTGTGAAATATTTAAATTAGTGGTAACAATTTTTAAGTAATGGCACTTACAGAATATTACAGCCCATTCGTAGTTGAAGCTGTTTGCTTTATTTTCTCATGTTTAAAAAATATTTTAGCCTTATATTTTGTCATAAATTCAAAATGCAAAAGTTACTGCAAAGAAGATACCTTTATATTTCCTTGTTTTTGTATTGCCAAAAAAAAAAAAATGTTTTTTTTTATTCTGCTTCTTTTTTACAGACTTAAATACTGCACTCAGTGAGAGTTTCAATTCGTGTGCTTCTGTTATTATCTTTAATTTCAATGCCACTATAAATTGTAAAATATTAAAGACTGTAAATATTTTATTGAAGTTAAAAAAAATATTTTTATAATTTTTCTTTTTATTATTTTGAAAAAAAAAATTATTTTGTATAATGATTTTCTTTTACCGAACTAATAATTAAAAAGAATAGTTGGGAGTTCTGTTAATATGCTTCTATTTCTATTCTTTCTTATTTTGTTTTCTATATGCATAAAAGAAATAGTAAAAATGTAAAGGTTATAAATATTTTATAAATTATTGAAATTTTAAAAATATTTTTATAATCCTTTGTCTTAAAATAGTTTTACAAATAACCTTTGATTTTATTGAATTATAAGAACATAAAGTTTATAAAAACAGTAAAAAAAAAAAAAAAATTGGATCAAGATTATAACAATATTTTGTAGTATTTTATTTATTTTTTTGCTCAAAATTGTTTTCTATGATTTAATGGTTCTTTCCCAAACCTTTATAAGTTGTCTTTCACATAACTAAAGCATATTAAAAATATGATAATACTGAACTAAATCTCTATTTCTCCAATATATTTTTCTAATGTATCCGCATAAGAGTTAAATTGCTTTTGATATATTGCTGTTTGAGTTAAACAAAAAAAAATTTTAAATCCTAATTGACCTTGTATTTTTAACATGTGCTGTCTAAATTTGCCTTATTTTATGCTAAATAAGTTTATTTTCTTTCAGTTTTGTGAAATTTTAAATTAGTTTTCATTTCCCCCCATTTGTAAAAACAAAAGTGTATGTTATCGAAGCATAGTTGTGCTGGTTTACCAATCATCTGTATAATAACTAATTCAGATTTGTTTTATTATTGTGAAACTGTTACTTGTTCCTAAAATAAATTACTTTATTCGTCTGTTTTACTATATTTGTTTTTCTTTTGCTGTAGCATAAGTTACAAAAAAAAAAAAATCTAGTTGAATCAATTTGCAATCTGTCATATGTACTTCTTACACAGGATGCCAGTACATAGTTCATTCATATTAACCCATTTTAGGCCAAGCATATAAAATATGGTATCTTCATTGAAATATGCTTACATTACATTCATTAAGACACAAAAAATTTCGTGTATAAAAAATTATATTTTATTTAAGAAATAAAATGGGGCATATGGGCATCACCATTCACCGAATCAATGAACAAACTATTTAGTTGAACGCTTGTTGTTGTTTTTTTAAATCTGTATTATTTTTTTTATTTACTGGCTTGCAGCTTTAATCCATCGTAAAAACAATGATAAATCTCAAAAGTAATAATTATACATTTTCAAAAAATTTCATTTGTCAATAACCTTTTTAAGTTAAAAAAAAACTTTAATAGTTTAAAAGTTTCTCAACAGTAAGCGTTTACAGCAATTGAAATTACTATAAAATTTTGGGTGTCTTTAAGAACCTTTGGCAATAGCAGAAAAATAAAATTAGTGAAAAATATACGTCACAGTGTTAATAAAAAATAATTATTGAGATGGTGCGTTTGCGCACCTTTGGCCGAAAATGTTTTGCCGAGTTTATGTGATCACACACATATTGCATACCAGTTTACTACCCTGGAATTTCCGGAGGGTCTCTGGAAATTCCAGTGGGCACTCCACAATGATATCAATTTTACCCGAAAAATAAACCACAGCTAAATGTTGCATTTTTCAGCCAATGACGTCACACAATCGTACCCCATCTTTTACGTCGGCTCTTTCTCCTCCCAATGGTGAACGGTGTTTTTCGGCTTCATGCTCTTGCTGTTGTGTATAGTGCTGACATCTCCATTAAAGCTGGGGTGCTTGTGAGAAATGTATTTCGTTCTACCAAAGCTAGTCTTAGTTGCTGACGGAGACCATGTCTTCCAAAAAAACATTCACAGATGTATCGGAAAGAATATTCAGTAGAATGGCCTGTATTTACTTGTTCCACTCATCACATTGCAAAATGCATAGTTTTGTTCCGAAATGGTAAAAAACGTCTAATGAAGTTTCTTGCTAAGATTTTATGTGAAAACATGGATTTTTTCGTTTATGTTTTGTTCCTAAATAGCAAAATTAATATTTCTCTTGCTTATCATAACTTGAAATTTCTGATCTTGAGTAATATTTACAGTTTATTTAAACTTACAGTGGTGATAACAAAAATTTCACGTTTTAAAATAAATTGATTTATTTAGTACCATAAAGGCCTCCTAACAATCATAAAAAAATTTATTTTTTTGAAATTAAATTGTTGAAAGCACTAAAATAGACCTGTATTTAAAGTTTATTTAGTTATAGTTAACTGATAAATTTGTGAATAGTTAAGAGTTCTTCAATGAATATATTTTACAAAGGTATCCATTGTGTGAGATGAGTGATTGGTTACATAGTATAGGAAAGCACTATAAGTTTTTTATTAAATTAACTTAGCATGCATTTCAAATTAAAAGCATTTATGCAATAATTAAAAAGTCAAAATTTACAAGGAATTTACATCATTATCAAGACGCAGAATTGGCGAATTTGTTTAGTTCTATCTTCGTCGCCAAGTGTTTAAGCTTCCTAAAAATAAAATAATATAATTTAGTGTAAGTCTTTAAATAACAGTTCTATTTATTGAAAAAAAAAAAACTTATTTTAAAACAAATTTGAAAACATCCACTAAGCAAAGATTATGATGATCTACTTTTTTCTATCAAAATTATTTTAAAGAAAAGGAAGAGTAGAATTTTTTTAAATATATATATATGTTTAAAATTTAGGGAAAATTTAATAAAAATCTGGAAAAAAAAGAAGATATCTCTTCATCAGCTCATCGCACGATTATATTCACAAAAAGGAGTGCATTCTATATTGTATAAATTTAACCAAAGCGAAATATATCTATACAATAGTGTGAGGAGCGCTCAAATTTTTTTTTGAAACATTGATGATTTTGAACATATTAAGTATAAATATCACGTTAAAAACAGAAAATAAAATAAAAATCGTACATAATAGTATGAGAGCTGATGAAGATATTATATCTCCCCCCCCCCAATTTTTATTGAATGTATTTTTTTTTTCTAAATATTTAAAAAAAATCCTCTTTTTCCATTATTCTCGATCATGACCACATTAATAATCATCATTCACCTTCCTAAGGTCTAAAATCCTTGCTAACTCCGAAAATTGCCAGGGGGGAAAGGATCTGTGACTATCTGGCATGAGTTTTATACCGGGTGATGCATAGGATATTAAAATTTAGGACGGCAGATGGTGATGATTAATATCAGAGGAAACGGAAAATTTAAGTCGCTGGTCTAAAAAGGTATTAGTTTGTGCATATTTTTACAAGCACATTTACATTTATTTAATAAAAAATTGAAATGGAAAATTACAATACGAAGAATGCAATGATTTGTGATGAAATATGCTACTTTGTAACAATAAAACAGATCAAAACACAAAAATAAAAGTAACCTAAATAGCATATCATCCCTTTACATCGATTGTTGGTCTGGGGAGTCACTGATAATTATTTTATGGTGGTTCAAGTCTAACTTTAGTGGTTCCAGATGAATCAGGATTGCCACTCCACAGGGAATTTAAAGATCACCTAAAATAACAGGGAATTTTGAGTTTTTCCTTACAGAACTGGGAAAATACAGGGCGTTTTATTTCTTATTTTCGTCTTTTAAAAGTGGTGACCTCACAAAGCACAATATATGGGATATTTAAGGATGATATTTCAGCTATACTAAACTATTTCATTCACTATAGCTTTATTAGCTTTAAGTGTGTTAAGCTGATCCTTATTTCTCTAAGTTTTAACAGCAATTAAAACTATTATAATTAGCCTAATATAGGTCACTCAAGAGCTCAGTGAATGTCCTCTTAATACATTGCATATGATATGTACAGGGAATTTTTTTCCAGATTTGAGTGGATACCCTACCAATTGACTATAGTTAATTTTGAGCTCTGAATGTGGTCAAGGAAGTGTGACAAACTTCATCTACGAGCTTTAGAATTGTATTAAAAATTATTTTTAATTTTTGTATAAATTTTATTTCAGTAAAATCATAACAAAAATGATAAATACCTTAAAATATCTATTTTTAACCTCCGAATTTGTGAGATTTCATGGGCTTCATTTAAAATATGTTTTGGGATCCCCGCAAGAGCAGCAACATTAATTCCGTAACTCTTGTCACTTATTCCGCTGATCACATTGAAGAGAAAGGTAACGCTGTCTATATCACTGTCATCATTTTCTGGTGGAGTAAAAAATATTTAAAGTTATTAGATACAACTAAGCATATATAAAATAACAGAAGGAACAAATATAAAAGAAAATATTTTACTTTATTTTATAATCGTCGTTGAACAGAGGACTAAATTTTTTGGTTTACGACTACTAACGTTCAACTCTGTAGCCTAGTAATTTTGAAGCCAATCCAGAAGACAAGGGAACTTCTGGATCAAGTATTGAGAGAAATTTGCCTTTGCGGAGGACTTTATGATGAAACTAACCTGCATTTGCGTTACATGGAGAGGAAGACCACAAGAACCTCCCATGGTTCGCCTGACGGCAAAAGGACTCTAACCCATAATTCATCTACAACTGAGAATATTTCACGTCAGCACTGTGATAGGTGCACGGCGGATGCAGATTCATATCGACCAGCCATCGCCGGGATTCGAGCCCGGTTCACTTCATTGAAAGGCGAACGCTCTATCCCCTGAACCAATGCGGCTCTGCATTGATTTTTGGAAAATTGTTGAGATCATGACTGATTACTTTCTACTAGTTTTCTTCGTTCTTGCCCTGATTTACCTTTTTTGGCTACCTCCGCTTCCCTTGGCTACTGTAATTTTTGTTCTGTTTACTTTCTTTATTGATTTCATATTCCGTTAAAGTTTTGTTTTCTAAGTTTCGTCGTCCGTTTTATCATTATTACATAGTTAATAAATTAGTCATTTATATATAATTTTAAACTAAATTTTATTTAAAAGTTGGTTCAGACAACAATGCAATTGAAAGTATGAATACAAATTATATTGTTGTGAAAAAATTAAAAGATTTTGTCAATCATATTTTTAAGTATACTCACTGTCTTTTAAAATGTAAGCCATAGTGACAGTACAAACTTTATCAGGAAACCGCTGTTTAAGCTCAAGAATTTCAGGATAATGTGTCACAAATACAGTTAAACATCCAATCTGAAAATATGTAAAAAAAGTTATTCAAAAGAATGAAGCAAAATGTTATGTAGAAAGGAAGCAGCATAAGGTTAAGCATACAGGGTTCCTACAAAAATCTTGAAAACTTGTGAAAACTATACAAGATATTAGGCTAACTATAATAGTTTTAATTTAATTGTTAAGTTTTATTAAAGAAATAAGGAACAGCTTAACGCACTTAAAACAAATAATGCTATTTTAAATTAAATAGTTTAGTATAGCTGAAATACCATCCTTAAATATTCCATACATTGCGATTTGAATGGTCACCATTTTTAAAAGATGAAAATAAGAAATAAAATTCCCTACATTTTCCCAGTTTGTGAGGAAAAACTTAAAATTTCCCGCATTTTCCCTGTTATTTTAGGTGATTTTTAAATTCCCTGTATTTTTCATGTTATCCTTGTAGAGTGGCAACCCTGGCATAATATACCTAACATTAAGAGGGTGTTATACCAAGGAGGAAACACTTCATGTAGATCATCATAATCTTTGCTTAGTGGATGTTTTCAAATTCTGTTTTACCAGCATAAGTAGTTTAGTATTTAGAGTTTAGAAAAAAAAAGTTGAGTTAAACCCGTATCAAATTATAGAATTTCAAGTGTTGAAATAAATTTTTTAAACCATCAAAACGCAAATAAATTATAGCAAGATTACTTATGATTATGCAATGGGAAAGCAATGCTGCTTTAATTAATTTGTTATTTGATACTTTGTAAAAAATTTTTTTTCAGCATTTGAAATTCTATAATTGATTGTAGGTTAACCTGAACTCACTTTCTTCTAAACTCTAAAATACCAGTGGAGTTGTAATGGTCTCTCATGAATGCAGGTTTATTTAGGTCAGATGTCTGATGCTCCCAGTTTTTTACATAAGGTTAAGCACATATCTAAGATTAAGAGGATGCTATACTATGGAAGAAACACTTCATGGCAAATTCTGTTTTACCAGTATAAGCAATGTAATATTTAAAGTTTAGAAAAAAGTGAGCTAAGGTCAATATGTATGCTTTTATTGTTTTTTCTTTTAAGATAAACATCATTAACGCTAACTATTCTATAGAAGCAAAACATTATATATATGAGTATAAACAATGCTTAAAGGTTAAGCGTTCGGCAAGTGTAGACTGATTTTATTAAATTTCCTCGATTTTTGTAACAGATGAAATAAATTTATTTAGTGATTTTATTGTCACTAACCATATATATCTTCAATAAAGTACCGCTTACTTAATATCCAAGACAAATACAGTCGGACCTCTATTTAACGAAGTCGATAAATCCCGATAATAAGTTTGCTATATGGAAAATTCGTTAAATGGAAAATCTCCTTTTGAAATACTTAAACAACACAAAACAGGATATAATTTCATAAACACTAGACATAATCAAAATAGCACTTGATAAACCATCATCTTGTAAACTAGTATCTATTATTTATTTTATAAATCTTAGCCATAAAAGAAATCTGCATGGAAAGCTAGAATAGAGCAAAACATTATCCAGTGTTACACTATCATGATACATACATTTTCAACTTTAAAAAAGCTAAATTTATACCTAAAATTATAGCAGCATTTATTATAAAAGTAATTTTAAACACACATTACCACACGCGTTAAGTTTATTTGCTACTGGTTAAATCCATTCATTTTGTCTGAGTATTTCACTTGAAATGCAAACAAAAAGGGAAAGGGATTTTACTGCCTCCTCTAAAAGTTAAGTGGCTTCGAAAATCAATTCAAGGTCATTTCCACCATAAAATGCCTTAACAAGTTTGAAATATTTTGGTAAATAGGGAAAGTGAATTGCAAAGAAAAGTTCGTAAAATAGAAAATTTACTTCGCTATTTGGAAGCTATTTTACGAAGAAATTTCCAAAATGTTCTTGGTTCCTGGAGAAAAAAAATAGCAAAATAGAGAAATTCATAAAATAGAAGTTTGTTAAAGAGAAGTCCGACTGTACTTTTGATTATCTTAGTGTAATATTTTTTATTAATTGTTAAATAAGTTCTTTGTTTTAAAATATTTACAAAAAATGAAAACATTTTAAAAATATAATAAATGTAAATAATGTGTAAATAAGGGAAACAAAATTTCATTTATAACTACTAATTGTAATAAATGAATCAAAAACTGAGAATCGGATTTTTTAGAATTAGCATAATTTTATTTAAAAAAAAGGACTTTCAGTTATTTTAAACCAGATTGACTCCATTTTTGAGTATTCTTTGAATTTTCTCTAATTTTTCCAAGGTTACAAAACTTTCCGATTTTTGATATTGCTACAAAATTGTTCACAAGCTCAGTAAGAGGCAGCATTTTCTACCTAAGGGATCCTTTTCTACTTAAGGAATCCATTTCTACTTAATGGATCCTCTTCTACTCAAAGCAGCCTTTTCTACTTAAGGGATCCTTTTTCTACTTAAAGGATTCTTTCTAATAATTTTTCCTAAAGCAATGCAAACACTTAGCATGGTTTAAATGAGGTGTCTCTTGAAGGCCCATAATAATGAGATGATTTACTTAAGAAAAGATCAGTCTTACAAAATACATATCAAATCTGCATGAAAATATGTAATCAAAAATAATTTTATTAACAAAAAATTACGTCAATAATTAGATGCTTTAAGGCAGAATATGCAACTGCTGTTCCATCATTTGTACTAGTACCTCTACCTAATTCATCAAGAACTACAAAAGATTTGGAAGTAGCACAGCACAAGATTTCCGAAGCTTCACACATTTCTACCATAAAAGTACTTTTTCTGTTGATAAGGTCATCATCAGCTCCCATTCTGAAACATAAGGATAAAATTGCAGTAAGTTTATGCTTTATCTGCAATGATTTTAAATTGAAACTTCAAATAACTATACACTGGAAATAAGATTATGCACAAAAATTGGGATCAAATCTTAATCATATAAACAAAATCTGCAGAACATAGAGTTTCGTTTTTTTAAACATCAACTTTCATGATCAATTTCAGCCCCATGGAAGAGTTGTGGCAACACAGCGACATTGTTGCAGAATGTTACCGAGTTATTGCAGAAATATTTTTCTTTTGGGAAGTAACAAAGTTTGGTTATTTTTTCTGCAGAAATTTTCTAAAGATTTATCTTCTCTTCAGAATTATATTCAAAATATGCCTTTCTCGCGCATCAGAGTGGAATAATGAGAAATAAAGAATAATAATAAAGTAAACAACTTGGTTTTCTTTTCTGCAGAAATTTTTGTTCAAATACTTTTTATGCAGTTATTACTATTGATTTCCACATAGTTTTTAAAATCCGATATTTTTTATACAATATTATTTATTACAACAACTGAATCTCAAAATGGAAACACGTATTTAGTAACCCTTTTCATCATCCGGATTCGTGTGATTTCGTCGTCTATCTTTTTTTCGGCAGTTACTGCAACGGATTTCACGATTTTTTTTTAAATGTGATGATGATTTACAAAATACGAAAAAGGGAGTGAATAATCAGTGTGTTTTTCCCTACAAAATGCGAGAATATCGTCTATAATATTAGAATAAAAAAATATTACATATTTTTTTAAAAAATTATTTTATTTGATCTGAATTTTTTTCCTTTGAAGTTGACTCTTCTGTTGCTTTGAATTAGTAACAGGTATATTTGTTATTTTTAAAAGTATCTTTCAGAAAGATATTAGTATTAGAAAGGTATGTTGCAGAAAGCTAAAAAAAAAAATCCTCCACAGGGAATCTCAGGAAAATAGTGCATAAAAAAAACATACAACGGAAGCCTTGGTGGTCAAACTAAATTTATGCTAATGAATGAAGTTAACTATCAGATTCCTTTTAGCTAACCTTTTTCTTTGCTGTACTCAATTTTGAAGCAGAATTTTTTTTATTCATGCATACCCTAACCTTCTAAATAATTTCACTCATACATCTGTGGGGACAGTAATTATCGGCAATATCAATATTCATGTATGAAAAGGTACCCCAACATAGAATCGTGTTAACATGTCTTATATACTAGTGAATTGGAATTGTATTTTTCTAGTGGTAGATACACTACACATCCAAGTAAGATTAAGCAATAACTAGATGATTATCTCATTTTAAAAAAAAATAGAGAATACAATAAAAAATTACCAATGATTATTAATAAGATCATAATATTTTATTAAAAATTATTGATTAAAAGTGCTGAATTACCTTACATATATATTATCAAAAATAGGAACTGTTGCGGAATCAGCAGGAACATAACAGCCAATGTGTGCCATCAGAGCGATTAAAGCAGTTTGGCGCACATATGTACTCTTTCCACCCATGTTCGGACCAGTAACAATTACACAATTATTAGCGCACTGAAAAGAAATAATCAAAACAAATAATTATTGATGAATTAAAAAATTTCTACTAGATAAAATGTACATATTGCACTTTTTTTCTGAAATTTTTTTCAAGGATATACATTTTGTTTACTTTAATCAACAATTTAAGTGCATTCAATGAAGGCTATAAACACAGTGTTTCACATGGGTTAAACTAATTCTTGATAAGATGATAAGTAAAAATAGAAAATATTTGTTTTTACGCATTTAAACAAACACTTAAAGAATTATGGTTAAGTTAATTTTTTATTTAGCTTTATTTCTTGATAACTTAATTGGTTCACAATTTGATTTCCTTTTCACTATTTACTAGCAGATTGTAAAAAAAAAGTGCAAAATTTTCTGACTTGATAAATAAAACAAATGTTAACAGGATAATATTTTAGGGGTGATTGTGACACCAAGTGACAATTTTATGGGCAAAAACTCGATAACAAGACATCAATTTTCACATTTAAAGTAATTTTTTGAACAACGATTTATAATTAAATTACCTACCAATAAAGAATACCGCACTTTTATAGTAATTTAAGAAAAAAAACATAGTTTTTACAAGAATAGCGATATTGGATTTTAGCATAGCGTAAATATGAATCGCGATATTGGATTTTAAGAATGCGCAAATACAAATAGCGATATTGGGTTTAAAAATGTTAAATAGTTTAAATGTAAAATAGTTTTGCGATCAAAGAAGTGAAGGGATGCATGAGCAATGTTTACATTAGTTCATACGTAAGTAACTGGGTTGCCACAGAAAAAAATGGACAAAATAAATGCTTTTAGTAGACTAAAGCATGAAAAAAGCTGCCTAAATAAGAAAATTTTTTTTTAAAAATAAAATGACTAAAATTTTATTTAATGACTTAGTTGTCATATACCATGATTCATTTACTGGCAAATATAATAATTTTTATATAAACGTTAGTGTTCTAGCACTAAATTTTTATATTAAAAAAATTTGTATATTTGCAGAAAATTAAACACTTTTAATTACTAGAATTCATTAAAAAAATTCGTTTTTATTAAAAAAAAGCATACTTTTTCTAAAAAAATTTAGCACCTTTTTAAAAATTTAGCAATAACCTTTGAAAAGGCGATCAAGAAACAAAATAGACTTACAATGGAATCTGAGCAAATTGAGTGCATTAAAGAGTGATGATTCAAATTTGCAATTCAAAATTTTCAACTTATTTTACTTCAGTTTGTTTAGAAGCTCCAGCGGACTGCAGGATGTTAAGCCAATTTATGCTAAAAACATAGCTAGGATTACAGAAAAGTTTCACAATAGTCTCATTTTCCTGAAAATAGTTGCTTGTTAGCCTTTACAAGCAAAAAAAGTTGCCATAGTCACCTCTGGCCAAAAATACTTGCTAATAGTCGCCTGTGGCAACCCTGTTTTGTCCCAACAAAACAGTAAAAAAAAAATCCCAACATAATACCCCACTATCTGATGTTACTTTAAGATGTGGCATAATTTAAATATAATCAAACTGAAATGTAAAACTTTTCGTAAATACAGAGCAAACAAACAAACAAAAAAAAAAAAAAAAAAAGAAAAANAAAAAAAAAGAGAAAAAGTTTCCTGTTTTAGAATGCTTATGGGGAGTTTCATCTTATTTCTGCTGTCCTATTTTATAATGCTAGGACAATTTTATTTAATTATTGACACTTTTAATTTTATACGTTTAACTTGTAAAAAGTACCTGAAAATAACCGAATAAAAAACTTTATGACTCTTTTTTGAAGACTACGCCATCACACACAGTAACAATTGTTTGCAAATAATATGCTATTTTCATAACTATACTATGAGTTTGCAACAGTTATTCCTGACTGTTAGGTCAAGTTTAGCCAATGTCATCTGTGTTAATTCGGAAAATGGTTCAAAAAGTATAAAGAAAGCCACAATTTTGAGAAGATGAAAAAAACTTGTTTTCAATATTTAAAAATACAAACACTGTATCTCATAAAATGTGCAAAAAATTGAGAATCCTTCATTCATTTTGGTAATTTTCCTCAAGGTGGAAAAATATAATCTTCAAAAAAGTTTAATAACTTTTAAATTATTTATCAATTTAAAAGCAGCTATTTGTCCATTCTGAAGGACAGATAATTCTTTACATCAAAGCTGCATAGATAGTTTAAAATCATAGCTTTGCCCGAAATGTAGGACATTTATGCTTTTCTTCCCCTTGGCAAAAGAGTCCTGTAAAACACTGTTTAGGCAGTAAAAATAATTTAAAAGTTTGACCATAAACATTTGTGTTCTTCTATTTGTTAAAAAAGGAAATTCTGTGGCTTATTTGTACAATTTGACAGGCATATGATAGAAAACTAAACTAAAAGAAATTATTTTCTCACTGACAGAATAGTTATTTTTTTATGTAAATTAGACTTACATTCATAAGGATGTCATTGGCAACAAATTGCTTCTCTTCAATAAGTTTTGTCAATACTGGATGACGACCTTGAACAACACTGAATATTCTATTGTCAGTTTCAGAAAGGTGAGGCCTATTATGCAAATATTTCAATAAATCTTATTAGAGCAAATTTTTATAACTTATTAAAAAAGGAACACAATATATTTTTTAGAGCAATAAGACTCCCTTTTACATCCCCCCCCCCACAAAAAAAACTTGAGAGAAACTAGCAAAATTTTTGGCCAATGGTGACCAGTTATGACCAACTTATGGCCAATCCAACTGCATAGTATATCTATATGTAACATAAAAAGCTTCAATTAATCTTTTTATGTTAGTTTCTTTGCTATAAAACAACTCCTATTTTACTACTAATTATTCATTCAAATCGAGCTGCTTTCTCACACTTTTAAAAGCCACATCCTGTTTCTAAATCTATTTTTGGCCCAAGTATGTATAAATTTAAATAAAGACATTTTTTCCTTTAAAATTCGTGAGAATCACTTGAACTATTTCTTAAACCAATAGTCATATCTAAGATTTCCCTCTTTTCCCTAAATACAGAGATTTTTGGATTTTTTGCAAGATTTTCCCTACCAGAAAGACTGATTGCTCATGAAGTAAAATACACTTCTCGTTCGCCACTCATCAAAGAATGACCTAATAAAAATTGCTTTCTTTCATTAAAATTCTGTGTCTGTTTTCCTGCTCGGTCCGACTGCATCATTTTACATATATATAAGTAAAAAATATTTTTTTTAACGAAAAGAAGAAAAATTATTCATGATTAATATTTTTATTAAAAAAGCCTTAAAAAATATTGAAAATGTATAATCTCTGCGGTTGCACACTTGAAATATATTGATCTTGGGGGTCAGAAATCCAAATTCATCCAACAAGAAGTATGTTTATTCAGAAACGGTTANCCCCCCCCCCACAAAAAAAACTTGAGAGAAACTAGCAAAATTTTTGGCCAATGGTGACCAGTTATGACCAACTTATGGCCAATCCAACTGCATAGTATATCTATATGTAACATAAAAAGCTTCAATTAATCTTTTTATGTTAGTTTCTTTGCTATAAAACAACTCCTATTTTATTACTAATTATTTATTCAAATCGAGCTGCTTTCTCACACTTTTAAAAGCCACATCCTGTTTCTAAATCTATTTTTGGCCCAAGTATGCATAAATTTAAATAAAGACATTTTTTCCTTTAAAATTCGCGAGAATCACTTGAACTATTTCTTAAACCAATAGTCATATCTAAGATTTCCCTCTTTTCCCTAAATACAGAGATTTTTGGATTTTTTGCAAGATTTTCCCTACCAGAAAGACTGATTGCTCATGAAGTAAAATACACTTCTTGTTCACCACTCATCAAAGAATGACCTAATAAAAGTTACTTTCTTTCATTAAAATCCTGTGTCTGTTTTCCTGCTCAGTCTGACTGCATCATTTTACATATATATATTTAAAAAGAAAATTTGAAGAAGAAAAATTATTAGTAAATAAAATACACAAAAGTATCACAAAAATAAATAAATTAAAAAGCAAAAAAACAAAATGAGGAAAAGATATAATCACGTCAAAAGCTTACGGGATTATATTTGTAAAAAAGAGTACTTTCTAATATTGTATTTATATAGCCAAAGCAAAATATATAAAAATAATAGCGTGAGTATATTTTCAAGTTTTTTAATTTTGTTTTAAATATTTTTTAAAAATATTTCATTTTTAAAAATTATTTTTTTCTTTTTAATAATATTTATATATTCTTTCCATGTTTTCTCGATATTTTTTAACTTATTTCATACCCCTTATTAACATTGCCCATATTTCTATGTTTAATAAAAATTCTGAAAATTCTTTTTTACACAGATATAGAATGACACTTTTAAACAAGCTTATTTAGAAAGTTCCCCTTCATATACAACTGTTTTCCTAAATAACAAGAGTAAAAACAATGTCTTTTTTTGGCATTAAAAGCAATTGGTGAAAGAACATCTTTGGGTATTAAAGACACTGTTTGTTACAAAAATCTAAAAACCTCATTATAAATAAGTAATATGTTTCATATAACTACATCTTTCATATTTATTATATTCATCATTTAATTAAAATTCAATTTTTTTCATTATATTTTCCTTTTGAAAGGAAGAATAAAAATTTTATTTTACCAATGAAAAAAAGGAAACAAGTAAACACTAAATAATAATTTATTAAACAGTTTACATATGAATAAAAATTTATAAGTAAAGAAAAATTAAATCAGTAAGGAATTTAATTAACAAAACTGAAATATTAATTATTTTTCAGTTGTGGAAAAAACATCTAAGACAAAGTTTCACAAGTTAAAAAAAAGCAGTTTAAATAAATAAGTTGGAAAAATACCTGCAAAATTTTTCTTCTCTTGACACTTGAGCAAAGCTTAGGTAGCAATCCAGTTCAGCTAAATATGATATAGCCCTTTTGTACTTGTAAAAATTCTTTCCAAACTCACTGTGCATATAAAAAAAACCCCAAAATTCTTAAGGCAAAAAATGTTGTTAAATATTCAAATAATGTCAAAAAAATCAATCAGTGATTAGATAAACTTATAAGTCAATAGTGATTTGTAAAATGAAAGAGGATGTCGTCACCTTTGACATTCCTGACTTTTATATTTGATTATCAAGTGTCTGTCCAGGGCAAATTTACTACCAGCGGTACCTTCACAAATTCAACTTAAGGAAAAACGATAGTTTCAAAATTTCTTTTTTAAAAAAGCAAGTTCTAAAATCCTCTCCCCCTGGCCTTCTAAAATTTTGTTGTTGTATCCCAGTAAAAAAAATAAACCTGGAGTTAATTACGCATTTCAATTAGCAATGGAACCCACCCATGCTTTGCTATTATGACTTAGTAGAAGAATTTGCTTCCCACACAGTTTGTAAGAAGAGCGCTTTTCTTCCCCATGTCCGGATGAAAACATGCCGGGATCCTGAAATGCCATGAGAGAAAATGAGCGCCAGCCCCTCTGTTTCTTATATGAAGTGGAAGAAAAAGTGCTAGTACCATGCTAACCCTGTTCTAGTTGCAATCTATGGAAAAAAGAAGCTTTTCTGCCAGCTGTCTTCTATGAATAGGTATCACGTGCTTGGTCAGATAGTGCGGTGTGGTAAGGCTAACAGGTCGCTTATGCCTTGTTATAGCAATCATTTTTTTCTTCCTGCAGATTGTTTTAAAATTAAATGGTGAGGCTATCTTTCCGTAAAGTTTACAGGAAGTCGAAATTCTAACTATTATTTTAGACTTATTCTAATAGACCTTTATTTTTTTAATGAAACATTTTTTACTCAGTGAAACTTTTTCAGTATGACCTCGTCGAAAATGTTCTCATAATGAGGATAACTTTCAGTGCTAGTACTGTTAAATGTATGTTTCTTTTAAATTCAAGTTGTAATTTAATTACGGATAATAATTTTTATGGACTTTTAAATTTGGATACAATTTTAAGTCCAAAGTTTTACAATGGCAAAATTGTTTTTGAACATATGGGGAAAATATAAATAGAAATTTACCAGTCATAAATGATTGTTATTTGTAGTGACAATTTTTGAAAATATTTTCATATTTTAGGGTTGATTTGTAAACATAATTTTCAATTTTCATAAATTATATCTAAATTTTCACAAAATAGGTACCTCTTAAAAAAAACCCCTACAGATCCATGCATTGTAATACTCAGTTTCATATGTTGATTGCTTCTATACAATATTACAGCATATATAACAACAAGTACACAAACCAGGGTTGCCACTCAAATGTGGAAAAAAATTATCTGTTTTCCCTGTGCATATTGTACACAATATATTAAGGGAAACACAATCACTGTGCTCTTGCATGAGCTGTATTGGGCTAATTATACTAGATATAATTGCTGAAAAAACTTAAGGAAAAAGGAACAGCTGAACATATTTAAAATAAATAATCCTATAGTAAATTAACTAGTTTAGTATAGCTGAAATATCATCCGTAAAAGTTAAATAGATTGTACTTTGAGTGGTTCCTTTTTTTTTAAAAGACGAAAATAAGAAACAAAATTCCCTGTATTTTTGCGGGAAAAACAGGAAAAAAGGAACAGCTGAACATACTTAAAACAAATGTTGCTATAGTAAACTAACTAGTTTAATATAGCTGAAGTATCATCCTTAAATATTCCATAGATTGCACTTAGAGTGGTTATTATTTTTTAAAAGACCAAAATAAGAAACAAAATTCCCTGTATTTTCCCAGTTTCTAAAGAAATACTAAAAAATCTCTGAATTTTTCCTGTTATTTTAGGTGATTTTTAAATTCCCTGTATTTTTCAGGTTTTCCTTGTGGAGTGGCAACCCAGCATATAAACAAAATGAATGACTCAAAAGTTTTAAACAATTTAAAAAATCAATAATATATATGGAAGATAGAAATGTACAGTTCGCAAAAGAAAAAAAATGAGCACCCTGAATAATTTTTGATTTAATGATTGGATTTTCAGAAACTAGAACTCTATCTTATCCACTTGAGTGCTTAACCTTAAATATGATAATTAACAGGGTGGCCACTCAAATCAGATTTCAAATTTCCCTGATTTTTCCAGATAAAAATCTTAAAATTTCCAGGTTTTTCTTTCTTTTTTCTTATAAAGTATAGGATGTGTACAAGAAAAGTGTCTATATTATAAAATATTTTATTCAAAATGTTATTTTTTTAACGTATCTTCTTGAAAAAAAAAATTTATTTTGACAATTTGGCAAGATTTTTTATTTATTTTTTAATGTTTTGGTACAAAATTTTGAATCAAAAATCATACATTGACAAACATAAGAAAAAATAAAATATTAATATATAGTTGGCTCTTAAAAAACCTTTTTTTAAAGTTAGAATATGTTATAAAATATTAAAATGAAATAGAAAAAATTAGCATTAATGCAACAATTGTAATGATTTGTCAACAAACATTGCTGTTAGTGATTGTAAAAAAATGTGTGATTGGTTGGTTTGCTGAGAAAAAATAATTCACAGATTTCTTTGAATGGGAGTAGAAAAGCCTTCTGAAAAAGAGTGCGACATAAAATCTTTTATTATTAAATTATAACCAACTAATTTTTGGAGAATTTTATAAAGTTAAAAATACAAAAACATTTTGTCAAAATAGAAAAAAAAATTACCACCAAAGCATCGGAACAAACTTGAGCCATAAATGGATTCAGACCATGAAAGAATTTAAAAACAGAAGCTAATGTCCTAATCCCTTTTTCCACCAGAATCTTTCCTAAATTGCACAGTCCCATAGCCGTCAAAGATTTCTACATTCGTTTAGCAACCGTGGGAGAATTTTATGTGACATTCTAGTTTAACAGAGCTGTAATGGGGCAAATTTTGATGCAAGCAAAGTATAGCTAAGTTGATGATATTTCAACTGTTTGGAGATACATTTCTGTTTAAAAAAATGGGTATAATGGATGAAATAATTTAAATTAAGAAAATTAGTAAATAATTTCAATTAGTGAAATTAAAAAAATTATCAAAGAAAAAAATTCCAGCTTTTTCTTAAAATTCCCTGATTTTTCCAGGCTTTTATCCAAATTTCCCTGATGTTTCCAGGTTTTTTCCAGTATAAAAAAATTCCCTGATAATTCCAGGTTTTCCAGGTGGGTGGCCACCCTGATGAATTAATGTAGACAATGTTTTTAAATTATGAAATCTGACACAACTAACTAAGCACATTACTTACTTTAGATATTTACACCAGGCTTCATTTGCATGCATGAACAAGAGCTCATTTTGTTGATCTAGTTGCTTGCAGTATTTAATGATTTCTGGAGAACGAAAGCGAGAAACCTGCTTTGTCCTTAAAAGGAAGAAGTCCATTTACAAAATTATATATAAAAAAAAAACAAAAAAAACCAAGGAGTTTTTAAAAAACTTCCTTAGTTCAATGTTAGAATTCTTCTGAAAAATGAAATCTAAAATATATTCACACAAGAGGTCATGAATTAATGTTTAAGCAAACAAAAAACAGCTATGCAATCAAAATGTGACAGATCAACAATCAGGAAGGAAGAATTAAAAACATCAAGACATATTAGTTTGCAGGAAAAAACATAAAGATTTAATGCCAATAATGAGAAACACATTCAAGCTTTAACAGGTACATAAACAGATTTCGGCTTATTTTCCAGACTCAAAAGTGATTTGTCACATTTCCTTATCTAGGTTGGGCCCAAGCCTTTTTCAAGAATCTTCTTCTAGGTTACTCTTTTGTTTGCTATGGTCATCCACTGTCAGGATGGTGAAATCCCTATCTAGGCAGTCAACCTACCTGAGGTTGGGTCAACCCCTAGCTCTTATGCCAACGGTCTTATCCTAGAATATTTGTTGTGTTGATCGTACATTGTTCATTCTAACAAGGTGTCTAGCCCATTTTATTCTTCAGCTTTTTATATTTTTGATGACGCTAGGTTCTTTAAAAGCACAATAAAGTTCTAGATTTGAGCATCTGTGCTAAACGCTATCAATTTGCACTCTGCCAACTATAGCTCAATGAATCTAGCGGTATTATCATTCTTTTGTGTCACTGTCCAAGTTTCTGATGAGTAAAAGAGCATGAATCTAATAAAACATTTATAAATTTCTAGTTTTTTATTTTTCCTTTCATAAGGTTTGATTTTATGTATTTCATTAATCTGTAAAAACATCGACTGACTTTGATGCTTTGTATTGAGATTTTCTCCTTTTTGTAACCAGTGGCTTAAGTTTTAGTATTAATTTTTGATTTTGGCTTACTATTATGCATAAAAAATATTGATCATTACCATTAGAATTAAAAATATATAATATTTTAAAAAGATTTAATTTTTTTGAAAAAAATATTGGAGTTTTAGGCACCTCAAATTCAAATTAATTAATTTTTTCTGATTGTTTGGATATTTAATTTAAATTCCCTTTCTTTGGACTGCCACCACCTTGATAAGTGTTTTTGTTTTTATCTGTCTGAATTAACAATTACCAACCCTTGACATGATAATTTCCTTTAAAAAAATCATTCTGGAAATGGATTCTAAAAAAAAAAAACATATTAAGAATGGTCATTACAAAACACATCATATCGTTACAAAGAAAACTAAGAAAAATAACTTACGCACTAACTTTTATCCAATCTTTTGGGACACGGCTCAAATTACTATTAGGAACTTCAATTAAAAACTGTCAAAAGAATTAAATAAATTAGCCACTGTATTGCAAAGAAGAAAAAAAAACTCAATATAATTTATACTTTGAAATCAAAATTCAAATTTGCAAATTGAAAGAGAAAAAAAAAATTATGAAAAAACTATGCAATGGACCAAAACATTTATAATATATTTTAATCTTAAAATTAATTTTTCAGAAATTTGAACAAACCTTTTGCCCAGCAACTGTGGCATATTTAATGCTTATCAGTCTTAAGGTTTTACATATATCAGGTTTCAACTCATTTAACTTGTCTTCCAAATTGGAAATTTCATCTTTACATCTTTCCAACTCAGGAAACATAGATAAGTCACGAAAGATTTTGGTTTTGTCACCAGTCCTATGAAAATGAAATAATTTTGTTATACACAAATGAATAAAAGAAATTCCTAAATAAAAAGTAATTGGGTTTACATTTCGTTTACTTGTTTTAATAAACAAAGTTAAATAAATAATTTCGTTTTTAAGAAATTTATTTCTTCCACAACGGTGGAGGGAACAAGAAAAAAATTATAGAAAACTAAACTTGGATAATACAATTGTTTAATAATATTACAAGAATAGATTAACTTTAAACAAGTAAAATTAAGCATAATTCGAGAATGTTAAAATTTTTTCCTTTCGTTTGAATTATTAACTGCACATAAGCTGAAAGTACATAAAACGCATAATATAAGATAAAAACACACACACAAAAAAGGAATTCAAAATAAAAGAAGAAAAAATTATTACAAGTTTAAGAAAAATGAAGGACAATATTACAAAAATTATTTGTAAGTATATGACCATTGATCCCTTATCTGCAAAACAAATAATGATAATAAAATCTTACTTTGCTGCTTCAGGATCTATATTTAGCAAATACTTTTCCACATCACTCAACAAACGTGTGATATCAGAGAGAATATGCTTAATTCGAGGTACTTTGATTTCACTCTTTATTTTATCAGATATAGAACTGAGCTCCATGTAAATTTTTGTAAGAGCTTCAGTAAGCTTCAGAAAGTCACAACATGAGCACTACAGAAAAGAAATTACAAAAACGAGTTCAGAATATTTGGAAGAGACAAAATTAATTATATATTACTGAACATTTTAAGTCAGAAAAAGATTATTTAAATAATATCAAATAATATCGAAGTATTTAGATATTCAAAACAGGAAAGAAACTATGATAAAATAAACAACTATGCAGAAACTAAATCATAATAACAGCAACAAAATAGTAAAAAAAAACGAGTAGCAGAATTAGACATTCAAATTTGAGAAAAAAATTTCAATAACAATGAAAAAAATATAAGTTAAATGAACTATGATAAAAGAAACTATATATTAACTAAATTATAATAAGACCAATAAAAAATAAAGAAAAAACATTTTTTCCAGATTTAGATATTTAAATTAGTTAATGAATTTCAATTACAAGGGAAAAATATTGATTAGTACAATTGTATTAAAATAAATAGCCATAAAAAAAATCAAGTAAAGAAAAAAAAAACTGTGTAAATTGACAGCTCTGTGCAAAAAAAAAAAAAAAAAACTTTGTTGAATGTTATGAAGTCAGCAGCCTTTTAATAAAAGATCCCATTGTGCCCCTGGATCAACAGGATGGTGGATTTTTATTTCTATTTCTTCTGTATGCAGCATAATTTTTTGGGAGGGGGGTAGAGGGGCAAGTAAGTTAGAAATCATTAAAATTTTTAAAACCTCAATATAACATGAAAATCCTACACTAATTTTTTTATGTTATTTTTTTCTCTAAATTCTTCTTCTTAGTTTATTATTTAAAATCAAACACTTTCTCACACTTTTTCATTCGCATCCTGCCTTTTATTCTACTTTTGGAATCAAGTATGCTTGAATTAACATTTTAAGTTTTCTCTTAAACTGAGCTGTGAGAACCGAAAAATTCCCTTGGCCCATTTAATGGACCAATTGTAATTAATAACGTTTCCTTTTTTGCATGTGCTTTAGGAGTTCATTGGAACTTGTTTGCAACATTTTCCCTAGTTTTTCAGACAGAAGCACTTCAATCTTGGATTGCTCGGTGTCTTGCATTCTATACCAGTGATAACAATTATATATACACAGTGATACCAGAAAAACAATTTTAGCAGAAAACAACAAAAAGTATAAAAAGTTTTAAGATATGTGTGTTAGCAGGACAACACTTCATTAAGGGACACACTGCCTACCAACACACAGGAGCCTTTTTGTTGTCAGTGGTGAAACCAAAAACTGATATACAACTATTCTAACTTTAACTTTATCTTTATTTATTTTTCTGATTTATGGGCATTTCTTTATTATGTCTTAGTTTGTATACTTTTAAGATTAAGATTTACTTTGTGATTGTTTTTCATTTAATTTTTTTTGCATTTATATTCCATTTTTTCTAATTGAATTTTCTTATTTGATTTTCCATTATGGGGCCTCGAGGCACATTCAGTTTTTTGTTTCACCACTGACAACAGAAAGGCTCCTGTGTGTTGGCAGGCAGCGTGTCCCCTGATGAAGTGCTGTTCTGCTAACACACATATCTTAATTTTTTAAAAATAATTTTTGTTGTTTTCTGCTAAAAAAGCTATGCAATTTATAGTTATAATAACAAATTATCAAAAAATGCCAGGCTCTAATTTCTTATTAAAAGTATTATTATTAATTTGTGATTAATCCCTCAATAAATGTACTGTTGTTTTTGTAGAACATATTATTTCATTTTACATTCAAAATTATATCTGTAAACTATTTTACATTATAGGTAAGTGAACAACTTTTAAACGTATTTTTTTCTTTGCGTGCCGTCAGATTTTGAAATTGTTAAAAATGTGCCTCGACAAAAAAAAAAAAAAAGGCTGAGAATCACTGCCTTATAGAATAATTGCTTAATAAAAACTTCTATTTTGCATCGGTACACCCGTTTATTTTTCCTACGCGACTACGCTGCTTTTTCATATATTTAAGAAAAACTTTATTTGATATCAAGACTTCTTGCTACTCTTAACACAATCCCTGTGGAAGCTATCAATACTTTAAGATATTTTTAAAAACAAAGATTACTTAAAATTATCAAAAAAATATTCTTACATACAAAATTTAAAGATTTTGCCTATTCAAACTGCATTGAAGCAAAAACAAATTATAATAGAATTTAGTCTCAAACAATAAAACAAATGATAAATAATGACCCTTTAGAGATGATAAAGAGAAATGCAGATTTTGGAGATACCTTTTGATAAAAAACTGAGCAAAGAACCCTTTCTAAATCTGGCAACTTGTTAAGCAGTTTTCCAACTGCTTTGTAAACAACAGTTTCTGAATACAGAATCTCACTCAAAATATCTAGCCTTTCCTCAATCCCCCTATAAATAAAGAATTCTTTTAGTACAATATTACAAAACATAATTTTAAATGTATGTAAATAATATAAACTAGCTCGTTAACAATTACTCAAAAGAGAAGAATGGTAAAGTTTTCCATTTACAAGAGAAAATTCGAAATGAATAGTTGATACTCTTTAAGCATGTCCAGATATTTTTATAAAGGCGGGGCACTATTGGACATAGAAGTTGGGCAGCTCCAAAGTGCAGGGCACATCGGCCAGAGGTATATTGGAAAATAGCTATACTTACCAAACACCTGCTTTTTCCAACATCCACAAGATAAAGAGCCTTGGTAGCTTAGGGGATAGAGCGCTCGCCTCCCAATGAGTTGAACCGGGTTCGAATCACAGCAATGGCGGCTGATTCAAATTCCGCACCCGGTTCGCACCAATTCTGTGCTGAAGTTAAAGATCCTCAGAGGTAAACAGATCTTGGGTTAGAGTCCCCTTGCTGTCAGACTAACCGAGGGAAATTTTCATGGTTTTCCTCTTCATATAACGCAAATTCGGGATAGTTACATAAAAAATTCCTCCACGATGACAAATTTTGTCCAACACTTGATCCAGGAAATTCCTTGTTTTCTGGATTGAGACCAAAATTACAAGGCTATGGAGTTGAACATTAGTAAGTAGTCATAAACCCAAAATGGGGTCGGCTGTTTAACAGTGATTATAAAATAAATTAAATAAAATCTACTAATAGTTGAATAGCTTTTTGAAGTAGACAAATATAAAGTCAATCATTTAGAATGTTTATTCGCTTCATTAGTGATGAACACAAATTCACAGACAAGAAAAAAAACTATAAAGTGAGAAAAGATTTGAATTAAAAAAATAGGTATAAGCAAGTAAAATAATTCAATTTTTTTAGATTTCATTGCAATTCTAGCAAAAGTTTAAAATTGAAAGATTTATGATTTTGAGCTTTTAAGTCTGAACCTGAACTTCAAGTACAGCCAAGTACAAGATTCCATCAAGTGGAGGAGGTTACTTCAAAACATATTAAATAGGAGTCATTCACATAATATTTATTGTTATGAGAATAGTCCCAGAAGAACCTTGCAGGAATGAAGGTAGAACAAAGTAATATAATTTTTTTTAAAGTCAATTCCTACCGAGGTTAACAAAGAAAAATTTTATTTAGTAGCTTTTTATTAAATAACTAAACTTTTTTTCTCCCATACAAAACTAAAATGAATTAATTAAACTTAACTGTTGAATTAATATTGGAAAAAACTGTATTAACATCAAGTGTTATCCACTACAAATTTAAAAAAATGTATCTGAACTTGAATGGATGAATAAAAAGTATTTTATTAACGACTGAAAATTTGAACAAGATATATAAATATATATAGGGAGAAAATGAACTAATAGTAGGAATTGAAAAAAAGGCGTGCGTTATCAGACAACTATAAAAGTATAAATTTGGTGACTTGGACCACACAATGTTCTTTATTCAATTTATCTGACACAGCGAATATAGAATAATTAAATATTTAACGATGCACAATAGACTATTTTTTTGTTTGTTCAAATAGAGCTATAACTTAGAATTTTTGAAATATATGAAAAACTGAATCGTTTATAGTGAAATTTAAAACAATGACTAACCAATCAGATAATTCCATTTCGTTTTTCGCTCATCCCTATTTAATGAATGAATTAATATTTGAAGAAACTTTATTATTGACATCAAGTGTCATCCACCACAAGTTTAAAAAAATTTATTTGAACTTGAGTGAATGAATAAAAAGTATTTCATTAACAATTGAAAATTTGAACAAGATATGGGGAGAGTGTGAACTAATAGTAGGAATTGAAAAAAGAAGCTGAAATAAACATATGATAAGCAAAAAGTGAAAGAATTAAAATAAAGAAATTAATTAAGTCACCCTATATTCTTGAGTGGCTTTGAAATCCATGATTTTAGCAATCTTTCACCAAATTTTGTGAAGGTTTTATTCAACACCCAAAAAAGACTTCCATGTTCTGAATGGGAGATGTTATTTCTCATGATTTCCAAACCTTTTAATGTTGCTGCAGTCAAAACCATGAATTCTTCACATACTAATGGTTTCATGTCTCTAAAAAATAAAATAAAATTAATTACTTATGAAGAATGCTTTACTGTTAAAAACTTTTCTCTATAATAGCATACCTGCCAACATAGAGAGAAAAAAATCCAGTAGATTTTACGAAATAATAAGTAATCACGATAATTGTTGCATAATGTACTAAATATTTTAGAAGTAGGAAATTCTAGGGATTTTTATAGTCATCAAAGTAGAAAAAACTGCAATATTCTACAGTTATGATTGGCATTAAACATACTTGAAATGATATGTATTATGTTTACTCATAATTTTGAATATTAATAGGGATTTAATTCATCAAACATAGTTCAAAGATTTTTTTAATTAATTTAAAAAGAATTCTGTGAGTAAAAATAAACTGAACATGTTAGAACAAAAAATGCTTTTAATTGATTTCTATAATTTAAGTATGTATTAGTAATACTTTTTAATTATTCAAGCAAGCAATAATCTGCACAAAAAATTAATTTCAAAAAGGCTTTTTAAAGGAAACTTACTCAATTTTACGGAATTTTCTAAAATGTACCAAAACCAGGTGAATTTTAAATAAACCAGTAGACCAGGAGAAATTGGCAAAATCCAGTAGTCTACTGGAAAATCCAGTAGAGTTGTATATGTAATAGGGACCATTCAAATATTACTTAAGCCTGTTTCTGACATTCATGGATTCCCCCTCACTTTTATTAATAAAAATAAGCAAATAACAAGCCTCCTCCCCTGTTGGTTTCTAACGCAATATTTGAACCGTTCTATATACGAGGTGTGACAAATAAATAACCGGACCGTGCATGCCCTAGTTGTTAGGTTTGGAGTGGGGGAGTTGAAACAATAATTACTTGTCCCTGACTCTTTTGTTGCTTGTGGCATGGTATTCTATCCCTTTATCCAATTTAGTTTGTTTTCTACCCTTGCTTAAGTAAGACATTGCTGTGTCAAAGTGCAAGAATCATTAGCTTAAAAATCAATCAGAAAGTTAATTTGAAATTCCTCAAAAAATTAAAATTAACAGAATTTAATTGGATGTCACGTAGTCAAATTTCGGAATGGCACAAGCAATTCTTGGAAGGTCGGGAGCCTGTTGAAGATGATTAATGTTCTGGTCATCTTGTGACCTTAAGAGCTGATGAAAACATTATAAAATTAATATAATCATGTATGAAAACCGACGTTTGAGTGTTCAAACTAATGTCAGATATTATTATTTCATGGAAGACTTTAAGACGAAGGTTTGAGCAAAACCTGACATGCAAGCAAAAAATGAACAGAAAAAACATTTGCTCTGACATCATAGAACGCTTTACAGAAGAACTTGAACTTCATCATATGTGTGGAGAAACGTGTTATTGGAGTTAATTCGATGTTAACGGAAGCCAAACAGTAAACCAGCAGTACAACATAGAGGTCCTAAGAAAACCTAGAGAAGTTGTGACGAAGAAAAGGCCAGATTTCTGGAATAACAACATGAGGATTTTGCACCAAGACATTGCATTCTCTATAAAACAGGTCTTGACAAAAAAAAAAAAAAAAAAAAAAAAAAAAAAAAAAAAAAANAAAAAAAAAAAGAATTCTTTACTGTGTTCGAGTATCCATGCACCTTCTACCTGTCTACAAAAGTGAAAATTTCATTGAAAGAAACACATTTTCAGCCTATGTAAGAGGCGAATGTTAAAAGCGATGAACTAGATAATTAATTTTTCTGGAATTTGAAAACAATAATAAATTAAAAAATGATGGGTGATGTAGGTGCACCTTCGTTATTGTTGCATTTTTTAAGTGATCCAGTTTCTTTCAGTTTTGGTTTGTTCTTGAGTATGATGTTTATTAATTGGTAGAACTATTATGTTTAAGATTATTAAAAAGTTGTTAAGTTTTTAATGTCAGTATTGGTAGTTTTTTCAAACAGAGTTGTGTTTTAATTAAGTTCTAGTTCCTTGCTTTAATATTTAAGTTGTGTTTTAAATCAATTCCAGTTCATGTTTTAACAGTGAATGCAAAAATAGCATATTTCTGAAGAAGGTGACACCTAATGACCTGTAGTGCTGCTTTAAATAGTGGAAAACTCATATGCAGCCATGTATAGATAGGGAAGGGGAGTATAGTGATGAGGACTAACTGGTATTTGTAAATGTTTTCAATAAAGCTAATTTTTAACACTAGTGCAGTTATTTAATTGTCACACCCCATATGTTAAAAAAGAATGATTCTTTCCTTAAATATTATACACAAATTTTTAGAAATAAAAACAGTGTCTGTTGCTTAGTGTGATTAATTGGTACTGGAAGATTTTAATTCAAATCAGCGTTTCAGTTCACTAACAGAATTTAAAAACCCCTCATAAAAAAAAAAAAATGGATGGTAATTCTTCAGTCTTGCGCACTATTTTGTACGAAAAAAGAAATCATTAAAGCAACTTTATATAGTTTAACTTCTAATAAAACTTTTTGAACAAGTAAGTGAAACTATTTTAATTCAAATTTCAAATCAATACGGTTAAAGTAAATAACATAAAAATTGCTTATTTTCAATTATTCCTTGCTAAGGTTTGCAAAAGAGAAAGAAAATCTTTACTATTTGCCAGTTAAGACGAAGAACTAAACAGAGTATTTTCAATCATAGGAAAAATCTCTTACCACCTACACTGCATCAGATCTTGTATTTTAAAAATAAATTTAAGACTCCATCTCTCTAAAAGTGATTAAAAGTAATTTATCCCTTAGGTGAAGCTGAAAAAGGACCCGATATTGTCTGCCATAAAACATCCGAGAATGAGCGATTTCTTAAAAAGTGAATGCTGCAGAGCGCATTTGATTTTGGGGCTAAATTTCATTTTTAGAAAATTTCTCAGACTGACATAGTTATTTTGGTTCCAAAGTCTGGTGGTCTCAATTCTGATAACTTAAAAAACTCTAATACAGTCAAACCCCGCTATAGTGAACTCCCAGATATAGTGAACGAAATGTTCAGTCCCATGCCTTGCTATGTACCTATAATGTAATTTTTTGTGGATTTTGTGGAACCAAAAGTGTGAGGAAGTTGGATATATAGAACTTTTTTCTTTCTTCGACTGGCTTTTCGTCTTCACTTTTTTTTGTCATAATTTTGAAATGTCTACTTCAAAATAAATACTTATACTGATTTTTAAAATCATTTATAGAGTGGAATGTAGCAATAAGCATTTTTTATTGTTTGCTTCTTTTATCTCACTTTTCCATCCCTAACCAAAGGCCAAGCCAGGCAGATGCATGGACAAATTTTTCCCTGAATCAGTTTTTCCCATCAGTTAAAGATAACTAATTTTTAAAATTTTTTCTTTTTTTTACACAAGACCAAGAGTATGAAAAATAAAAGCAAGTTAACACATTTTTTGTTACTACTATTTTTCAGTCATTTTTGTATTTCATTTTATTGGTTATTTATCTCAATAATGTATACTAAAAAGAAGGAGTTCTGAACTATTAGTTAAAATTGTTTGTGGAACGAATATAGTGAACAAAATTTCGGTCCCTTGAAGGTTCTCTATCTCTGACTGTATTATCAGATGCAGGGTTACTCACAATGCCCTCCCTGCATAAATGATTTTGTTGGAGGAAATTTCATGACAATAAACAGTTGATTTTACTATCAAGTGAATTTACAAACCAGTGAACATTGTAATAGCAATTTTAAAAATATGTTAATGTATAATTCATTTTTATGAATGGAATTGAATTCATGACTCACATAATATTATTCATAATGCTCTCCAGTTTGAAGCTTGATAAGTATTCAACAATAGCTGACAAACAGGAAACTATCCCAGAAGGAAGAGATAATATTTTCTGCATGATACTATCTTTGGAAGGCGATTCTTCAGAAACAGCTGCTTGATTATAAAACCTTGAAACCTTTTCCAATGCTGATGAAAATTCAAAAAAGTTAGCTTTCATTTTTTCCAGTCTAGCTGACCTAGAAATTTCAAAATTAAAATCAATTAAGGTGTTTGCTTTTTCAAATATTTTCTTTAAAATGAGTGTGATGTGAAGTAATTTTGTATTATATTGCACCTCATTATGTCACCAACATGGATAAGATCAAAATATTTTTTCAATATTTAATATTTCAAAAAGTAACAATATAAGGAAGCCCAGTTACAATAGTTGGTTATCAAATCCTATTCTTGCTACTTCATGGTGACCACTGCAGATAAAACAGAGTTCTAAGAGATTTTCAGAGTAAATTTCTAAACTATTTCACAGATACAGTGGAGCATCGTTTATACGACGATCACTTATACGACGTTTTAGTGTGGTCCCAAATCATTCCTATTCATTTTAATGTAAAAATAGATCGTTTATACGATGCACAGAATCGGTTATACATCGGTTTTTAGATTTTGTTAACGTTTATTTAATTTTTTATTTTTCTGCGTATTTTAAAAAAGGGCGGAATTTGTCAACATGAATGATACAGAAAAGGGTGCCAACAAGAATGCTTGGATGACGACCGTAATTTTTACTAGATGACTGAAAAAACTAGACAATGTTATGAAGAGGCAAAAACGAAAAATTTTGCTATTCATCGACCAATGTCTAGCGCACCCATCGGATACTAATTATTTTGGAAAATGTAAAAGTTCTCTTTTTTTTCTGCAAATTGCACAAGTGCGCTTCAGCCATTAGATTTGGCCGTGATTAGAAATCTAAAATTGCATCATAGAAAACAGTAAGTTCAACTAGCTATTCAAAGCATTGTAGAAACTAATCGCAAGAAGATATAATTAAAGGTAACATACATTCAAATTGCTCACTGCAAGTTTTCTTCCTTGGTTATTTGTTTGTTTTGCTTTGTCTAATTTAGAAATTTACGTAATCAACACGTTAAGCATTAAAATTAACTGAAAACAGAGTTAGTTTCAGTTTTAGAAATGAAACTCAATTATACGACGTTATTGTTTATACGACGTTTTTCGGTGGTCCCTATGGAATCGTATAAACGATGCTCCACTGTATTACTGATTAAAATTACCGTCATTTTAATTAAAATTAAAAAAATTAGATATATATGTATTTTTATATATAAGGAATTTGCAATAAATGTAGAAAATTTGTTTGAAGTTAAATTGTTAATTTCACCAATCAAATTTTTTAAAATAATTTTTTCACATACGTAACTTTAATAACACGGAACAAAATAAATAAACATAAAAATTTTAATGTTGTCAATTAGCATTACTATCTACAGATGAAAATTGAAACTAATTTTGAAACTTGGTTAGAAGGAATCAGTTTTCTAAATAAGGGGAATGCAGCAAAGTGTACAGTATAGTTCTATCTTCTCCAATTTCTTTTTTAGTTGGCTTAAATCCTTTTAGGGAGGTTCAGTGAATGATACTTAAAGAAATATGCATATACTTGCTGCTAAAGCTGTAACTAATTCTCGAACAATAAACAAATTTTTCCAAATAAGTTTTTTTTTCTTCATATAAGCCTATCTGAGGAAGATAATAAAAAAATCCAATCCAAGAAAATAACTTTAAAAGAAACATTTTTTAAGATTATTGAAAACTCACCTCTCATAACAGTAACCATTAATGAGACTATCTGTTTCTTTACTGATTTCAGAAGGTAATAAAATTTCTGAAGGGCTCAACTGATGCAAACAGCTTTCAAGTCTGTTCCTGAGTGGCAGCTCATCGTCAAATGAGGAATACCATAAATCACCAGAAGACGGGTTTACACCCTGAAGATATAAAATTTATATTAGTAAAAATATTAGTGTCGATTAAAAACAAGTAAAAACTTTGAATTATTAATTCAAAGAAAACTTCAAATTAAGAATACGATAAATCACACATCGAGTGAATACCATTACTACTTTTCTCTTTAGTGATACTGTTATCAATGACTCAAACTAAGCACTTTTTTTTTTTACCAGTTTTCCATTCATGTTCTCATCAATTCAATTCCTTTTCATTGTACTAACAAGGGTTCCCACTCAATTTCAGAAAAAAAATTCCTCGACTTTTTCAGGTATACCAGGTAAAGTTTGAGGAAAATTGAGACAATATTTTTATCAGAAAACTTTGATTATATTATTTGTAATGTAAAATATTAAATGAGGAAGTAATATTAAATGAGAAAATAATATTAAATGAGGAAGGGAATATTTCAGTTTGACTAGAATGTGAAATTTCTACAACAAATTATTCAACTCTAATCTCAATAATTGATTACTAGTACTGACAATTTTAAGAATGGTTATTTTCCAGGTATGACATAGGAATATTCTAGGCTTTTGAAAAAAAATTGCAACTTTCCCTGATTTTTGAAGTTAAAATGAAATTCCCAGACAATTCCAGGTTTTCCCTGACCTGTGAAAACCCTGAATCCTTTACAAAATTAGTTTTTAAACAAAAAAGATAATGTACAAAAAGGTATAAGCAAAACAACGAAGCAAAATTTTTTTTCCTTTCGTTCAGTGCAATGTTCTTTTAAAAGAAGAGATACACTCATTTTAACTAAACCTATACTACACTTATTTTGGCTTTTTTTTTAAAGAAATTTATTTTTCTTTCCATTTGTTGTTTTTTCTTTCCTTCCAATTTTTTTTAAATGATACATTGAATAGCTTGGAATGCTATTATTTTTATTAATCAATTATCAACTGTTCAATTTTTTAAAAATATTTAATATATTTTTTTTGACAAGGAGTTTCTTCTATTTGGGTTGGAAGAAAACTATTTCTTCCAAAGCAGTTTTTTTTCAGCTCTAACTTAGAATAAAAACAGACAACAGAAGAAAATAAAAGAAAGAAGACTGAAAACACAATTTTAACTACTAAATAATTTAAAGCTAAGTAAATTAAAATGTATAATTACCACTAAACTAATTTGACATCCTTTTCTATCTTTTGAAGAAGTCTCAAAGACACATACCAGACATCTTGAGTTTATATCAGCATCATATACTTCCTTATTGTCTAAATCACTATCACCTTCAAGAGTTTGAAATTGTATGACTAGTTAAAGACAATAAAATTCTAGATAATAAGTTCGAGAATATGAAGTTTAAATGCAAAACAGAGAAATAAAAAATATGTATAGTTTTTTTTCCAATAAAATATAATTAAAAACAACAAAAAAACAATAAATAAAAACTATGTTACCCTAATAACATAAACTGAAATGGCCTACAATTTTTTTGACCTATGACTGACATTAATGTGACTTATAAAGATCATGTTTTTATTATGTTTACTATTTTTTTGAATTTATAATTTTAAGTTATAATAAATATTTAATTCAACATAGATAATTATATAATTTTTTTAAATTAATTTAAGAATAGAAATTTCTGAATAAATTAATCAATGAAAAATCATTTTACAATATTTAAAAAAGAAAAGCTTCATTTCGTACAATAAATAAAACTTACTTCATTATTTAACAATAATACCTATTTAATTACAGTAAAAAGTTTCATATCTGTAAAAGCTTTTTGTTTTGTTTAGTATGAAAAAAAAAATTGTTTTAAAAAATTTAAAAAAAAACAGCAACTTTTCTATGGCTTTACGTAAGGTATAAAATATTTAGTGCAAGTTATAAAAATAGATTTGATATAGACTCAGTTAATTTTACAGATATTTTGTTCGTTTTGTGTAAATTTTAACTCAAATGCGTTAAAAGAATTTCTAATAGAAGTTTTAAAAAAGTAGTGGAAATGTCAGTTTATTTGATGTTATTAATATTTGAAAACTATCAGCGTTTCATCTGCTTTCTTCAAGAAGTTTATTAGAAATTCTTGCAACACATTTTAAGATAAAATTTATAAAAAATGAACAAAATATCTGATTAAATTAATTTTTTTAAAAGTTACACTCAATATTTTATTTCTTACATTTTCAAGAAAAACCATAAAAAGCATTTTTTTTTCTTTTTAAATTTTTTAAAACTATTTTATTTTTTACTTTTCTTCCCTGAATTTTTAAGCCTTTAATAAAAGCACTTTATTTTCTCTGAAAATTTTTTTCCTCTTTCTAAATTTGGTACTAACAGTAAAACTTAATATGAGGTCAGATGTATTTGTATCGCATATAACTACAGAGAAGAGCTTATATAAAACTGCTTTCAAACTTTATTTTTTATTTTATTTTATGACCGCCGTTGAACAGTCGACCCAATTTTTGGGTTTACAACTACAAATGTTCAACGCCGTAGCCCTGTAATTTTGAACCAATCCAGAAGACAAGGAAACTCCTGGATCGGTACCCCCAGAGGTATTGATTTGTTATGGGAACATGGAGGACTTTGAGACTCGACAGATTTAACGTGCATCAGTCACCATTTACTACACGGGGAGTCTTCGACCAGCAGGGACCGAACCCACGAACTCTTGGACATGGGCCCGGCACCCCACTGACCAGGCTATCCCGGCCTAGTAGAGACAATTTAATTTTACATAGATAACTAGCAGCGTTACATTACAGCCACAAAGAATGGACATCGACAATAACAGTACAATATAAAATAGCTAGCCACGTCACAGGTATTTTTTTTTTTTATTTTTTTTTAAAAACATTTAACATAAATGGCCATCACGGGTAGCTGAAAAGCTCCGGACTCACTGTCTGTCCCCAGGGACTGGGAGCAGGGTCAGTGGTGAGGCTTGTGTGGTATGTATGTTTTGTTTATGTTGTGTTGCGTGTTTTACCTATTTTTCTTATGAGTAGTAGTTGAGGCAGTGTTTTAGCGGATCATGATATAGATTACTGTTTTTTATTGTGTGTGCGTTTATAGACAGTTAAGCCATCTCTTGTTTGTGTGGATCGAGCTTAAGTTTTTTTTTTTTTTTTTTTTTTTTTTTTTTTTTTTAAATTTTATTTGCCTCACGGACAACAGCTTGTGTTGACTGACTGCCTGCCAAATGCTTGCTGGTCAGGGGTGGGGCCAGAGTGTGTTTTTATGCTGCAGCAATGGTTTGCCTGGAGCCCTGACACCTCAACATTGTATTTGCTGCCAGTATTTTTACAAAGTTATTATAAGGTTTATGACATATTGTCTGTGATGTTTCTGGTTATGGCTAGAATATTTATAACCAGAAAGTTAAACTCTATTGTTAACAGAGTGGATAGAAACTTAAGATGGAGTTTTTTTTATTAGTATCAGAATAGCAATAAAATTATCAATTAAATTAATATGTGCTAATTTAGATACAATACAAAAAAGGTGATATTGTAACAATTAATACTTTCCTGGAGTTTGGTGAACATTTTAATTGAGTTTAGATCAGAATTATTCAAGCTCTTGGGAATGTCCTAAGTCATACAGGGTGCATAGCCAAGTCTTTCAACAAAAATAAGCACCTTTTAAGCACTCAAAAAATATTTTTAAGCACTATATACATTAACAAAATGCAAAATAATTTTCAGATTTTACATGATCATGATAAAATAACTAGTTTCTGACAAAGAATCCTTTTCTTGATTATATTAGGTATTATAAAAAGATCAAGAGATTTTTCGGTTCAATATTAGAGAGTGTTAAATGAAGTCTGAAACTGAGAGTAACTTGCAAAATGCAGCAGAGTTGCACATGAGATAGTAATAATCTCACTGAACTCAGCTCAGTATATATGCACATACGGACTCGCAAATAGTTCATAAAACATGTAAAATAATTGGTGCTTTCATACGCTATGGACCGACAGTACGACAAAATAGACTGTGGTTGAACGAACTGTGAAAACATTTAATAGAACAATGTGAAAACCACACTTTTGCATAATATGTGGTAAAAATCGACACATTAAAGAAAAAAATCTAATTTTCGAAAAGGGAAAATTAAGCCCTTTTTAAAAACACCCAATGAAAAAAGTACTTTTGAGGGCTTTCAAATAACGAAAATCGAAAATAAGCACCTTTAAGCACTTTTTAAAAACGCCACGCACCATGTCATAATTGGATTTAAAATTTCAACAACCCACTCCACAAATCTAAACAACACTATGAAATCATGCACAAATCTAAAAGACACATACTGATACAATAAATAAAGATAAAATGTTTCCATTTTTTAATGTTTCCTGTTTTTTACCCTAGCTAATGGCTTTACATTATTAGATTAAGCATAACACTATTTTAAAAGTTGATGTCATAAAAATAAAGATAAACTGTTATCAACATAATTTAGCTCCAAGTTGTTGCTTTAGGCCATCTCATGATAGTCCCAATCAAGCAATTTTTTCTGGTACTTATTCAGTTTGGATCGTGAAAAACCTATTACCACAGTATAGTATTACCTATATTAGTATATCTGGCATTTATTAAAAACTGCACCAATCAGTATTTTAACTCCATTGATTTTGCTTCTTAGTAAACAAGTAACAATTTTTTGTTTGAACTAGCTCTATAGAAACCCGTTTTAAAAACACAACTGTAAAGAAAATAAACATGTGGTTTCAGATAACTTTAGAAATGCTAATTCAATGACATAGCACCAATCCACATGCCATTCACATTGAGCTTGTAAAAAATAATTAAACATTAGAACATGCAATAAAATATTATGCAGAATAGTTTACAGTTCTATTTACAACAATGGCTTATGTTTAACTAATGTGAAAAAACCATTTTTGAAACATCTCTCACAAATGGACTAATTAAAGTGTTTAAAATTTATTTTAGCTCAGTGTAGTTGATGTCCAAGTTTCAGAACCCTACAACAATTGGTTAATGATTTATAAGAGATTAGAAATACCGTTTGGTAATAAGGGCAGATAAATTTATTAAGTAAACACGAAAAAGAAAAGCTGAAAAATGGAAAAGTAAGTAGATAAATTTTTTCATTTGATGTGAAGAATTAAAAACACAGGTAATTACAAGCTTCAAGTTCCAAAAGTAGATCAATCCTGTTTAATAATAATAATAAAAAATAAAGGAAAGAATTGAATATATATTTTTTGAATGAAAACATACATAAATCCAAAACAAAGTCTGTAGCAAATATTTTCAATATTCAGCTTCATTAATACATTCATAATTTATTTCTCTCAGCCAAAATTGTGTTTCTTTAATTGCTTTTGTCTCTTCATCAACTTTTAACCATGTTTATTAAGCAGTATAAATGATTAGTTATAGTTAACATAGTAAGAGGATAAAGTTAACATAGTAAGAGGATTTGTTTTCTTTACATATAAAGTTTTATAACAGATCCCAAATAAAAATAAAATGCAAACTTTTTTTTCTTATCCAGAAAAAGGTTTCATTAGAGATGTGTTTATTTTGAGTATCAAAAAGCATTTAGAAAAAAAAGATTTTTCCAGAAAACGGACATCCTAATACAGGACTTTGTACTGTATTAAAAGTAGCAAAGTAAGTAAAGCATTGAACCAAGAGGAACTATCAAAATCTAATAGAACTCAGGAGGTTAAAAAAAAACTTTAAAAGGATATCTTCACCAATCAAAGTAGTTCTAGTGTAAAGTGCATAAAGCTCTCTAGAAAAGAGTTCATTCTTTTTGTCACTGGCAGCTTTTAAAGCGGCAGTTTCTGTTTGTTTAATGACCCCAACTTTATAACCTTTGAGTACCAATTTTTTCACGTGGTAAAACATGCGCTGTACAGGAATTATGGCAGTCATGAAGTTATGATTTGGAAAGCAGGCAATATTCAATATTTTGGATGCAATCTAGAAAAGAATAATGTAAGATAAATAAAAATTATTTATTATCATAAGAAATTTAAAACATTTTTTACATTAAGGGAAGTTGACACTAGGAACGGCAAGTTTCTTCCATTCCTAGTATTCACAATGAAAAAAATTTCAGCAAAAAAAAAAAAAAAAAAAAAAAAAAAATTAACCTTAAAGAAATAGTTTCCTTCCAACCCAAATGAAAGAAATTGTTTTTGAAAAAGAAATATCAAAGTTACAAAAACTTTTTAAAAAGTGTACAATTGCAATCCTAGTTTAAATAATACTATTTATTTATAAGTTATTTAATATATAATTTTTAATAGTGTGAAAATTAAAAACCAACATTTGGAAACAAAAATAAATTTAATGAATTTGCTAAGAAATTAAAATAACTGTAGTTTTTCAATATTTTATATAAATGAGTATAAAAAAATTTCTTTTTATAATTATATAAAAAACTGTTAAAATATAATAATTAAATTGACGAATCACATACTTAATATATACACTTCTACAAATCATATATTGAATTCACAATTGAAAATAAGTAAGAATAATCAAATTGACTTTTAAATAATATGATATACAAATCTAAAAATTCTATACAAAACTAAAATAAATAATAAGAAAAGAGCTGTTTTTTAAAAAAAATAAATTTTATAGGTCATTTTAAGTTTCTTCCGCTTGATCTAGTTTCTTCCGATTTGTTCAGTTTATTCAGATTTCTCAAAAAATCTGGTAGAAATAGGATTCTTCTGTATAAGATTCTGACTCTGATTGATACTATCTTGTCTTTCAATGTTAAAGCTAATTACACTCTAAGTGTGAAATGAGTATAGTAACTAAGAAAGTTGTAAATCTATTTTTAAAATTTTTCACATGAACTGCAATATATAGTTTAGTTATTATTTAGTAATATGCCTTAATTATGTAATCTAGATATTTATTGCTTTTTCCTGCTTTAATTGTTTTTTTGTATATCTAAATTAAAATAAAGTAAATTTGGTTTTAGCTGCTTTAGGCGCTTTCCCATTTTGATTTAATGTTTTAATTGTAAATGTACCTTTTTGTCTTTTCTATATTTGTAAATTAGATTCATTTTCCAACTAATTATGTAATCACATGATGTGTTTTGAAGGTTAAAAGAACATCAAAATTACACTTTTAAAATAATTAAACCACACATTACAAGTATTTATTCAAATATCTGAAATAGGAAAATTATATCAAATTAAATAAAATCTTTCTAAAATAGTTGTGAAATTTTCTCAATAAAAAGCAATATAGCATAAAAAAATAATAATTATGCAATAACTCCACTGTTACAGTATAATTACTGTAATTACACTTCACAGCACTGTTATAGTAAGTTGGGTTCAATACTGGTTTTTACTTAACTTAGTAACTTCAAATGTTACTAAGAACTGAATGTAAGTTTCCTATTAAATAGAAAAGAACTGAAGTGCATTAGAAGTATGTGCCTTTTTAATAAAACTGAAATACAAAACAAAGGCTTACATTTTTATAATTAAAATACTGAAATTTATATTTATTTAAGTTTCTTAAATTTGTAATCCGTTTTTATCCAAATAAATGCAGGGTATCTGCTACACTTTAGATTTTCAAATCCATGACTAATTCCAGGAATTTTTCATGATTTACCGAAGTTACTATTTTCTCGGAGAAAAACACAACAATAAATTTAATACCAATAATTCGCCTTTATCCGCTCAAGCACACAGCATCAGCCTTCAACCACTGGATATCATTGCTGGCCATTCTCAAAGCCCCACTGCAGAATCACGGGCAACATGGCCACATTGTTGCAGAACACAATTGAGTTCTTGTAGCAAGGCAAAAGGATTTTTCTTTTGGGAAGTTAAAAATTTTGGTTTTCTTTTCTGCAGAATTTTTTAAGTCGTTTCTTTTCTGAAGAATTATACCATAACAGTGTTTAGTGAACAACATATTTTATACAAATAAAACATCTACTTCATGAAAATCAAGAAACTGAAAGAGAAGAATATACTTGATAATATAAAACTTAAATTTGCTTTAAAAAATATGAAGATAGTTTAATTCAGTGTTTCCCAATGTGGGGCCCACGCCCCACTGGGGGGCAATTTGAGGGTAAAGGGGGGCAATTCAAAAATGGACTCGACATGAGTTTAAACCTTTTGCTCTGGGCCATTTAAATGCAATGCAAGATTTCGGTGACAAAATCGAAAGAAAAAAGCAAATTCTTAAATAATTGCGGTCAATAAATATTATGTGACTTAAGGATTTTTTAAGCGACAAATCTGAAATGAAGTATCTGTTTACAGTCGATGGTAAAGCATTTGTGAGTTATTTAGCCAATATCTTTGAAAAACTGAATATATTAAATAAGAAACTTCAAGGAACAAATAAAACTCTTGTTGATGCAAAAGCGAAGATATTTGGCTTCATTACCCTTATTGAGTTATGTCAGAAATATATTAACAACAAAAACTTTGAACAGTTTCATTGGCTCCAAAAATGTGAAGTAAATGATA